>NC_068367.1:66747690-67347690 GCF_020536995.1 Dreissena polymorpha | reverse complement strand
GGCGTGTATACTGGTAAAGACAATGAATGGCTTTACCAGATTAATGGAGGTGTCATAGTAAGGAAGCAACAAGTTTCGCTTAATGCTTAATGCATTCGTAGTTTTTATGCCCCCGGTAAGGTGGCATATGGCATTTGAACTGTCTGTCTGTCCGTCCGTCCGTCCGAAAACTTTAACATCGGCCATAACTTTTGCAATATTGAAGTTAGCAACTTGATATTTTGCATGCATGTGTATCTCATGGAGCTGCACATTTTGAGTGGTGAAAGGTCAATGTCATCCTTCAAGGTCACAGGTCAAAACACAAATCCAAGGGAAGTAACAAGCTTTAAAGGGAGATAATTTCTATTTATCATTTGGCAGGTACAGATCATATTTACAAGGGAAGTAATATTTTTTAAAGGGATATAATGAAGAAAAAAAATCAAAGTGACACAGTAGGGGGCATTGTGTATCTGACAAACACATCTCTTGTTTATGTATATTATGCAAGGAAAAACTGGGTAATGTTCATTAGTACCACACATGTACCATTTGATTTTGATTTTTGTTCATTAAGTGTCAAATCACAGTTCAATTATCTATAGATGTATGTTCATGCTAGAGTGTGAAAAAATTGGAACACATTTTTTGTGCCATATTTTGATGTGTGAAAAACACTGAAATCTCAATATCCACAGTTTTTGTTTGGGTTAAAGTTAAACGAAATTGCTACAGTATATTAGATGCTAATCCTTTTACTCTGTGGTCAAAGTACAACCTTCGAATATCTTTCTGTACAACAAAATGAAACACAGCAAAATTATTTTAAATTCATTGCAAAATTATTCGTAAGTAATTACCACTAATTGGTGTGGTAATATTCATTGATTTTCATTGGTGACTTTAGGTACAGTATGAATATATGAACATCAATGTTTCCAGTATATTGTCAAAATTTGTGGACACTGTTTTTTGTGAATATTTTTTTAGTGTCTGAAAACTGATAATTATTATGTAAATGCCTTCTAAGCAGTATGAGTGCACATTTAGGAGATGCAATTTTAATATTGTGAAGGATTTATGGTACCGTAGTTATATAGATACTGAGAGGGTTCACTCATGCAAACATTTTATATTGAAGAATTTGTTTAAATTATATGCACATGAACACTTCCCATTGTAAAACGCATGTTATTATACCTGCCTCTGAAAAGCATACTAAATAATCCAGTATAATGATAGCAAATTAGGACGTATCAAATTAGTACAGTAAATAAAAAAATAAGGACAGAACAATACTTCTATACTTTGTTTTGTTTTCAGAGAGGTTGGAATCCTCATATGTCTTGTAAATGATGGGAGCCCACTGGGTATCCATGTTGTTCCACACTTCAACGAAGCAGGACGGTGAGTCAGCTAAATTTGAACATATCCCACCACTCACTTAAACTATGTCAATGGATAATGGTGTTAAAATTACAACTTAAAGCTTATTCTCATAACACAACAGTCACAAGCAGGGATCATATTTTCCAGCAACTTCAATCGGTCTGGATTTAAATGGGGAAAAAGTGTCCGAAAATTTATATCTGAAATCATGACAAATTACGATAAAATATATACCATTGATTTTGCCATTCATGAAGGTGGTATATTAGATGTACAATTTAAATTCCCTTAGGCCTTTTTTTTAAACGGAATATACGAGTTTTCTCAATTGGTTTTATCATTTCCTATTTCATTGTTGTTTTGTGTGCTCAGGCTTTTTCCGCTCCATTTTGGGAATACGCCACACTGGAATTTTGGGAATTTCGCGTCGTGAAAACCCCCATTTTGGGAAATAAATTATTCGCAAAATTGGCTCAATTGGGAAAAATGATCGCATGTAAATAGTGTTTCTTATATTTCAAAGAAGCCGTTAACTGGTAAATAACGACTATTTTGATAACTTATTATTAAAATTTAACAAAGTATTATGGACGTGTGAGATAAGTGCAGGTTTTTTAATCTGAATTTGGGGAAAATGCCTGGCCTTTTTTGAGGTGAAAAAAATCGTGTGAAGCGCCGGATTTTGAGGAAAATAAGGAAAGTCTTAAATAATCATTAACATATTTTACAGTTTTTAAAACAAATTCAAGGAAACAGATAATTTAATTATGCAACACTTTCTATTTTCTACACCGGATCAGGTAAACTTATATATTTTAAGTAAAAAAAAAAAAAAAAAAAAAAAATATTTTTTTTTTATTTTTTTTTGGAATTGGGAATTTTTTTTTTGTTTGGGAAAAAAACAACCAGATTTGCATTGGGAATGGGGCCGAATTTCGGACCCGTAGCATAGGGCGGAAAAAGCCTGGTGCTGTTTTATCAGACTCTTTTTCATTGTTGTCAATATTATTAATCTGTGTAAGTCTATACCGATGTTTTAAATCAGGTCGACTCGATAATAGCTTACAAACATGCACTGAACCAAACAAATGTCTGTGCGTAGGTTGGCTACTGACAATAACAATAATTTGTGTACGTTATAGTTTATTGTCGAATAACCCACGGCTGAAAGTTAAGATGCATAGGGATTAAATCACGAGTGCAATTAGTGATCGTGTTTTGAAACCACGCATCTAAACTTCCGGTCGTGGGCTATTTAACAACAAACAATAAAGTACACGAATTATTTAGACTCTAACACGATATTTACTAAAGATTTATACAATGCATATTATTTTTCTTGTGTACTATTTTATGTGAAGTTCCGCCCATAAAAATAACTTTCGGCCGTTCTGTCGATCAGATCCGCGACTTTCATCCATTTATTGCCAGATTATTACGCTTTGTAAAATGTATCAGCATGTTTTGTTTAGTTACAGCGCATGCTTTCAGTGTATAAAGTCGGCCCACAATTATTGCAGAATATCCGATTTTCTTCTTTGTTTATATGAAACTTTATGCATCATACATGAAATGCACAATTTCCATGAGGATAACATCAAGGTTTTCATCTCTGAAGTAACTTTCAACGATTTTTTCGTGGACGAGTTCACATTACGGACCGATAAGTGTGCTTGGTATAAGCCAGTGAAATTATCGATTGATATTGACACGGTGTAATTCATGCATGACTAATACACAACCGCGCAAATCTTCGCTGCTTTGGGTCATAATATAATACTAGTCGGCAGACGTGCAATAAACTGGTCCTGACCGGTTTAAAGACTGCAGCAAATAGTTTATCACACCTAATCGAGATAAGAATGTAATTAGGGTTGTGCACTGTGTAATCAATTTTATGACATGGGAATTTTAGCAAACAGAATCGGACCGACTGTTTGGGATTTTAAATCGGTCTTTCATGACCCCAATTGGTCTAGGACCGACAAAACCAAAAAAAAAGATCCCTGGTCACAAGTATAGCACAAATTGTGGGTTGATTTTAATCATTAAACTCTTGATATATAGCTAAGAAATATTGTTTTAAAACAACATTATTATTTGTTTTACCGGTAACCTGAATTCATACAACTGTTGAAAGCGAAAAAACTAACAAAACAAACATAATTATATGTTCAGCATTGTCTAAAACGGAATACAACCCACTAGGAAGTGATGCATGTAAGGTAGTAAAATGGCAATGAAGATAACATATGAGGTGTTTTTTGTGGTGTCTTTGGTAGAAGATAACATTTGGTTTTATATTGCTACACTTAATGCTCACACTAAGTGGTTAATGATGTTACATGTTGAGATTCCTATTGCAGAGTGTATGCTGTATGGTTGTTGAAGCATGTAATTTTCATAAAGATGTTACATTGCACTGTTTTTATAAATGTATTGCTATGAATAAAGACAAAACTATTAAACTTTCGTCTGTATATTTGTTGTCTGTTATAATAATAAATAATAATTGTGTTGATAGTGTGAAACCACCATCTCAAAAATAGGTTCTTCTTTTGCTGTGGCAATTCCAATTTCAAGATTTGCATGCTATGAATAACCTCAAAACTTACATTTAGGGGAGGTTAATTTTTTGTGAAAAAATGTCAACAGATCATGTACTACTAATGATTATGTAGTATGGAAACAACTGATTAATAAACAATTTTGTGTTACTTAGAAACGCTTTATAAACAATACATAATGGCAAAACAATTTGATAAGAACATATCGAGTTATGATGAATTACAATATTTACCTGTTTTTGTCACATTTTTGATCCTCAAAACAATGGTGACTGTATCAAAACATTTTCATTAATTAACTGCATCAGAGTCGAAAGTTCTATCAACTGATTTCATGTGATCTCTATACCCATGACTCATAAAGAACCCATGTCTCAACAAGCACCTACTGTATATTCCATCACCTAAAATAGAAAAAAACAGAACAAAGTTATTTTTATGCCCCTAAATCGAAAGGTCGGGGGTATATTGTTTTTGGCCTGTCTGTCTGTCTGTCATTGGGTCAGTCATTGTATGTGTGTGTCACAAAACTATAACCTTGGTTAAACTTTTATAACTTTTGCAATATTGATGATAGCAACTTCATATTTGGCATGCATGTGTATCTCATGGAGCTGCACATTTTGAGTGGTGAAAAGTCAAGGTCAAGGTCATCCTTCAAGGTCAAAGGTCAAATATCATTGTATTTTTTGTTCTTAAAACTTTAACCTTTGTTAAAGTTTGGTCATAACTTTTTTAATAATGATGATAGCAACTTGATATTTGGCATGCATGTGTATCTCATGGAGCTGCACATTTTGAGTGGCTTAAGGTCAAGGTCATCGTTCAAGATCAAAGGTCAAATTTATGGCTTCAAAGCGGCGCAATAGGGGCATTGTGTTTCTGACAAACACATCTCTTGTTTCTAGATGATCTAACATTGTGTAAACCTGTCTATTCTAAAAAGTTAAAGCTGCAATTGTTATGTAAATCAATATATAAATCATGTATGATAACATTTTCATTTGTTTTATGACAAAAAAAATTAAGCTATAAGTATTGCTCAATACAACATTGCTCTTATTATTTAAGGAAGTTACATGTAATGCACAACTATTTATTTTTGCCTAAAACATCAGGGTTTGTTTTACTAGTTTTTTTTTATGCAGCATGAAACTGATTCTCAGAACCAGTTATTTTCATTGTTGTCAAACAATGGTTATAATTGGGATTGCCATAAATTTGGGAAAATAAGTCATGGGTGTACAAACAATGCTGACCTCTTTTATGTATCAATCATTGTAGTTTAATGGTAATAATTATTGTGAAGTTGTATTTGTTGTTTCCAGGGAGAGTGGCCTATCAGTCCAGGGTATTGAGGATGGAGGTCGCATCAACCGCGATGGCCGTCTCAAGGTGCATGATCGCATCATCGAGATCAATGGACATGATCTCCATGAAATATCCTTCCCAAAGTGAGTGACCTGATTGGTCCAAATATAATCAAGTCCATTAGCCAGGGCTTTTCCTGGTAGATTGACCCATACCCTATGCAATATAAAAAAAAATCCCAATTAAAAAAATCCCTCTTCATGTTTTTATCCCCCGCCATACGCGGAGGAATATTGTTTTGGCGTTGTCCGTCCTTCCGTCTGTCCGGCCGGCCGGCACTTTTGTTTCCGAAGCCATATCTTGGAAGTGCTTTGGCAGATTTCATTGAAATTTGGTATGAGTATATATATGGATAAGTGGATGATGCACGTTGGCATTGTCCATCCATCCAGAAAACTTCCGTGTCCAGATGTATATTGGCGGGAGATATAAATTAAATGAATTTGCTTGTTTTTCTTTTTATTTAGTATAAAAGAGTGATATATTATTTAGTTTTTCCCAAGTCATTGTACTTTTTCGTGTGAAAAAATACCAATTGAAAAAAAACTTTTTTCTCAAAATGGGCCTGAAAAAGACAGTTAGCCATGTGTGAAATTTTCAAACTCCTACCTCAGCTGCCCTTAGTAAAAAAAATAGCACAGTATCATTCCTGTAAGCTTTGGATTTTAGACAAGACCTGTCACTTGTATTACGAAGTAGTGAAATGTGTTTAATGTGGTACAAAGCTGCTTGTTATTTAATACCTGCATTGTATAATAGAGCTTTGGTCTTGAAAATTACATTTTTTGTTGTGTTGATAGCTAAGACGAGGCTGATAAGCTTCGGGTGTACAGTAGATAGTTTTTGACACACAATTTGAAAGACTAAAAAAAATATCTTATTACACACACCCAGTGATGGTGTCGATTACTCTATTCTCTGATGTCTTTTTATAGGAATTTAATTGTAATTCAGAAAAGCTATATAGACGTACTAATGACAATATCTAATCTCATTTTACAGAGCTCAGGAAATATTTCGAAATGCAATGAAGACAGATGAAGTGAAGTTGAAAGTCGTAAAACACTCAGTGCCACAAATGCCCAAAAAACTCCCTCCAATGGTTCTACCCAAGCCAAGGGGTCACTCACCAACTAAGCCCAGTCCCCTAACTTTACCCCCTCAATCTTACGACCTAGATTTCCCGGACTCCAGTCCGACTGAAACCAGTACACCCTTGGAGAAAAATGGAGATCACAATCTACACAACCAATCAAGTCCAGTGTCTTCCAGTTCTGAAAATAGTGCATCAACGAAAACAAACTTTCCTGTAAAGGCCCTTTCCCCTGTGGGTAGACGGATTTTACCGCCGACTCCTCCCATGCGACATCCTTCAACAACTTTGAGCACAGGTGAAAGTGGGTCAGAAGGGAAAAATAATAAAAATAGTGCTGAAACATCAGACGCAGCAGGAAAGGTTCAAACTGGTGGTCAGGAAAATAAAAGTGATAGTGGTGAGAATAGTGTAAATCCAACAGCTACTCCTTCGGGAACTTTGACTAAAAATCGCAATAAAAAAATCGCACCAACAAACACTAAGAAAATAGGCAAGTGTATCGAGATTGAACTTGTGAAAGCTCAGGAAGGATTAGGGTTCAGTGTGACCACACGGGACAATGCCACCGGCGGTCCCTCACCGATCTACATTAAGAACATCTTGGCGAAAGGGGCTGCTGTAAGTGATGGACGATTGAAAGCTGGGGACAGGCTACTAGAGGTTTGTAACATATTGCTTTATGCATCGTTTACAATCATTGCTACATAAGTTCATAGGTATGCAGGAAGATTTTCAGTATCAGATGAGCATGTGCTGAAGTCAGGTTTGTAATGTCACCTCCTTTCAGCTGTCAGATATCGTCATTTTGTTAAGATACTAGTTAACTTTAATTGATTGTGTAATAACCAAGGAAGAATGGTATTTGCGGTCCCTGATATGTTTTCAAAACCACACCCCTGTCACTAGATATAGCCTGGAAAAACTAGCATTTGGGTTAAAGCTAAATTGAATAAACTCAGTTTGCAAAATAATGGATAAAGTATCAAGTAACTATTTCAATATTGTTCATGCTACAGTTGTTAAGATGATACATAATTTTCGAAAAGATGGATCAGTCAATAACTTACTGTTTCGAAAAATGGATCAGTCAATAACTTACTGTTTCAAAAAATGGATCAGTCAATAACTTACTGTTTCAAAAAATGGATCAGTCAATAACTTACTGTTTCAAAAAATGGATCAGTCAATAACTTACTGTTTCAAAAAATGGATCAGTCAATAACTTACTGTTTCAATATTTTCAACTTGGAGCTTATTGTTCCCTACTGGTGAAACCAGAGGGGACTTATGGTTTGCACTCTGTCCGTCAGTCAGTCTGTCAGTCAGTCTGTCTGTCTGTCACACTTTTCTGGATCCTGTGATAACTTTAAAAGTTCTTTTTATTTTTTCATGAAACTTGAAACATGGATAGATGGCAATATGGAGATTATGCACATCATTTCATTTTGTTCCTACGTCAAGAATTCTGGTTGCTATGACAACAAATATAAAACATACAAATAAAAAAATATTGTGACGATGGTGGAGTTTCACCGGTAGGGGACAATATTGCTTGGCAATCTCTTGTTTTATTTAGCTTATTTTGTGAAAGAATGGATAAAGTATCAAGGAACTAAACAATAATGTTTCAGCTAGAACTAATTTGATGAAACTTATTTAGCAAAAAAATAAATAAGATATTAAGTGACTATTTCAATAATGCTCAAGCTAGAGCTAATTTGATGAAACTTATTTTTGCATAAGAATGGATAAAGAATTTGTTTACAATTTCATTAGTGTTCAATCTAGAGGTAATTTAATCACCGCAACCAGGTCCAGCATTGTCTATTAATTTACCATGCACTGCACACTCCATCCCCAGGTTAATGGTGTAGAGATGACCGGTAAAACCCAGCGCGATGCAGTGGCCATGCTGAGAAACACACCTCTTGGTTCCACCGTTCTCATCGTGGTCTCTCGACACGAGCAGGAAATGGACGAGGAGGAAACCACGCCCCAGGATGAGAGGTTCAGGGTGCCCCGACCCTTGGTACGTATCACCTTGGTAACAGTGTGTTATCACGGCAACCATGATTGTACACCTGGACTTAGTTTCGAAAGATTAATCACAAGTTAAGTTAACCATGGTTTAGGCTTGGAGATTAATTTGTCTTTCTTTACTGTATACATTTGTATATGAAGTCTAAAATCTGTAGATTTGTTTGCTATGATGTGTTTATTTTGGAAAATCATTAACAATGGTTAACCTTTTGAAAAAAAATGCCCTGGTCAAATGTTGAGACACATGTGCTTGCACACACTTTCACTGGATATAGAGATTTAGGTATATGTTACTTAACAAATCATTTGAAATCTTAAACTAATTTAAAGAAAACATATCTCTGTTTTATGTTTGTTTTTACTTGCTGGTTGATATGGTTTATTATCATGTATTTATATTTAGTAGAAGTAAATAACTACCCCATAAAGGTTGAAATAGACTGATTATAAATGTTATTTTCTGACAATGTAATCAGATATCTACTTTGATTAGTACTTTCTAAATAAGTATTAATTCTTTTACTTTGTTAATTTCAGAGGTAGTTTTAATTGTGTCATTTTGCAAAATGTATTGGGCTTCTGTGCCCACTATAAGGACACCACCATGGACCCCTAGCTACCTTTTCTGGACTCACCCAGACCCCTAGCTACATTTTCAGGACCCAGCCAGGCCCCTAGCTACATTTTCTGGACCCAGCCAGGCCCCTAGCTAATTTTTCTGGACCCACCCAGTCCTCTAGCTACATTTTTTGGACCCAACCAGGCCCCTAGCTACATTTTCTGGACCCATCCAGACCCCTAGGTACATTTTATGGACCCACCCAGGCCCCTATTTTGCTATGACATGCAATGAACTCAGCTCAGTCATTATAATGTCATTTTGAAAGGTCTTTAAATAGGACGAATTCCAATAACTGTTTTATTTGTCCTCTTTGATGGTTAAAGTCACAACATATAAATATAAGTATAAGTAGTTAAACAGAAATTGGTGCCTAAACAACAAACCATTTTTAGACATAAGTACTAATGAGCTGCGCTGTATGTAAAGAGGGTTTAATGCATGTGCGTAAAGTGTTGTCCCAGATTAGCCTGTGCAGTCCACACAGGCTAATCATGTATTTTTCATTAAAAGAAAGACCCTTCTTGACGAATATCCAGTTTGGACTGCACAGGCTAATCTGGGACGACACTTTATGCACATGCATTAAACCCCTTTTTCACAGAGCGCGGCTCAAATGTATATAGACTAGACTAAGACTCAATTAATATCTCCTTACACATTAAATAGATGCAGGCCAATAATGTTTCTTATGTCATGAGCACTATTTTTATATGAAAAATGATGTCATTTGAGGTGTTTAATGTCAATTTAGACTCAACAAGTTTATAGACCCCTACCGGTGAAACCGGAGGGGACTTACTGTTTGGGCTCTGTGTGTCCGTCAGTATGTCATTAAGTCAGTCAGTCAGTCAGTCAGTCAGTCTGTCTGTCACGCTTTTCTGGATCCTGCAATGACTTAAAAAGTTTTTAATATTTTTTCATGAAACTTGAAACATGGATAGATGTCAATATGGAGATTATGCACATCATTTCATTTTGTTGCTACGTCAAATCTTCTGGTTGCTATGGCAACAACAACAAAAATCTGACAATGGTGGAGTTTCACGGGTAGGGGACCATATTGCTTGACAATAGTCTTGTTCTTATACTTAAGTCTAATGATTGGTTGGTGAATATGGGCCCAGGGACAAAAATTTTTGAGTGACGTTTTGACCAACAGTCTTCTTATAGACTTTGTATAAGAAAACCAAAATATTTCCAACAATTGAAAATACAAGTATTGTTCACACTTTATTTTATTTCGATATCTTTGTTCATCTTTCCAAGACAGAATAGTTTAACATAACAGTACAGAATATCATATGTAATGTGCTGATTTGTATAAAAAGAAAGATAACATGTAAACAACACCTTAAATATGAATTATGAAGTCATGATTTGCAATATCTTTCCCAATGATTTGATCAGGAATTTTAGGTACAATTCTTTTTAGAGAATAGTAAAAAGGAAACTTGTATTTTATCTTCACTTTATATTCTTTGTGTTAAATTCCAGTGAGTCTTACCATTCTTTAGTGAGCTTTCTTTTAAAACCTTACAAATTTTGCTGTTGTTGAACAGCTCTATTACAGCTAAACTAGTGTCAAAGTTAAACTAGTGTGTGTCTGTAGTTTTTTAATAAGTGGCTTTCTAACGATTGTATTCAGTTAAATATTTATGATTTAGAGTTATAACAGCATGCATAACTTGTTCTGTATTGCTTTGATTTCAATTACCTTTGTTTTTATCTTTTCTCCATCTGTGCATTCCAACGTTAATTCATTGCAAAATGCAATACTCTGTGTCATATGAGTATTTAATTTTTGATGAGTGTTCTTTAGTTGTTCTTCCATTGTTTGGTACATGTACATGTAACTCTCCGTTCAGCAGACACCCAATACTTCTAATGGAATTAGATGCAATTCTGGGGGTCTGGTGTTGTACATGGAGAGATGCTTGACAATGGCAGACTGACACAACAAGCACATTGTTCTGCCTTTGTCTTGTTTCATGGCATTAATGTCATTGCTTTTTGATGTTGTATTGATCTCTATCATTTGATGCCAGCTAGTGTTGTGGTTTACACAGTTAGTTAGGCCATGTTAAGTCTCTGTATTTATGATTATTTTGTTCTCGTTGTTTATTTATATTGGCAAATAAGAATTCTTAGTCTCTTTTTCTACTTAGTTTCTCTTTTTGTGTTCTTTCCTGGCACTTCTGTGTTTTGTCATCTTAACCATGTCATAATTAAGTTTTCAGCTTTTCACTAATTTGTTATAATTAGTAAGTTAATTTGCAGTGCATTTTATTTTTTAGTTTCCATTGTGTTAGTTAAATAGCTATGATTTTGTGTGATGTGTCTGTGTTGTGTGAAGTGTGCACGCCATTTCTGTTGCTTTCAGCATGACTCTAACACCAGTGACCTTGAACCCAACTCAAATGACCTTGAAAACATTCCACAAGGTCACCTTGACCTTCATGACACTGATGGAATTTTCCAGCCCCCTGACAAGGCTGGAGATGATGGCACGTTGGCGGTGATGAAAAACAAGGAGCTCATAGAGTTTAACATTGCCCTTAACGATACGGGGTCAGCAGGGTTAGGGGTCAGTGTAAAGGGCAAGACCCTTACGACAGAGGAAGGGACTCGTGACCTGGGGATTTTCGTAAAAGCTGTGATAAACGGTGGTGCTGCTTCGAAGGTACATCTCTACATGAGGGGTTGAATTTTTTATGTTTATTTAGTCCTTAACCCCCGTTCTCACAGAGCTGCGACTTTATGACGATCATTCTGATCAAGCCATGATATGAAAAAGTTTTGGATTTGGGGGGATCGAGGCCGAGTGTAGTCTAAATTGAGCAATTTGACAAATTATGGTCTTCATACTATGATGCCCCTATATATACACCGAATAGTGTTGGCCACGATCCGCTACGTTTGTTTTGTGCATGTTCAAAATAAGTGTGGCGAGAGCGTAGAGCTCTCCGATCATGAAGACTCTATGCGATCATACTGCGCTTATGAAGACTCCACTACGTTTCTCCTGCGATTTGTCACGATTGGCCATGTTTTTGGCCACGCTTTGATCGTAGTAGAAGGGGCGTCTATGTGTGAACGGGGGGATAGGAATTCAAAGTCAATTAGTATACACATATATATATAATAAATTAGTTTATCACTTATATTGCAAAGATTTTAGATTTTGGAAGAATCAAGCTTTATGTTAATTTAATGTTTATTTTCCTTTTGGTGAAGGTTTTAAGGACTAAGTTTGCATGTAAAAATCATCATCATGTAAGCTTTGAGGCCTTTGAATCAAAGTTAAACATGCTTTGTTGTAAAATGTTTTTGAAAATTTGAAAATGCCACCATAGAAGACATTATAACAAAGCAATGCTGACTTAGGTTTGTAACACACCATGTGCACTTGTTTACAAGCACGAGTTTCTGGTAAAAGGCCAACTTTGTGATGCAGTGCTGTGTGCAGAACATACAGAATTTCACCGATCATTTCACTCTGTCTGCCTTGTTTCATTTACCATAAAAAATTTGTCTGGTTTAGTTTAAACAATTGCCAAGAAGTTGGTGGCATGAACTAGCAAAAAATGTACATAGACATTTACATTTATCAACAGTTTTCATGGCTGTATACAGTACTACATGTATATCTGCAGGTAGTTTGGTGAATGTGAGTTAAAATTCCATGATTAATGATGTTTGCAACAAAAATAAGATACTTGCAAATATTTTGCTTTCTCATAACCTTTCTTTCCTTAGTGATTTTGTTAATTCTATGTTTAACATATTTCTTTAGATAATATTGATCTGTAGCCTATCATATATTCTTTATATTGATCTGTAGCCTATCATATATTCTTAATATTGATCTGTAGCCTATCATATATCCGCCAAATCTTATTTCTAGGATGGTCGTCTGCAAGTGAACGACCAGCTTCTTGAAGTGAACGAGGTCTCGCTGATCAAGCGTACAAACACCGGGGCCATGGACCTTCTACGTAACGCTATGCAAATAGAGGGGCCGGTTCCAGGCAGTATCAACATCAAGGTCGCTCGAAGAATAGGGGCACCATCTCCCTCACCTTTCACCTCACCAGGATTGGAGGAATCCAACTGGGGCGTGCCACCTGGGAAGGAGTTGAATAACAACGATTCATTCGACAATAATGATCATGTGACTAAGGATGGGCTGGGCACCCCTCCACGGACAGCCAATGGGGATGTGATGGGGAATTTTAAATCTCCTAATATGTTCTTGGACAGGATAATTGCGGGTAATGGGCTGAGGAACGAATCCTACACTCGGGCAACGCATGATAGCTATGTGGACTCACCCGGGCTGCCGGGTAGAAAGAACATCATTGACCTTACAAAACAGGTAGCATTTTTGGTGGGTTGTTGCAGTTTAGATAAACTGTTTGTTGGCATGTTGTTTCTTTGCAAGTTTGCATCACTAAAGTTTGATTAAGCCATGAGATGTTGTTTTTTGGATGTTTTGTTCAAATTATCAAAAGTCTCTGTTTTTACTGGCTACTAAACATGTTGGCTAGGCAATTTATCCTTTTTGGACAAATTAAAAAAAATTCATTTAACCTTACAGCACAATTCACAGATAAGCAAAATATATCAATGCCATGTTCTGAAGGCATGGCTTATCAGCATTATAAAACAGAAGATACTTTACATGCTGTGTACATGTGTGTGGTCTCCAATTGATTCTTTACCAAGAACCTGATCATTAAAATACTTTTAGACGATATCCCTCAGTCTGTTACAAGATCATGAAAAGGAATTGATGTAATTTATTAAAATCCTGCATAACGGGCAGTTATTTAACTCTACAGGAAAAAAAAATCTTAAAAATTCAGATGTTTGTAGATTGAGTGCAATGATTTAGTTTTACAGATTTGACAATCAAGAAGCTTATGGTAACTGTTACCCAAGATTACCCAGTATAAAAGTTATTTAAAAATAAAATGCAAATTATCACATTATGGTATATGCAGACTTCAATAATTTTAAAATGATATCCGTCCAAAATTGTATCAACTTTGATCTCAAACATAAAGTGTTGATATCAAACATATTTTTGTATGCTTAACTCTGCAAACATATTTATAACCTTGGTCGAAGAGCAGTAAATTCATTGTCCATATCTAGCCAGTGCCCATGATATGTCACAACTTGTATTGACAAGTGGAATATATTGCAACAATTGGACAAGTATGTATGTACCAGCACAAATTAACATTATCTGCCTATATTTTTATAACCCAATAATAAACATTGAATGAGAATTTTTTTTTTTCAGCGTCCCCGTCCTCACTCAACGCTGGGCATCGAGCACGGTTCCCCCAGTGAGAGTTCTGACGAGGAGAATAAGGAACCTGCCTGGATCAAGGGCCCGGACTGGAACCGGCATCCAAGCCAGGCTAGCGACGAGAGCGAGCTGTAGGTGGCAGAAATTGAGTGTCGAACCTGTATATCATGCTTTGTACAAAATATAGGAAAATGTTACTGAAATAAAAATTGATATTTCACTTTTTTCATACAACTTTGGTTCCAGAGTTCAAGCATTAATTTAAGTAGACAGTATGGCAGATTCACCATTGTAAAATGATGTTATTTTTATTGGCACCCTAAATATATATTCTCAATGAAGACTAATAAGGGGAGTTGCATCAGTTTTGTTTTTGTTTTGAGAACTGTAGTACAACATGTTGTCCTGCTCTTTGTTTGCAATGTATCATCCCTTATTTACAGGACCCCAGTGGGTGATGGATTTAGTCGAGACGGTTTCGGTCGACAGAGCATGTCTGAGAAACGAAAGGGTCATATGGATCCCCGAAGCAGTGAGATTTATCAGAAAGTTAGGGGCCTTAAAGAGCTAAATAAAGGTATTGGGACCAGGGCATGTAGATATTATACTGCTTCTGCTTATGAGACATAGAGTCATTCACGTTATTTTAGAGAGACATTTATGCTTTTGAGACTGTTCACGGGCAGGAAGTAAAATTTGAATGGTAGTTTGCCTTGATATGATAACTATTAATGTAGGGTATACTGAGCTATATACATGTATTAGTCATATTGGCAGAGGCAACATTATCATAGCCTTAGTTTGCACTTACCTAATGTTATAATTATCACAAATGCATTTGGATTTGTCATTCATTATATAAGCTTTATAATAATTATGTATGTTTGCATTCTGAGGCATTTCAAACTGGAGTAAGATATTTTGAGGAGAGCAATCTGACAGAATTAACTTATATTCCATGTGCCTATACCTTGAGCATTTGTTTTAAGGTGTGTTTTCTTAATATGAATAAGATTCTATCTCAATTCATTGGTGTCACATATAAAATATTGGGGGTTATTACTCATTATCCAATGGATTGAAGTTTAAAAATGTTTACAACAACAGCTCTGGGAAATGAGAAATCAGCTCATACATTATAAAAATAGCTTTTAGTCATAATTTAGATGGGTAACCTGAAAATTATCATCACAAGTATACAAGATTAACCCTTTCAGTGCTGGAACTGAATTTTGAAGGCCTTTGCAGACAGTTTGGATCCAGATGAGACGCCACAGAACGTGGCGTCTGATCAGGATCCAAACTGTTTGCCAATCTGATAGTATTCTTTGAAATTTTTTTTTGAAGAAAATGCTAATTTTAGAAATTCAGAAGACGAGATTTTAGCAGACAACAAATTTCCCAGCATGCAAAGGGTTAATGCTAATATATGAACTTGTGGTTGTATTGGAGTCATCTGAAGATTCAATCTGCATGAGCCTCCCTTTGGGAAAATTGGGATGCATGTTGGTAAAGTGTTATCCCAGATTAGCCTGTGCAGTTTGCCTAAAGTCGATTACTGCTAAGACTAGTTTTCCTTTAGACCAAACATTTAATATAATCCGAAAGTGTCGTCCCTGATGAGCCCAAGTGGACTGCACAGGCTAATCTGGGACGATTCTTCGCAAATGCATTAAGCCCAGTTTTCCCAGATGGGAGCTCACATCTATTCTGGGTCTCCACCGGTGTCCTACTGAGACCTGTAAACCATTGGTATTAATTCACATTTCAGGATCCATGCATCAAAGGGGGAAATCTTACGATGGTAGGAAGGATAACTTGGGGGTTGATTACATAGACTAATGCATAACCATGATATAATACTATTATATTCAGTGTGACTTACTTGAATCAGACACCAAACATGTTTTTGCTGAAAAGCAATTAATTCAGAGCTTATAAATAATACTGATTTTAATTGAAAAATTCTATTAAATTAATAAATATTGATTAGAATAAAGAATCATAAATATATCAACAGCTTTGCAAAGTCTTCATTAGTTACTGATAATCATTTCTTGATTACGTGTTTGTCCATTTCAACAACATTCTTATGGTGTACATTTCAAGTGTGTCACTCTGTAAAACTGACTGATATTTGTGTGTGTACCTTTTGCCATAGGTAGCTAGTCGGCCTTTAACTACCACCAATATTTATGCATTCAACAAGCGCAGAAATGGTCCTGCTGATACGATCCAAAATATTTCAACTGTTTATTGAACTTTTTTTCCGCATGAAATATGATGTTTATGGGCCGTGCTCTGTGAAAAAGGGGTTTAATGCATGTGCGTATAGCGTTGTTCCAGATAAGCCTGTGCAGTCTGCACAGGCTAATCAGGGACGACACTTTACGCTTGTATGATATTTTTCGTTTAAAGAAAGTCTCTTCTCAGCAAAAATCAAGTTTAAACAGAAAGTGTCATCCCTTATTAGCCTGTTTGGACTGCATAGGCTAATCTGCAACAACACTTTACGCACATGCATGAAACCCCCTTTTTACAAAGGGAGGCTCATATATACTTCATTATCACAACATAACTAATCAGGAATGAGATTCTATATACTCTACACAGCATGCTGGACAAGTTTGATAGCGAACTTTATTCAAATTCCAAAGCATAGTTCCAGTGCAGTTTTTAGGATTTAACCCATTAATGCCTAGCGTCTAGAAAAAAGGCCTTTGCAAACAGCGTAGACCCAGATGAGACGCTGCATGATGCGGTGTCTCATCAGGGTCTGTGCTGTTTGCTTAAAGGAATTTCTGTAAGAAATATTCTACATGAATTATACTTTATTACTTCCCTTTCCATTTCCAACTTCAGTGTCAGAATATATAAATAACAGAGAAACTATTTTAAGCATTTTTCTCGTTTTTTGTGTGTTTGATTCTTGGCTTTTGGTGCTAATTAAAACTTGTCTTTGGTGATAAATAAAACCTGCCACTGGCTACTTACATTTCAAATTTTATCTTTTACTTCTACTTAAAGTAATGTGCAATATTGTTTCACTAAATATGATAAAGTTATATAGGTAAATATTTCATAATTGTCAAGAGATATTCAAAAAATAATTTTATATTAATTGTATATATATGTACATATAAACAACTGTTTGGAGTTCTTATGCTCAAGGTATTAAACCAAGTTTGTCTATCTGAACAATAAAGAGTTGTTTAATGGCCATTCAACAATGATAAAAAATACCTTATTTTATGTCTATCATGATGTACTTTTTATGCAGATTTATAAAGAAATTTTACGATGATAGAATGTTGTACTTTGTCTTTTGTTCAGGTAGTATCACATGACATTAGTGCATTTCCAAATTATATGTATTCTTACCGCACTTTCAAACGGTTTAAACCCTTTTTTATTATCAACACATTCACGGAACTTAGGACAGAGCAGTTTGGTCAGGTTTTTTTGCTGTTTGCTGCTCATCAGTAGCCAACGGATGGACTTGAAACCAATAAACTTGAATCTTAAGTTAGAAAGGTCTTTAATTAAATGTAACTTTCTAATGGACTACAAATGCGTCAAAATACGTTTCTAACTGGTATTAAAGTTTAAACATCATAGCAACTCTATGATTAACCAACAGACTGCTCCAATGTTTGTAAAAAATCACCAACTGTTAACATGGTTTATAATGGCTGATTCTAAAAATAGAAAAAGCAGCCAAAATGTGCTATAATTGTCAATTTTTGTTATCATCTTTCTCTAGATGAGATTGCGTATACATGCGTACGGATGCCTTTAGTTCACCGCTCTCACACTTTCAACATTGAAGGTGCAGTAAGCAACAGAATGGATGTCAATGTGTCCATTTTAGTTCGGCTGACAAATTTTTTTGTAATGTTTCAGTTTCTGAATGGTTGTTGTGATTTTTTTTAATGAAAATGCAGTTATTGACTGTTTAACCATGGATGGTCTATTCCATAGAATTGTTTTGCATAATGAGCATTAGAATTAGTTTGCTTTGCATGTTAAGTTTGATGATTACCCAAAGAGCGCGTAGTTAATGAGAACATAGCTGAAGGATTTATTGGCAAATAAGAAATTGTTATAAAAAACACATTCAGAATTAAAGAAAATATCAGATTTCCTAGTCAACGTTACCACTGAGATTGCAAAATAAAACACAATCGTTTTGAGAACAAGACAGCTACATGTAGCATGGCTGCATGGTCAATGACAATTTAACCATTGATAAAAACATAAGAAACAACAGTCTTGCAGGTTGACTACTAGTGGCACACCAAATATCATCTGACACATAAGGTGCCTGGGTTACCATGGTGACAATCACAGTGATGTCACACATGTGTGGTCCACTATGAGATCACCAGATAAAAAGTTACTAGTTCCCCCTCGAGTAGACAGAATTGAAGGGACCTTTCTCATAGCAACCAGAAAACTGCTAGAATCTCTTAATAAGCGTCTGGCTATTCAGTTTACCTAATTTAATAGATATGAGCCTTGCTGTGGTAAAAAGGGGCTTAATGCATGTGCGTAAAGTGTGGTCCCAGATTAGCCCAGGCTAATGAAGTATCTTCTTAGCAAACTCAAGTTTATGTGGAATGTGTTGTCCCTGATTAGCTTGTGCAGACTCCATCAGCAAATCTGGGACGACACTTTACAACGCCCATGCATTAAGCCCCATTTTCCCAGAGCGAGCCTCATTTATTTCATACCATGGCATTCTTTCATTCATAAACTCTAGCTATGCCTTCATTCCTATACTTCTGTATATAGGCATTCAGCAGTCGATACAGAAATCTGGCAGCTATCGACGTCTCGTGCGCGCAGAATCTGCGGAGTCTCTTCTTAGCCGTTCCAACAGCAATATCAATAGCTCGAGAACTCTCGTGCATGAAAAATACCGCTGTATGTTGAACAACATTGGCAAGCGTAATTCAGTAGTGGCTTGAGTGGTAGTGCTGTGTTCGTTCTTGTTTTAATTTTGTAGACACTGCTAAATAATTTTAAGGGGATGGAATTTTGCTGCATAATTCATTGTTCGTTTGCTGACACCATTACAAATTTCCGCACACAGGTGTCGATAACTTTTTGAATTTGGTATTATATTTCACAATCACTGTTGTTTGAAACTACTATCACAAGGTAACCCTCTGTTTTCCACCGGTATATTTTCCATTTAAAAACAAGTTACAATGAATTCCTCTTGTAAACTGTTATCATGTCATTAACATGCATTTGAGTTATTTTAAATCATGAAGTAGCAATGAAAAAAACAACACTTTATAAATGCTTTCTTTGGTGGAAGAAGACACACAGGTTGAAGATTCTAGCATACCATGAATGTAAGAGACTAGATTGCTTATAGTATTTCAAACTGGCCTACACCTCTGAATACAACTTGGTATTTCAGCCGCTGAGCCGTCTTATTTAGTGATTTGTGTTTTGTACTTGGGTATTTTAAATTATAAAAAAAAATCTACCATATGCACAGCTGATAAATAAATCAATATTACCCATGCCATATGAAAATGGGTATTACTTCATATGCTGATGTCCTAGCTCTAGGGCCAACTGCCTGAATGTGTGAGGAAATGACCCTGGCTGCTATAAAGTCACTCAAGGTTTTGTGCCCTCATTAGTGGGCATTATGATCTTTCATCAGAGAAATCGGATGCAGCTAAACTGTTCTGATAGGTCCCATTTTGGCATGATGTTTGCTTTTATGGTGATTGCATTGACTTCTTTGCGATCACTTTTGGCATATGAGCTGTGTCATGCAAAAAAGGACCTTATGCCATGTGAAGCCAGACTAGCCTGCGCATTCAAGCAGTCTGGTTAGGAGCTACCTAGTCCGCTATTAAGTCACACAAGGTTTCAAGGTCTCATGAGCAAACAGGATATGGCCGCATATGTCACAAGACCCATTTCCATTTAGAGGCAAAAATCCCTCCCAGCCACCAGGTGACACTGGTGTGATCCAAACACCCGGACTGAAATACTTAAACTGACATGTATTTATTTGAATTAAAGTAAACATCCACAATGATAACATTGAATGTGTTCATAATAAGTGTAGCGGTATGTATACAGACAGCAGCTGTAAGTTTGAACACTGTCAGTTATCTTGTATGAATTAAAATATCATTGCCACATAACCTCACTCATAAAAAAACAGTATAATAATGTGGTGAAGCCATAGATTTCATTTGTCATAATAAACAGTATGAATGCAAATTGTTCCTAAACGTGTACCATATTCAACCAAGATATTTAAAAAATTACAGATGATATAGCAATACTAAGAAACTATAGGCATATCAATTTCTTAAGATAAATTTAATTTTATTTTTAATATTAGATTTTACCTTACAGGGATTTTCAAGTTCATGTCCATATTGTTCAAAATATTACTAGCAAATTGCATGCAGTTGTAAAGTGCTATGTATGAGCAGGTAGTAGAAACATATTGCAAGCATGAATAGTGTATGTTGTCATTGGGAAATACATGCGGATTTCTTATTGAAAGCAGCTTTCAGATTTTCTGGTTTGAAATTTTAGAGAGTATGAGGGAAACCAGCCTTAATGCGTGTGTCATAATTGACATCCCTGATTAGCCTGTGCAGTCTGCAACATTAAGGCTTATCTGAGGGACAACACTTTCTTCTTTTAGAGATTTTTTTTTAAAGGAAGTCTTTTCTATAAGAAAATCCAGCCTAGGTGGAAGGTAGACTGTAAAGCCTTATCAAGGACAAAACTTTCCCCTTTTTTGGTTTAAAGGAAGTCTCTTATAGACGAAAATTTAATATGGGTGAACAAATGTTGTTTATAGAACATCAGCTGTAGCCACATTTACTTTATATTTCTCAGACATTTGTTTGTCAAGTTAATGCAATTTCAGAATGTGTAGAGAAATCCATGCATGTTTTTCCCAGAAACTAACCCTTGTTTGCTGTGGCCTTATGCATCTAACAAAATGTGGACAATGGGTGTTAGATAGGGTGTTACTGGGTATTGTGTTAGATAGAAATCTAGTATTCCACTTTTCAGGGTACCAATAAAAGTAGATATATTAATTTAATGAACATTGTAAACAGTTTAAAAATATATTATTCTTATTTACTTTTGACTCCAAATATGTTCAAGTAACTTTTTATGATAAAACTTCCCAACTTGTTATCTCAACAATGGCTAATTACTGCCTAATACATATAATATATCCAGTACAAATTATCCTTAAATTTCCAGCAAACATTCGAGGACCTAAGCCTCCAACAAATCTAAAGCGATTCAGTTCACTGGAAAACCTCTCCACAATGACTCCGGATCAAGACCAGAGTACGAGCCTAAGTTACGATGATGATGAAGACGAGGGGGTGAGTCCGGCACCAAGGATGGCGCGGCGGCGCGGCGGCAACGAAAGTTTCAGAGCTGCAGTTGACCGCTCCTATGACCCGGTTCCACGGCTGGATATGGACACATGTAAGTATGGATGTGTGGGTGGTGAAAGGTTGAGGGCTTGGATGGATGTGTGTGGTGGGTGTGTGGGTGGTGTGTAGGGGTCCGTTTATCATTCAGGCTTGGTTTTTACACTTTGAAGGGGATCAATGAATAAAAGAGTATTAAATGTCTGCAATTAATTATTTCTTAAATAAGTTGGATCGGTACGTTATAGAATGATGAGCTTTGGCTAATACCCTGGATCAAATGGTTTCGTATGGTAAAGGATAATACTGCATGCATAAAAAATAGTTTGGAAAGTTTCTAAAGAATATGTAAGATACTTTGTATAAAAATATTCAGCTTGTATTTAGTTAAAGAAGCAAAAATAACGTTAAAATCATAAAATAATATGGTAACAACTGTAAACATATGATTTGATTTGATTTTAGAATGACCATGTTCTCAGTAAATGTTTTATATTTGATTGTAATTTTTTCATTATCATTTATAATTCCCTTTGTTTTTGTCCACACAATTTCAGATTTCAGATGTGTGTTACTTTTGTGTAGTCATTGTGTAGCAATACATGTTTGCTTTAGCTTAAAAATATTTAATCAGATTATAAACTGTATACTTGATGTCATTGACAGGCAAAAACTGCTCATTGGCCTCAAAATCTAATTCAGCCAGATCTCCAATACAGTGAATAGTTTTTGCCCATATAATTTTTTTTTTAATCAGTTGCTATCCATGTGAAGTTGATCTTTGTTGTTACATGTACTTAGGCCTGTGAACTGCTTTCAGTGTTTGCTTTTATGAAAAAAAATATTGGAAAAATCATCTTGATAAGAATGTACATGTCGGACAGATGTAAGAAAATGACACCATAGCAATTCTTAGACATGACCAATAAGTGAATAACACATTTTGCAATTCTTAAACGAAACAAATTACAAAAAAAACAAAGTATTAGACTAAACGTAGAATTTTATTAAAGTATTCCTAATCATTAATCTTCCTATATCTCCTCCCTCAGCGGGTGATCTAGTTGCCAGGGATACCCCAGGGTTACAGCGCAGTCGCTCGGGTAATATCGCATGTTCCGTCTCGTCAGTACATCATGTACCGTCTGATATTTGCAAGTCGCTTGACTATATATTCCATCTCACTGAAGGTACTATTAGTTTCTCTGTTCAGTTCTCTCTAGTCTTGATTGCCATGCAGTGTTAAGGCCATTATGTTAACACATGTTCATTTTGATTTGCAAAAATTAGAACGAGCCTACTATGTGTATATCTGATAGAAAAATTGATAAACAGATAAACTGAGCCGTTCTCTTGGAAATACAGGCTCAATGCAAGTGTGCAGTCCTCACAGGTTAATCTGGGATGACACTTTGTGCATTAACTGGTTTTTTGCTTAGAAGAGTTATTTTAAATGAAAAATTCCTTAAAGCTGAAAGTGTTCTCCCTGATTATCATGTGCAGTCTGCATAGGCTAATCTGGCAAGATCTCTTACACATTTCACGCCTTTATCTCAGAGCATGTTCCAAATGGCTCATTTGCTATCCTCTATCTGATAAAACTTGTTCTGTTATATTGAAGACAGTGAATTAAGGCATTGTTTATTAATGAATCAATAGGTATAAACTACACAAATTTGATATGAAATTACAATAATCTTTCCACTGCATTGCAACCTCTGTTCTTTTGTTCTGGTAAGATTTCATTTTGGTGTAATGAGTACTTCAGCCAAATAAAAAGTTCCATTTCTTGTATCATGCCCTTACATGCCATAATATTTGCAATCAAAAAAGGGGGAACATTTAACTAGGGCACGTTATTGTTTGACACTAAAATTTGGTCAATTTAACCGTGGCCACCAAAATTTCAAAAGGACCAATTTTATCTGAAAGGTAGCTGGATTGTCTGCCTTGATTCTTTCGGATTCTGCTTACAGTCTAATTTCAGCACAATTTCCAGGACATATGACCTTGCGTCATCACGACCTTAATATGATAATTCACAGTAAACACAAACATTTTACATGTTTACATTATATGTGAGTTTCATGAACTGGTCTCATTTAATTATAACTACCAATTAACAATGAAATTTAAATTTCAAAAGTTCAGCAAAACAAAACAAAAACATCATGCAATTAATCAAAATTAGTGCTCAATTTTGCTTTTTGTAATAAGAGCATATATTAACAGCCCTTTGTTAGCAGGAAACGGGACTAATTATTTATTTGGCCTTTTAGTTCTGAAACATTTATTTCAATACTTGCTTGCACATTCAGTGTAACCCTCAAGGCAAGACACCTAGTTTCTCAGTCTTAATTTCTGACTTTGTTAAGCATGATGGTTCTTTATAACAACCAGTTTCTTACATTTTGTTTTAGTTATTTCAGTTGTGTTGTTATGTTTGTTATTTAATTTTACAGCACACCAGTTTTGGAATGCCATTAGTCCTTCTGAATTAATCTCGATGGTGTTTGTTGGCCTGTACCACCAGTGAAGCATGTTGATTTTTAAAATCTGATTGATTTGTTTAATGTTGTATTAACTGAATGTTTGTTGTTGTTTTGATGTTACTGAATATTTGTATAAAAATGAGGAAGGACTGTATGCATATAATGTGTATGGTTGATAAAAAGTATGCCATATCTTTCTTATAACGTCATGGAATGTCAAATTATGGCATTGTGACATAATCATGAATTGATAATTAATGAAACATGAGAGCCTTCCATATAATGTTTTATGTGCATGTATGATCTTAGCAATCTTGGGCAAATTTGGTAGTAGTACCTGCTGGATACAAGTTTAAATTTTCACCATAATTCAATGAATTTAATAGTCACAGACTGTGATTGTTGGGTTAATTTATGATTGTTATCTTTTGGTCACAATAGGCTGTGTATTGCTTGCCCATTTGAAGACATGACATATGTTGATGTTAAGCTTGCAACAGCATCAGAATTTTATAATGTAGATTATATCTTGCATAGGATTTAAGATAAATAGGAGCTGTTCCATGACATATCCTGTATAAGTAGCTGTCTGGTTGGCGCAGTGGTATGTACACTGGCATCCCGCCGTGTTAATTCCTTTTGCGACGCATGTGAGTTTGGTTGGTTGTCACCATACCGGAGAGGGGGGATTTCCCCCTGGTTCACTGATTTCCCCCTGACATCTAAAGACCACACCAAAATTAAATATCTTCGAGTAAAAACTAAACAGCTTCAAATTGCTTTAATTCAAAGTTGGTTCCAACTGACGTCAGTTCAGTAAGCCAATTAAGTAGGAGAGCTGTAACATACTCCAGGTCCTCACATAATGTAGCCACAGGCATGGAAGAATCTTATGAACTTCAAAACACACAAACATAGTCTTTATAAGTGAAATTAGTATTGATGTTACGAAAATCCATTTTCAACATTATGTTTTGTGAATTTTGCACATACCTGTTTTTGTCAAACAAACAACATCAAATTGGAAACATAACCTTATCTATATACTGTTGCTTTTTTAGCTCACCTAAGAACAATGTGCTCATGGTGAGCTTTTGTGTTTGCCCCTTGTCCGTTGAACATGTTACCATTCTATAGGCCACATGTATTGTCTAATCTTCATGAAACTTGGTCAGAACAGTTGTCCCAATAATATCTTGGCTGCGGCCAAAATTGGTTCCAGTTCGTTGAAAAACATGGCGGCCAGAGGGCGTGCCAGTTTTCCTTATATGGCTTTATAAACTTTGTTAACACTCCAGAAGTCTTATTTTTAATCCAATCTTCATGAAACTTGGTGAGAACATTTGTTTTTAATATAAATCGGCTGGGTTTAGAAAATAGATATTGTCCGTTTAAAAGCATGGCAGCCATGGACAGGGCAGTTTTCTTTATATGGCTAAAGTAGCAATGATAGTAAAACCTTGTTAACACTGTAGAAATCACAATATAAGTCCAATCTTTATGAAACTTTGTAGGAACATAATTTTCATTTGTTCTTAAGATATCTTAAATTAGTTTTAAAATGGTTGCACCAGGATGCCTTGCAGTTTTCTTTAAATGGCTATAGTGTAACCTTGTTAACACTACAAGACAAATTTATAGGCCAATCTTCATGAAACTTGGGCAGAACACTTTTTTTATGGCTATAATAAAACACTCAAGTTTAACGTAAATAGTACTCAGCTGAGCGTCCAGGGCCACCATGGCCCTCTTGCTTAAGAATGTGAAATATAAAATATTCAATTAAATTAATAAACAAATGATATTTAAATTATTGAGAAAGTATTTGTCATGAATTAACTCACACACACATGATTAGAATTTAAGCCCAGATTGTCCATATCTATTTTGAATGGTCCCAGGAGAGCCCTTCTAGCACTTCAATAAAGGTGTTGGGGACAAACCTGTACCACATATTAGCTGTGTACCTCTAGATTCTAGATTAACAGAAAGAATTACAGTAGAATGTTTCTTAGTAAAATCTTATTAAACATTAATATTTTACTGTCTTTTTTTTAAACAAAACCTTTATGCATATGCACATATGCGCGCATATGTAGTGTCAGATGTTTGGTACCTTTAAAGAAGATAAATGTTGAATTTTTAGTAGATATTCTCATACTCTTTTACTTCTTTATTACTGACTTTGATATATGATAACAATTCATCATATTGTATTTAATTATGCAAAAATTCTTCACAAACACTCAATCTATTGAAAAATACAGTTGTTTTCGGTATGTTAAGTTTTTCTTGCAAAAACAAGTTGTAACTAGTAATCCCGTAAAACATCCAAAGATGCGGAGATGCTTTATCTCATGAATTCAAAGATAAACAACACTTTGTGGAAAAACATAATTCAATTTTTTGCTGATTATACTCATTATTAAATTACTGTCCTTATATTACTTTTATCCAAAATATAGCTTTGTTGCAAGGGATAATGTCTATTTCCAAAAACCTACTCACACACACACAACTACTTATGATACATGTATTTATATATCTGCGAAATGAAAAATTATGTAAACAGCCCTTGCTTAACATTAGTATCTCTCAGGTGAGCAACCAGAGCCACCACTGCCCTCTTGTTTCTTTTTTCCACCCATTTTATTCTTGTAGTATATTTGATATATATTTCTCTTAGAATATTCATATTGCATTAAGACTGCTACACATTAATCATATGTGTGACGATATTTGGACCCACAACATAGCAGTTAGCCAGGGAAATGAATATTTATATCCTATTCTGGATATTATAAGAATGAAGCGCAAAGTGCAGAAAACCTAACATGATTTTATGATCTTTAAATAAAGGTAATTGTCAAGGCAGTGTTAAGCAGACATTGACATATTACGCATTCTTGAAGTCTAGTTTCCCCTGCTTAATATGTATGTTCTTAAAATAGCAACAAAACATTATGTCCTTGTTTCCTAGTTTGGACTAGGGGTGGTCATGATGTGCAGTGTGTGCTGGAAAGAACTAATACAAAACACAATTTGGGGGATTTCTTTTCCGATCATTGGCCTTTCCGATCTTTGACCTTTTGTTGACCTTGACCTTTCCAGTGGAGGAGGAAGGCAGTGAGGGTGGGTCAGCAGGCTTTGACCCCACAAATTCTGCAAGGTCATCCGTTAGTGATAACGTTTTCGGTGAGGATGGAAAGAAAAAGGAAGGAAAGAACAAGGAAACAAAGAAATCAGGCGGATTCCTCAAAGGCTTGTTCAAGTAAGTGATGAAACATAGTGAGTATTAATTTTTCTCACAAAACAAATATTAAAAAAACACATTTTCACAACGTTATCATCACAAAGTAATGATACTCACTGACAGATGTAAGTGGTGATGTGACTGAATGTCCACATTATGACTAAGTCATAATCAAAAATGTTTTGTGCTTTTAGAAAGACAATACACATTAGTCAATGAACAATGATTTAGATTTTAAATCATGACCATGTTAGCTGAAATTTTAAACAGCAGATCATCTGTTCTACACAGAGTTCTTCATTGATTGATAAGTAATGAAATGATAATGACAAAAATTTACTTGAACTTAATTTTACTTTGCTGTGTCCTGGTTACTGCTTTGATTTTGCCTTCATGAGTAGTTTTACAACACTAATTTTGTTTTTACACCCCAAGTCATAATAGCTGTATAGTAATTTTGTAGTAAAGAACTGAATCTAACTCAATTTCTATACTAAATGCTATCTAACAGGTTTGGAGGAGGCAAGGCCAGGTCTAAGACCCCTGTGGATGAGGTTGGTAAGGGCAAGCTGCAGCTAGGGGTCCACAGGCCCCCTGCCCCTCACAGTACGGGGCTGTCTGCGCCTGTCCTGTCTGGGCCCCGCACGGAGGTCACCGGGCCTCGCACGGAGGTCACCCATCGGGAACATATGGAGTATGAAGAGCAGAGGTGGCGAGAGGCGCAGGCACAACATGACAGGTGAGATGGGGCAGTTGTCTACCAGGTGTGCTTGAATTTGATCAGGAAATGACCAACTTAATGGTAACAGGCAGGTAGTGGCATGGTTTCATTGAATTTGTAAATGAAACATTGATAAGGTCCAAGGAAAAAGTACTCTGTTTCAGCAAACTGAGCCTACCTAGTGGAACAGATTTTTTTTTCACAAAATAAATTATAAATCAAACCATGTTTGCCTTCCCTACCTAATTTGTGTCAGATGGTCCATAAATACATGATATGTTTTAGACCTCCGTATACTAAATTATCAGATAGGATGATTTGTGATCTGTATTAGGCTTTGTATCAATTCTTCATGCTTGGTATATACTGTGTTTTTTGTAGTGATATTAACACATGAATTCTTAGATTTATATACATACTATGATAACTGTTTTGAGTATTCATCTGTTAATTTTTATTGTTGAATCACATGTATCCTTGTATTATTTCTCAGTCAAACTTTGTACTGATACACCAATTTTACTTAGAAGTAAACAGTTACATATTTTTAATGCACTCAGACTCATTATGGAATGGTTGCTGTATTGATTACAGGGCGCAGGAGATTTACCATCAAGAACAGCAGCAGTATGACAGAGATGGGCGGGGCATGATTGCGCAATTATACCATGCATCCCCTGACCCCCACAGCCTGGGACACTCCTCCCCCATTCATTCAGGTGTGAACATAGATAGGGACAGGTCGGGAGAAAGGGGCAAAATTGATGCAATCCTTGAAGGTTTTTAATAGTGTATTTTGTTTGGAATGAGCAACAATTTGTCTTATGAGTATGTGTATGTGTTACTGGTCTGTATATACAGTAATAGTAAAGACTGGCAGTTTGCTTTTAATGTCTGTAGTATAAACATAAATGTATCAAAGACAATTCAGCAAAAAGTCAGATGATGACGTATTGGTTGTCCTTATAAGGTATTGCAGACTTGATTTCAATAAGTTTGCCTTTGAATAAATCTTTACAATTAACTGTGAATGTTGGTATTCACCACTCACTAAGTACTCTTTACGTACCTTCTAGACCAGCCTGTGAATCGTGCTGAGCGTATTCAGCAGTTGCGAGCCGACCACCAGCGCCGCCACCAGGAGCGCCAGGGCCAGTACCCACAGGAGGAGCGGGAGGAGGAGTATGAGAGGATCATACAGGAGCAGGAGAGACAGGTATGTTACCACTGCAACCAGGGGGTGGGGTAGGGGGAGGAGTATGAGAGGATCATACAGGAGCAGGAGAGACAGGTATGTTACCACGGCAACCAGGGGGTGGGGTAGGGGGAGGAGTATGAGAGGATCATACAGGAGCAGGAGAGACAGGTATGTTACCACGGCAACCAGGGGGTGGGGTAGGGGGAGGAGTATGAGAGGATTATACAGGAGCAGGAGAGACAGGTATGTTACCACGGCAACCAGGGGGTGGGGTAGGAGAGGAGTATGAGAGGATCATACAGGAGCAGGAGAGACAGGTATGTTACCACGGCAACCAGGGGGTGGGGTAGGGGGAGGAGTATGAGAGGATCATACAGGAGCAGGAGAGACAGGTATGTTACCACGGCAACCAGGGGGTGGGGTAGGGGGAGGAGTATGAGAGGATTATACAGGAGCAGGAGAGACAGGTATGTTACCACGGCAACCAGGGGGTGGGGTAGGAGAGGAGTATGAGAGGATCATACAGGAGCAGGAGAGACAGGTATGTTACCACGGCAACCAGGGGGTGGGGTAGGGGAAGGAGTATGAGAGGATCATACAGAAGCAGGAGAGACAGGTATGTTACCACGGCAACCAGGGGGTGGGGAAGGGGGAGGAGTATGAGAGGATCATACAGGAGCAGGAGAGACAGGTATGTTACCACGGCAACCAGGGGATGGGGTAGAGGGAGGGGTATGAGAGGATCATACAGGAGCAGGAGAGACAAGTATGTTACCATGGCAACCAGGGGGTGGAGTAGGGGGAGGAGTGTGAGAGGATCATACAGGAGCAGGAGAGACAGGTGTGTTACCACGGCAACCAGGGGGTTGGGTAGGGAGAGGAGTATGAGAGGATCATACAGGAGCAGGAGAGACAGGTATGTTTCCACGGCAACCAGGGGGTGGGGTAGGGGGAGGAGTATGAAAGGATCATACAGGAGCAGGAGTGACAGGTATGTTTCCACGGCAACCAGGGGATGGGGTAGGGGGAGGAGTATGAGAGGATTATACAGGAGCAGGAGAGATAGATATGTTACCACGGCAACCAGGGGGTCGGGTAGAGGGAGGAGTATGAGAGGATCATGCTGGAGAGACAGGTATGTTACCACGGCAACCAAGGGGGTAGGGGTGGCTCTAATTCAAGTGTGCTTGGGGGATGGTGTGAATGTAACAGTAGCTCCAGTGTACAGTGTAGTACCACATTATATCATCACCCCAGGGCTTTGTTTTTCCTTCATGAGCAGGGCCTGAATAAATGCTCTCTCTTGCTAAGAATTTCATGTAAATCATGCAAATTTCCACTGATATCAAATTTACCATGTCAAATTTCTTCCCTTGTCTCATTTTTGTTAATTTATTATTCCTCTAAATAGTATTGGTCTTTTCCTTTCACAAAAAATGAAGGGAAATGAAGCCATGAATGGCATGGTAATGCTGTCTAAGATCTGGAGACATTGTATTCATGAGATGAGCTTATTGCTGAAAATTAAAATAACAGTTGCTGAAATCTTATAGCACTATGAGAGCATTGTGTAGGTAAACAGCAGGTATCTCATTAAAAATTAATAAACTTCAGTGTTTTGATCACCTTTAGTGGTAAGCTGGCAGGTCCTTTCATGTGGGGAATATTAGACAAAAGGGGAATTATACTTTTGTTGATATGCCAGATTTTATGTTTATGTTCTACTTTGTTATAAAACATGAATCGAATACTTTGCTATGAATGCAAGATTGTATTATGTTCAAATTTAGTTTAATGACAGTAGCTGGGAACATACATACAAATGCCTCTAACTTTCATTGGTCCATGAGTTGACCATAGTATGAGTTACATGTAACTTCTAATGCATTGTCGACACCCTCAAGTCATAATAGTAATATAGGAAGAGCAGACTTAAGATTAGTTTAATTACAGCATGTACAAATGATACTTCATATGTGCATTTTTTGTACTGTGGGCTTAAAGCCTTTTCCTGCAGTTTGTTCTGTAAAATTGTGCAGATTAAATTTACTTTTTCCTTTGTTTTTTGCATTATTTTTCCATAACAAGCATTAATATTTTGTTTACAAAAATGTTTTCCCTATAACGTCAATCAAATGTTTAATTACCTTAACGTGTAATTTGATACTGATTTCACGCTTGTTCATCATTTTCTTTTTCCATATTATTAGTGCATGTTTAGCATTGATTAATAAATTACTGCATGATCTACCTCTATGTTCATGTATGTCTACATGCAGTGTAGTTTAGAGAGATGTTTTGTGTGCTCTACTTTTCATTCCAATCTTGTTTGAATGTGTATTCCAATATTTGTATGTGTGAATATATACATGTATAGTGTAACTCTGATAGTTTATGCTAGTTCTGAAGAGCCTTTTATATATGTGTTAAAATTTTATGTTTGCATATTGAATGTGGTTTCCAAATTTAGAAATAATGTATATTAGGGGCGTGGACATTTATAGAATGTAGATATTTTCTTCTTGTCAACAGAAGATTGAAATTTAAAAAATTGACTTTTACGTGTTCGAAACTCTCTTGTCCAAAAACATGTTTGTTAAAACAAAATGATAAAAAACAAACTTATACATGTGTTTAACCCTTTTTGAGCCACCACTCTTTACTGCAAACGTGAGTTTGTTGTTCTTGTCCATTTTGCAAAACACAAAGTTCTGGCAATAAATACGTACATACGCAATATAAGTCACAACAGGATTACAGTTGAAACAGCCCCAAGCTTAAATGGTCTGAAGTTATATTTAAAAAAAAACGCTCAAACATGGCCAAACTGTAAAAAAAAAAGGCCACTCATTTTTAATATATCAAATATCATATTTTTGACAATTGTTTTCACTGCATTAAAGAGATGTAAAATTGCCATCAGGTGTAATAAATGGAAACCTGATAACACCATTTTTTTAAATATTCAATGTCATTATTCTTTATTGAGAATGAACAGAAAAGTTTGTCAGATCATTAATTAATATTTACTTAATTCTCTATGCTAATAAAGTTTACTGAAAGTGCTCTCAGCATTTTTATCACATGGAATAGGTTTTTGAATTCAATTCAGTCACTAAAATTGTATTTTGAAAAAGTTTTATTTTTTAAAAACTCCTTTAACACCCAATGTTTCTCCACACCCATACAAAAATCATCAATAAACCAATTTGAAAAAGCGGCCTTATTATTGATCTGCTTTTATTGTGACTATAGTAGAATTGTTTCTTGTAATATAAATGCAATATCAATGACAGTCACCAAACAATTTCTTACCAGACTATTTAGTTCCCAAACAAAATCTGACTACCGTACGTCAACAACAATGTCCTAAGTATAAAAGTAACTTTAGTCATTACCTAATTTGCTAGAATTGCATGTGCAAGCCCTTTTTGCATTTTATATATACACTATTCATGTATTCCTACCTTACATGTGCTAACCTAACCTCCTATATACTCTCTGCTTTTTCTAACCCCACAGGGAGCTCGCTATACTAGTGACCACGAATATTTCTTTTACCAGAAATATGGGCAAAGTGCAATACCTAGTCAACTGGAAGGTCAAGGTCAGAGGTCAAGACCTTCCAGCCGGAACCAGACAGAAAGGTGAGTAAAGGTCAAGTTAGGTGTGTTCATGTACATGTCAAGGTCATAATGGAAGGCATCTGTTTACATCTATTGCTTTTTTATGCACCTGAAGAGAGGCATTTAGTAACTAATCTGTCATTCAGTGTGACATTCAATCCCTTTTATCAATACAAGAAGTTTCATTTTGAATCCATTCAATATTTTGATGTGCTTTGCATTAGAAACTTACAGTTTTCTGGTATGTTTTGCTTTTTTTTTTAAGCTAGAAATGTATCTAAGACATTGATGCCCCCGCAACACATGTTTTGCATAACAATCCATCATATATTCTACAGTGGACAATAAGGCAAAGGCCATAATTCAGCCAAAACAAGCCTATGGCAAATAATAATGAAACTCCACAAACTATCAAGAGAGACATGATTGTTTATATACAAATATTTTATAATAGAAAACTAAATATAAACATTAAATGATTAAAATTGGAAAATTTGCCATGGAACACTGTTATTGCCAACTTAGATAGAGAGCTTGTCGAACATTACACTTACCCAAGAATAATCAGAAACCGTACCCATGAACCAATTAAATTTATTGCAACTATGCAGAAATAAAAAGAAAACATGAATGACTAAAATAGTTTGATTCCTCCCATAGGGGACACTTTATCATCCCCTGAAAGACAATCTCTCAAATAATATAGGCCCATCTGAAACTGATCTTATCCCAAGCTTTTTTATTTCCATTCTATGAAGATTTTTATCCTTAATGCCAAAATATTGCTATATTTGTCCCAAATGAGCGCAAAAGGTTCAGTCATTATAGTGTGCTGAGTTTAGTATTGAAATTGCATTTAATGTTATAAATTCTACAGTTTATCATTGGAAATTGTGTAGAGTACATATATTTATTTAACCTTAACTCATTTAACAATGACATAATTACTCTTGTTACAACAATAACACAGAGCAACAACATGAATTCTTAATTTGAATATGACATTTGTGAATACTAACCCTGCAGTGTTTGCTGTTGCTTACAGACCCAACAGTCGACAAGGCCAAGGCGAGCAGTTGCCTGCTGGTAACTATGGCAACTACCAGGACCCGCCACTGTCTGGTGCAAGGCACGTGAGTGACTCAAACGTGGCAAAATTCAGCAACGTCTATCGACCAGCATCCAGGGGAACCAGTTCTTCCTCCATGGAGACGAACATTCATAATCCATCATATCAACACAACTATGTGAAAAACTCTGTTGTCAACCCTGTGCAGCCCTTTGACAGACTGCCAAATCATCCGTTAAACAATCAGCGTGGTACCCCTGTTCAAGACCACGAGAGGATCTCAAACTATAGAAACATTGCAGGTGGGCAGGGTCAGAATAACTCAAACTACCAAGTTGTGAACAGAAATACACCAACAAATTTCACTCCACTTGAAAGAAGGAGCATTGCAAACAATTATCCATATAGACAGGACCTTGATCCCCCTCCGAGTTCTGGTAGCTATGGTAACAGTGTCTATGGTTACAGAGATCCTGTGTTTACAAGCATGGCAGGAAAGCGGCCTGTGCAGACCTTGCAACAGCAGCAACAACAGCCAAACTCTGCAAAAGTGTGACTAGCTTTCATCTCTTGATTGTTCTTGATTTCATTACACCAGCCATTTTTGTCTGATAGTTTTCTGAACACAAATAAATTTTCGAACGTTTTTGAAATTCTTTGTTAATATCATTCTTGTTAAAGAATCTAAATGGAACATTTATCTTGTGGAATGAGTCTTTATTCCATGTATTCATATAAGAAAAATAAAAAAATACTTTTTTAAACAGGATGTCAAAAAGGGCAGTAAATTTCTGCAATTACTGATCTTAAAAAGTGATATTTTTGATGACATACTGCTAAATTACTTGCAATTCTCTTGTAGAGGATTTTTTTTAATATGCTGTTTCTTAAAAAGGTGTTAGTTAACACCAATGGAAAATGAAAAAGGCATCATATCGAATTGATTTTGTTAAGAAGATTATCACAAAATGTTTTATATGTTTATGCATGATGCAGCATGAAATCTAAGAGTGATTATATACTAGTAAATAATTTTTAGATTGTATAAATTTGTGTATCTTTATTACAAAACAATGAACAATTCATCTATGAGAACATTTTCTCCAAAACTGTACTATAACATGAGACCTTATCTATGGGATATTTTACTGGCCTAGGTGAATATAAAACTTGGCCATGGTTGGTTAAAAAGATAGTGATTGATAATTGGAAGATTTTGCTGCCATAGAATATTCATTTATTTCTGAACTTACATGTATAAATTGTGATTAAAATGAACGATAATTTAGCCTTAAAATGTTTTTAAATTTAGAAACAATCATTGGTTGTGAGAATAATGTGTATTGCAGGGGCTACTTTTGATCATTTAATATTTTTTCTTAATTACTGTTTTTATTGGTTGTGGATCACATGAGGTACAAACACTTAATTGCTTATGAAAGAAGATAATTTTTGATTGCTTATGAAAGAAGTTAATTTTTGATTGCTTATGAAAGAAGTTAATTTTTGATTGCTTATGAAAGAAGATAATTTTTGATTGCTTATGAAAGAAGTTAATTTTTGATTGCTTATGAAAGAAGATAATTTTTGATTGCTTATGAAAGAAGATAATTTTTGATTAAGCTTTGAGTTGTTCAGGCTAGGTTAAAGCACCATTCAAATGCAGTAGGATGATACAGTAACAGTATAGACAGTGCTTTGTAAATTGCTTCATACTAGTTCATTTTCATTTGATTTACAAAGTGATTTAGTTTACTTAAATTAGAGTGAGACATTTTTTAAGACAAAGAAAACATAAATTGGCTGGGTGTTATTAGATTTTGTGCAATAGTAATAAGGTTAGTGACCGTTATTTTGAAGGTGTATAACTGTATATTGGTTGTTTTGAAGGTAAATTGGTTATATTGGAGGATGCGACAAGCGATTGTCGTGTTTGGTTCATATTTGATAAAAAAAAATAATGCTCAGAAAATTTATTTCAAGAAGTCACGCTTAAAAAAATCCATACCCTATGCATAACAATATGAAATATGCAGCTAGTAGATTACACCTTAGTGCATTTTTGTCATTGTATATAAAAAAAACACAATGTCACCTTAAATAAATAAATAAATTTTACGTCATACAGAGTCATTTTTAGCTAGAGAGGAAACCAACCATACCGGTAATGCAGGGTTTTACTAATGAAATCTGAAATCTGAAAAATGTCATTCCCTTCACAAACAATCAGTAACCATTCCTGGCTTTGGAATGAATATGAGAACCAATCGCAATTAGCAAAACAGATTATTAAACAAAATGTTTTTAAAAAGTGTTGTCTAGTAAAGTTACACTGTTAAATTGTATAATTGGAATAAAGATCCACATTGTTTCTTTCAGTAACAGCACAGATCCACATTGTTTCTTTCAGTAGCAGTACATGTGCATGTTTTGTTGAAGTAGTTTGAGCATAGCACATTGCTGTATTAATGTATTCTTTACTTGGTTCCTAGATGAGTGTACATCATTGTTGATACTCATTCCATGGATCATTTGTCTTGCAATCATATATACCATATAAACAGAAACTATTTATAAACTGTTGATCTTTTCCAAGTTTTATGTCTATTTGAGCCTTGTTCTGAGAAAACTGGGCTTAGTGCATGTGCGTAAAGTTTCATCCCAGATTAGCCTGTGCAGTCCGCACAGGCTAATCAGGGACGGCACTTTCCACTTTTATGGTATTTTTAGTTTCAAGGACGTCCCTCCTTACCGAAAATCAAGTTTAGGCAGAAAGTTTCATCCCTGATTAGTCTGTGTGGACTGCACAGGCTAATCTGGGATGACACTTTACACACATGCATTAAGCCCAGTTTTCTCAGAACAAGGCTCATTTTTACGTTTGTTGTATGTAAAGTATTATCTGGACAGAGATTCAAATCCACTCCATTTTACTTTGTATCTTCCCCTCACCTAATTGTGAGCCTCGCTCTGGGTAAACAGAGTGTGATGCTTGAGGGTTAAGTGTAGTCCCAGATAAGAGGACTATTTCCGCTGTAATTGTTGCTGTTAATTGTTGCCACCTGTAGGGTGGCATATAGCAGTTGAACTGTCCGTCAGTTCGTCCTTCAGTCTGTTTGTCCCTCTGAAAGCTTAAACATTGCCCATTACTTTTTCAATATTCAAGATAGCAACTCGATATTTGGCATGCATGTGTATCTCATGGAGCTACACATTTTGAGTGGTGAAAGGTCAAGGTCATCCTTCAAGGTCAAAGGTAAAAAATATGGCTTCGAAGCGGCGCAGAAGGGGCATTGTGTTTCTGACAAACACATGTCTGATTAGTTTCAAGGAAGTCGCTTCTTTGCAAAAATCCACTAAGGCAGAAAAGACAAAACTGCAACAAAACTTTACACACATGCATGAAACATCCTTTTCCCAAAGCAAGGCTTATGTAAATAGACACCTTCTGGGGCTTTATTCAAAAAGATCCGTTGGGATTATTTAAGAAAGTTTTTAAAATTCATAATATTCTTTCAGTCTCCGTCTATTTTATCTGAATTTGTTTTTACATAACATGAAACAATACATATTGCCAAAATTATTATATATATAAATATACGTTGGATAAATTAAGATTTGTTTAAGGTAGCGCACCTCTAATGATTTCCTGCGATTTCTTCGAAGGTTGAAGAGCCTACTATTAGGTGCCGTAGCCTAGTGGTTAAGGCGATAGACTAGCAATCTTTTGGGATATTCCCGCGCAGGTTCGAATCCTGCCGACGACGTATACTTTTTTGCGACGTGTTTTATTTATTTTCTAACCTAATTTGATTTAATATGGCATATAAGCTATATTTATTGTTAAATATGTTGCAATTTTTATGCACATTCTTCAATTATTAAAATTAAAACAACGTTATGGCGAAATTGGGTGATTTACTGTTGAAAATACGAACCATGCATGTTGCATTTTTATTTTTATTTCAAAAAGTAAACGGTAAATCTGTCTAGTTCTTGGTATTTTTGCTGTATATAGTGTTTCTATAAAAACTAAGTTTAAAATTTGACTTAAATGATACTATTTTGAATTTTATGATACTTTGTGTTTAACCGACCCAATTTTTACTTGGCTGAAATCACTTACATTTCATGGCGCTCTTCCATAGATAAAAATTTGTAAAAAATAAATGTCTGTAAAAGAATACTTATTTCATCTTGTTTAAACTTTAAACACCTTTACAGCATCTGTACACACCAACTGCATGCCCATATTTGGAAATTTGAATGAATTATGGAACTTTTATATACCCCAGGGGTGAAAATAAACTGGACAAAAGCCGAGCATGGGGGTGGTTTTGAAAAAATCGGTATATTTTTTTAAAAAGCATGGAAAGCCTACCTACAAATTTGTATGTAGTTCAGTGAAATTATGCTGATTAAGAAAATAATTAATTAGATTATATTTGGATATGTGCCCATTAGAGGTGCGCTACCTTAAGGAGCCCTCTAACATAAGTCATCATATTTTGGTTAAACATCATGTAAATTTAACTAGGTACTAAAATCCCAACAAATATCTGTTAAAATGGGGGAGTGGTTTTTAATGCAAAGGATCTAGATGCTCTGTCCAGAGGGTTTTACTTTTCATCCATTATGTTCATCTCTGTGCAATCAAACAGTGGGGGTGGGAGTTGTGTGCCTTTACAACAGCGGTTGTTTTAACATTAACACTTTCTGTGTTTTCTTTTACCTTTTTAATGTTACGTGTAACAGCGTACAAGACACTCATTTGTGTTGCCTTAATAGTGCATAGATGATCACCATATTCATGTTTTCCTTTGAAGCTATGGTTGTAGAGCCTTCCATGCAAAATGAAAAAACTCTAATGCTAGTTTTAGGAGTCTGTACATATTGATGTAGGGTATCATTGTCTCAACATCAATATTTGGTGGCTGTAATGTTTCAGCAAGTGTTTCCTTGAGAGTGTTGTTATTAATTACTTTGTAGGACTCATTAAACATTTTGAACTTTCAGTGCTACAATCTTGTAAAAACAATGTCATAATCCAGTAGAAATAAATATTGTGTTTGATTTTACCAAGAAAGCTCAATTTATCAAGCAGTTATCCACACATGCTAACCAGGGACAACACTTTCCCCTTGTATGATAAAAAAGTCTCTTCTTAGCAAAATTCCAGTTAAAGCAACAAGTGTCATCCCTAATTAGCCTGTGCAGACTGCACAGGCTAATCTGGGACGACACTTTACGCACATGCATTAAACCCCCCTTTTTCAAAGAGCGCAGCTCAAATGGTAATCTAATTATCACCTCATTAGTATCCTTTTTTGGAGATTATTTAAATATTTCAATGTTTGCTTATAAATATTTAAGGTTTTGTAATTGTTTAATGTCTGTGACATTCTAAAACATTCTGTTGACATGTACCTGTATATCTTTACATAATATTTATGTTTGCTTATCCAATGTCCGATTCAATGCTGAATTGCATGCCAAATTACATGTGTTATATATCTTAAACGTTGTACATAAGCATTATGGTTGTCAAACATGAAAGTTGTTACGTATAGTATTCATTACCCATTTCTGGCATGTATATTTTATATTTTTGTATAGCCATTCAGTATATTTTACGATCAAAATAGAAATATTGAAACATAGCTATTGTTTGTTGTTTTAAATTTGTATCTTTGCCTTTGTGTCCCATTTGCAAAAAAATAACCAGGCACTTATTAAAATGTAAATGAGTACTTTTTATATAAAAAAAAGAACACAACATGTAATTTAATTAAGAAATTCATAATTGACTGCTGTACTTATATTCCCCAAGGCTATATATTAAAAAATAAGATAAAATGATATATTTAATGTTTGTTCCCAAGATAAAGTGCTCATTCTTACAAAATGTTATTCTTGTTGTTAATATCTAATTTCTAACAATTATCTGAAATGTAAATGGATTCACTAGTTATATAGTTTTAAAGGAATAGAATATAACAATTTTACTTGTTTTGAGAATACAACAATAAAAACATAAAAGTGGTGCATAGGATATGGTGTCCGCCTAGCGATAAGCACAGGGTTGGATCCCAACTCTGTTAGGGTCCTGAGATCTTTCAAGTACTGGTTCTATCCAGGAAACTGACTCGAGAGTGTCTGTTAAGGTGGAGCCTTTTGGTACAATCTTCATAAAACAAAAAGGTTTAAATAAAGAATAAATTAATAGGAGTATGAAAAACGAACTTCTCTGTTGTTTTTCAATGGGTAGACATTATCAAGTAAAGAATATTATGAAATATTTTGGGATCCTCAAATGAGGTTTTGCTACATTCCACCTAGACGATTCCACGATTGAAATCTTAATTCCGAACTAAGCGTAGTGATCTTATCCGATCTTCCAGGTTATTAACAGATCTTGATGTAAGTCCTGTCGGTCGTGTTAATTAATTTTAATTAATGGTTCAACACATTTCTACAATTACCACGTTTAACTGTAAAAATTGTATATCATTGTCATCGTACGAAATCTTATTGTTTCGCAACAAAACGCGAAAAAACTTAACACATACATGTACTGGTGATGGAAATCAATGTTATGCATGAAAAAAGTCACATTCTCTTGCAATTTTAAGAATAAAGGACATTGATAGTCAATCAGGCTGTATCAATAACACCCAGGCCTTGTCATGGCTCTCCTCATAAATACGACTTTTTTTAATCAAGAAATATATTGCAACCATAGTCCTGTTGTTTCATGCCGAAGCGCATAGATTATTCATAACCCTTATACAAATTCTGGGAACCCGAGTGTGGTGAATCAAGATCCAATCAGTTTTCGGTTACAAATCAGTTATTTTACGATTTGGGCTTAATAACCCCTTTCCAAGTTCAACAACAATTACTGTTGTTATTCTTTTAATCGGGTGATAACAATTGCAGATGCGCAACTTTACATCATATGGAGCAATGTCTGTCATCCAGTTTAACATTTAAAAGTTGAGAAGATCGCCAGACAGAAGGACACATAGATGTCATATTAAAACAATGTAATTATATATGTATGTTTGTATTTAATAACTACAATTAAAATTGTAATCAATGATTAAAACAATAGAGCCAAAGGCCCCAGTCGCTCACCTGAGACTTCAGGGAACTGCAATGCTATGGGCAACTTTTTAGATGTTTCAGAAAACCATTTTCAAAATTTGCCAAAAAAATCAACTAGAGAGTTAAGGTTTTACTATAGCCCAATAAAAAAAAGCCCAGCCCCCTGGCGGCCATGTTTTTCAACAGCCAGGAACCATCTAAGAACTTATCCCCGATATCATTAGAACAAATGTTCTGACCAAGTTTCAAGGGTTTACTATAGCCATATAAGGAAAAATGACCTGCCCCTTGGCGGCCGTATGTTTGGACGAAGCTTAACTTTTTTCGATCTCAGTCGAGCTATCATTAGAGCAAATGGTCTGACCAAGATCCATAATGATTGGACTATATAAATGTGACTTTTTGAGAGTTAACCAGGTTTTACTATAGCCGTATAACAAACAAGAAATGTCTTTAAAAAAGATATACGGCGTTGATTGTGGTCGATGTTTATGAACGATCAAAAGTTATCTCTATGAGATAAAAAGTAGCGGATGCCGTTTTTCTGCGCAGTTCTTAGCTCCATCACAAGCAAATGAATTACGGGGTGTTGCGCCAGATTTCGTGGCTTATTTTGCTTTATGTGATATTATTACTCAGATATCTATATTTACAGAATAGAAAAACACAAGAAAGATGAAAATAATCGAGTGCATATAGGTCAGCCGGCAATACTCGAATCTTATTTGATTGCATAATTATAGTATAGTGAATTATTGTGCTCATGCTTAATAAACTGGTCTAAATGGATAATTTCTACTTAATTTTATCAAAATTGGTCCTTATCATGCAAATGTTGAAAACATATTAAAAATCGATGATTGACATACCACAATAATATCGCCGAATATCTTTATTTAGTATCTTTTTGATCAAAACAGACTTCAAGTGCACAAAGTTTACGAGACGGCGTTTATATAAAGATTTCTGCAACTGACCGCAAACTGACCTTGATACCTTGCGGATTGAAATGCAATGCATTAAAATTGGGTAACAATTCTGCTGCTGAAACGACGGCTTGTTTACGCCAACTGTACACGACCAAGGCAACAGCTGTGCATTAAATATTGATATATCGACAAAGCGACTAAACGAACTATTTACTCCATCAGACAAAAAAAGCATAGATTCCATTTTTTTCCTTCAATGAAAAGATCGCAACCCCTTCTGCGAACTCCGGTGATGAACTGTATAAACTCTGACTTTCACACACTGGCCGCGAATTGACCCGAAACCTCGCGGGTTGAAATGCAATGCAAGTAAGTACTAAATATGAGAATATAGCCTAGTATAAACGCTTTTGCGCTGGTAATTCTCTGAAAATAAAAGGTGAACGCACAAACTGTATTTATGTCGAAAATTGATTGTAAAACTGTTCTATCTATTGAGCCTTTTCATTAGAGATAAAATTGTTTCATGCAGTAAAACAGTGTTACAAAGACGCGGATATGTTTCCAATGTTCTGGTGTTATACTCAAATCAGCCAATGGAATAAATGAAGTGTAATAATTCGTACCCTAGCCGCGGGAAATTTTATTTGAATATTATTGGACACTTACAAAGGTCAAGTCAGGGTGAAAAGCTGGCTTAATACAGCTTACGCCGAAAAAAATGCCCTGACTCCAAACGGCAATTGTTCTCTATGGATGGGAACGGTTTTCGAACTCAGCACAGATATGATTAAAATGTGACTTCTTGAGTGTTAACAAGGTTTAACTATAGCCATATATGAAAAATGTCCCGCCCCCTGGTGGCAATGTATTTAAACCAACCGGAACCATTTTAGAACTCGTCCATTATTATATATGATTGGTACAAATCTTCTGACCAAGTCTCATGTAAATCGGACAATAAATGTGGCCTCTATACTGATGACAAGATGTTACTATAGCCATATCAGGAAAATTGCCCCGCCGTCTGGGGCCCGTCCTAGATATCATTTGGACAAATATTGTGACAAAGTTTCAGGAGAACTGAAATATATGTGGCCCCGAGAGTGTTAACAAGGCAAATGTTGACGCCGCACGACACACGACGAGCAAAAAGCGATTACAAAAGATCACCATGAGCACATTGTGATCAATTAAGTGAGCTCGAAAGAGTGCTTATATAAGAATGAAATTTGTTGATCTGCACTAAATATAAAAGTTAAACATTAAGTTAATATCTCAGTCACACTAAAAAGTGAATTACAAAACATATGCATATAGATACACCTATATGAACTTAATATTAATAATAATTACACAGTTGAGGATAGTTCGGAGCTGTTGTTATAATGACACCGGTTACCTCCAGGGTCCTATAACCTATATTATCCTTTGTTTGAAATTAATTCCAGTTTCTGTTCATTGTCAGGTCGGTAATTTATGCACAAATTCATGTATAAATAGTGTTATGCTCACGGCTAATATCCTCTGAAAAACGGTATTGTAACAATTATACAATAAATTTAATGTGTTTTGTGTTATTGAAAGCTTCTAAATCAACAAAAAACTGAATGCACTGGAAATACGCATTTTATTTGTATCTAAATTCTGACCATATGACTCCTACATATGGTTGCCAGTATGTAAAGACAATTAACATCTTACTAGAGCGTATCACAGTCAAACAAGTGACAACTATATAGACCCCCCTAATACCGAAATTGACACTGGGGCGTTGCCAGTTGTAACAAAGTAGTTATAATATTAAGCGGACTAATAGACGCACAACCCAAAACTATATCCATACGCCTTTGGCAAGGGATAATAACTTACCAAAAACCGACTATATGATGTTACATACAAAACATAACCTTTCTGGACATTGTGCTTTCAGCCATTTTTTTTTGGGGGGGGGGGCATATTAATCTTCAATTTCTGGTATATCTATCTGTATAAGTTTAATTTAAGACACAATGTAACATTGATTTATGAGAGAAATAAGACTTAGAGCGCTTACCTGAAACTTAAAGAAACTAAAGTGTTGTAAGATCGTATGGTTCACAATAAACGTATTTGCTAAGAAAATCGCCCCTCCCTCAGAAAGACATGTAATCTAAAGGAATATAATCAATTTCAAATTCATTCAGTATATTAGAAGAGCACAGTCTTTTCATGCTATGAACAAGTTTTATGATTGTGTAAAATGTGGCTTATCCATTGTTCGTGTCGTTTGATTAAGATTAGACAAAAACATCTTGTAGAGTGTTTGCACGTCTTAGGAAATGATATCTGCACACTCACACCTCTGTTTATCAAAGGACCTGAACCTCTTGTGAACTCGCTGAGGGTATTTTTAGAACATAAGTGCTCAGCAAGTTTAATGAAAAGGGCATACAATGTGACTTAAGCTTAAAGCTCAGCTTTTTGTGTGTTTTTTTGGCATTTTAAACAACCATAAAAAGTAATCACTTTCACAGATATTGACAAATGGTAATGTTTGTCTTGAATGATGTTGCGAGAACAGTGTTAGCAATTGATTAAAAAGATATAGTAATACTAGATTTAAAAATGTACCGTACATTATTGATACAGATTATCACATCGGAACAAACACTTGTTATTTATGTCCAAATGCCCTACGAAGACGAAAATATTTATACATAATTATAAATTGTAACTATTAATTTACTTTACAATTCACTAAAATATCCACAAATTAACATTTTCACAAACAGCTTTTAAAGGAATCTTTTCACGCTTTGGTAAATTGACAAAATTGAAAAAAGTTGTTTCAGATTCGCAAATTTTCGTTTTAGTTATGATATTTGTGAGGAAACAGTAATACTGAACATTTACCATGGTCTAATATAGCGATTATATGCATCTTTTGACGATTTTAAAACCTAAAAATTATAAAGCGTTGCAACGCGAAACGATTGAATAATTTGGAGAGTTCTGTTTTTGTCGTTAAATTTTGTGAAACTACGAAGATTGCTTATATAAGGTATAAAATACTTCTAGTAAGTGTACTTGGCGGAATAGCTCAGTAGGCTAAAGCGGTTTTACTTCAGGACTCTGGCAGGACTCTAGGGGTCACTGGTTCGAAACCTGCTCCGGGCAATGTTCTTTTCCTTTTTTAAATTTTATTCTCGATTTTTTACTGGAGCTTTTACGATCCAATGTTTACATTTATCAATATAAAGCATTTAATTAATAAGTTAAAAAATGCCAAAATCTGTGAAAAGGCCCCTTTAAAATTAAGAAGGCACTCGATCCAAGAGGCAGCTATATGCCCCACCGATATTTTTTTACCATGCAGTAGTAACCTTTAATTTGAGTAATCATGATAGACTCATTACATCTGAACGTCAGAATGAAATAAACTTATCATAAAAATCCTTCAAATGGTTTAGGAGATATGAAGCGCATATGAAATCAAAGCGCTGAAGGCACCACTGTTGTTCGATCTTGAATGTATTTAATATTATATTCGTAGGACTTAAATTTCGAGTTGTTAACGTATGCCGATCGAACGGCTACGAAAAAATGCAAACAACAGTTGAATTTACTTTTAATTGTCTACAGTGGTGAGTTTTTGCAAAAAGATCAAGAACGAAAATGACATTGATTTACAATCTCTCGTAAGTTTATACAGGATTAACCCAAACTCCGATTAATATGATAACGAGGATGAGATTTAGTTTAAGCAAGAAATCTATTTTTAAAAAGATATTCGACGTGTGTTGGCGTTAAGGAAAAAAAGTAGTTGCCAAATTTCAGCGTTACGATGACATCATAAGCTAATTTGCTTTATTCATAGGTATACCTGTCGCTTTGAGTGAGTCTTACAAAGAATGAACAAGAACAAAATTATGGTATCAACGAGCACTGTATTAAATTCTCACGCAAATCACATTTAAACAATATGTTTTCGCCTGAAATTAAATGCTTCATTAATTTATTTCAATTTCATTTGCATTCATTTTCATGTTTTGATTGTAATGTGTAACTCCTCTCCTCCCCCCTCCCCTGTCATCAATATTTTTTTACAAAAGTACCATCTACTGCAATTGGTCATCACTCTGTCATCGAGCGCATTTCTTCCGATTTAATACGCTAATGTAACGCTTTTTTTATTATATTAAAACATTGAAAGTGTCGGTGTTTAGACTAACTCGCATTACAAAAAATACATTAACTTTATTAGTATTCGATATAGGTACTATAGATCATATTTCGATATAAGTATAAAGGTGTTTTAATGTTTGTTTCGGAATTTCCTATCGATTTATTGAAGAAACACATGCGTGTATACATACGTTTTGCGTTTCTGTAACCAGTGCTTTTGCAAACCAGTCAGTACGCATGCGCGGACAATCCCGAGTGTAAACAATAACACTCAATTGGTCTATGGGCGTTTATTTCCGCCAACAGCCTAAACGTCAATCTTTGACCTGGCAAGTGATATGAAGTTTGTTTTAACTTTAACAACAAAAAGAAGAGCTAAATAGAGTAAAGAAAAGCGGCAACGATCGAAGATCCTTGAACGCCTCAAATGGAAGATATTAGTTTCGAAGAAAAACTATTAGGTCAAGATGTATAGCTGTGCATGTTCAAATGGTCTCATCAATCAATATGTGTTGTCTGGCTTAATATAGATACGAAACAATTGTCGAACGATGAGTATAATGTATATTTATATTTTTCCTTGACGTATGTGAAGGATGTCAAAGGAAACTAACGACCCCGTAGGCCCTTGCTGTACTTATTGATACACACTTGTAACTCGATTGTTATGATGGTGTAAACCATCATTTTAGGAAGTAAAGCCACTCTAGCTATGTCAAAAATCCGTATAAAATAGGATACCGTCCTGCCTGTGTTAAGACTGATAAACGGAAGTCGCATACAAAACGGTTTCTTCTGTTTACCATCTGATAAAACACTAAAATGGCCAAACTTGAAAAAAAAACATGTTTCTTTCGTAAAGAACGACCAACAAATTATATAAGGGTGCATTAATAAACAGTTCATTATTTCATGCAATTTGGTAATTCGAATATTGTTAAACTCGCAAAATATCATAGATATATGTATATCCAACAAAACAAAAACACGTTATCAGAACAACTCTTTGGTCAACACATTGAGTCTGAACCAACCATATATTGTTAAACACCTAAGTACTAGCTAGTGTCCGCATTTTACATATCTTCAGTTGTACGTTACAATTCATCATAATTATCATCCATTGTAAACGAAAATTAATATACCATTTACATAGTGCAATATACTTCATTTTTAAAGGGCTTTGCTTTATGGTTGATCCAATGCACCTCTTACACTTTCGTTCGTTCATGAAACATAACTTAAATTAGCACAGCCGGTACATTGAGGATTGCAATTACATTTCTGGCATCTGTATTTTCACGATTAAAATGTGTTTTTGTTGTTTTCATTAATTGAATGTATTGAACTTCTTGTACAAGAAATAGAACGGCTACTTTATAGCTTAATTTTAATTCGTTACAACAGTGACATTGTCGATGTTTATTATTGACACTATCTTAAGTGTTTTCACCAGGCCTTTTTAGCGTGGCGAAAAGCCACGCCGCCCTCCCGGATCGCCACTCTGCCCCTTTCAAAGGCAAATTTCGCCACGCGCCCTTCTTTTCAAAGGCAAATTTCGCCACGCGCCCTTATCGATAACATCTTTATTGCCACGATCTAACTCGGTCCGCAAAATCAGCTTCCTTGATTGTCTGTGACGCTCCGACTGTGCTTGATTTACTCGAGAGACGTCAACGTCTAATCGACGAGTAGATTTAATCTATAACAGTGCTCGAATTATAGGTAGTCACACTGACTGCTCCAAAGCTGTGAATTAGTCATGCGTGAATAACCCCGTGTCAGTATCAATCTATAATGCCGGAGGCTATGTTATACCAAGCGCCCCTTTCCGGTCGGCAATGTGTACTACTCCACGATAAAAATCATTATTTCGGAGACTTTTGATGAAAAACTCGATGTTATTCTCGTGGCAATTGTGCATTGCATGCATTATTCAGTTATATCAAAACATATATTTTTACGCATAATTGCATTTAAAATCACAAACAAATTTATTCTTTATCGTTTTTCGTCTTTAAGATAATTAGATCTAATTATTGAAATAATTACTGAGACGTATACTAATTTAACAAAATGCGAATCGTGTATATACGATTTAACGCACCTGTCGCTTACATCATTTGACATTTTATCATTCATGGCGGACTATACAGAATTAAATTGTGACTCGGCAAAAATGGCAAATAACGTCGTAAACGATCGAATTAACGACGGAGATTATACTTTAAAGAAGGAATTAATGAAATGTCTGTGATAATCAACGATGCATAAAAATGTTTTAGATAGCAACAACATTATTTATGTATTTGTAATCTACTCGGTGGATGTATGTCACGGAAACGAGTGTTTGCATATTGTTAGCAATCAATTTACTCGCAATGTTATTTTAAACATCTGTCAAGATTATTGTTAGAAAATGGGATAAGACAAACATGGTTTCATTTATATGTTAGTGGATCTGTGTATAATCAGATTCATATGCATATATTGCTTTATTATGTTTGTCGTGCTGTACAGTTTATTGAAACAGCATGGAACTTAAATGTACATTGCAAGGTAAATATATTAATATAAATCATAGTAAGTTAAATACATCTATTACCATTAAATGTGCTTGTTTATATGTTATTTTTTCCACAACTGCTTCTGATGCGATTACATGTTTCCCCGTAATTCAGGTATTCAGGGAACGTTTTTGCCCTTTTTTGCCTAAACTGCGCGTTAAAATGCCCTTTTTGAAAGTAATGCGCCATGCCCCTTTGCCCTCCTGGGAAAAACACTATATCTTTACCAGTGGCGTATCCAGAAAATTTTCAGAGGGGGGGCTCAACAGGGGAGGGTGCGGGAGATGTGTCCCCTTCCGTCGTCGAATTTTTTTTTTTGAAATGGCACCTTGAAATGATGCGATTTCCTGCTATCTAATCAGCATTTTGCATGATAAAAGTGCATGTGAAACAAATAAGAACTTGAGTTCACACATCAAGTGTGACAGACACACGGACAGACAGACACACAGAGGTAAATCAAATGTCTCTCAAACCACTAAAGTGGTGGGAGACATTATCTTTATCCATAACTTTTTTAACGGTGTAAGATGGGTGGACCTCCTATTTAACCTTGTTGAATATCCTACTAGGTCAACTTAGGTACAACATTAAAATGTTTATGTCCATGGCCCTATGAATGGAAAGCAGGCACACAGCGGAAAACCTGTCCTGACCCATTGATGATCTTAGTTTTGTCTTAACAAGTCCTTGGGCACTGATACTCCTTTCACACTCGCATGATGTGAAAGGGAACACACATGATATGGACAAAACAGTGTAAATGGTGGGGTACAGCTGGGAATCACAATGTGCATCAGAGCCCTGAAGGGAAGTAGGTGGGTTGGGTACACCTTTCCACCTAGCCTGCCATATAAAGTGCAACTCGGCAGGGAGGGACTGCGGGAAAGGGAGATCATCATTGAACCATTCAATGTCACTAGCACTGACAGGAGAGGAGCACATTTGTTCAGGTATAAACTTCAATCCCATGGCTGCCTTAGTCTGCAAATAACTGAATCGGGAGTCCATTTCGTTCACAAAAGTGTCAACAAAGGGAGTCGTTAGGTGTCTTTTGTAGTTTAATTCGGGTGTTGCTGCCTCGATGTTGTCACGCTTTAAGAAAATGATTTAGTTTCATATAGCAAAGTAATTCTTCATTTTTGAGTCTTTTCTAATTTTAAAAACTATGGCAATCGTGATACATCGGCTATCTCGGATTCCTCCGTAAGATAGGCCTCGTAGCTAACGGTCGCCATATTGCCTTGTATTACTACTTTACTACCCAAAAGGTTGTCAGTCTATTGTTATGAGGCTGTATACGATGCGCGTTGAACTAGCGCCAAACTTTTTACCGAAACTTTGATATTAATAGCACTATTACCGTTCATTTGTGTTGCATTTTGACCTATTATCCAAGTGATTTACTTTTCCATTATTATTTATTCACCCTATCATCCAATTTTTAAGATGAAATTACGGTGTTTACAAAACCAACCAAACCGAAAGTGAAACTGGATGCATTACGTTTCGCGATGTAAACATTAAATATTTGTTCAGTTTGAGGAAGCGAATCGATAATAGACGTTGGAATATGTATGCAATACAGACTATCATTGCCGATTGTAGTACTGGCTAAAAAATACCTTTTATGACAGGTCATGTATAGAACGTTAATCAAATAGTGACCATAAATCACTATAAATGTCTGGGTTGTTCATTAATATAATTAATGCACGTTTCTGATCTAATTGCCTGTATCTAGTTGTAATTACCATGATATTGATAAAATTAAAACGTTTTTTTCATAAATTAACATTACATGTTTTATTTTTATCATTTAGGGAATATATAATTGTATCATTATCATCATTAAATATTCTGAAAATGATCTAAATTATCATGATTACTTTAAAGTAGAATTTTTAAATTTTACTCATTATTTTTAATGAATTTGCACATTTGCTTGATTCAAAATAAAATGTATTAATAAGGGTTTCAGTTGTTAGTTTTAACCCATTTTTAGTTCGATTAAATTTAAAGTACTAACTACGTACATGTATGTGAAATGCTCTTGAGTTCGTTTCCTGGGCCTAGAACCAGTACTTGGGTGTCTCTTGGAGATTTTTTAAGAATGCTCCCACACTGGGGATCAAACCAGTGACCTCCAGATCATTAGGTGGACACCACATCCATTACACATCAGCGACCTTTAATTAGTAAATTACTTTAGTGTTGCAGCATTATATAATGTAATGTTGCTACATATTTTTGGAAAATGATTAATGTGCAGTACTAAATAAATCTAAATGCATACCATTTTAATTGTGTATATTGTGTGATTATTAGTTACAAATTCCCTTTTTACAGGTATACTGGATTATGAAAGACTGATAAACATGAAATTGACAACTCATCTCCCCAACGATATTTGTGTGGCTCATTCTCAGAACAAACCCATAGTCAGTGAGAAAACTACAGTGTAAAAAGACCACTTGATTGTGACAATTATGGCTGACCAAGCAAATGTTATCATTTAAAATAAAGAAAACTTCCAGTTCAATATACATTTTATACCAATTATGACATTGGCCAACACAGAAAATAATTATAAGGTTGATTTTCCCAAAATTGACTGTTACAATTGGATACTGTTTTAAGCTTCACTCTACTTTGTCTGAAAATAAACGTCCTAAATGATGTAATAGAAACATACATATTTAATTTTTAGTTTTACAATATATATATATATATATATATATATATATATATATATATATATATATATATATATATATATATATATATATATACATATATTTTAATATCTTTTTATCGATGGTCAATCAATTTAAGTTTAACTAATATATACATACACATTTTATACATGTGTATGCTTTGATTTTTTTCTATTGAAGCCAAATTAATATCCCATTAGATAGATAGATAATATCACATCAGTATTCCTAGTTTGTCTGCAAGTACTGCAGAAATCATGGATTATTATTTTACTGAGTCAGCCTTAATCTTTATATTATAATTGTTAAGATTAAGATGTGCATTATACAATTGAGGATGCATCAAGATTAAAAAATGGTACATGTATAAATTAATAAAGAATCAATAACAATCAGAAACTGTGCATTTTTTTCAGTATTGTGTGAAAGGATTTGAAGTAATTATGTGTTTTTGAAATATGATTTATGTGAATTTGAATAAATATATAAAATTTAGTGATTTTCTCAGACAAAACTGTTAATTACATACTTAAGTATTCAGAATGTATTATTGTAATATTCGAATTTTTTAGTACAAAAAGCACTTTTCCCTGGCATTTGTATTTATAGTAATTGCATATTTAATAATTCTGACAGCATTTATAAACTGTGTTCATGCAAGCATGAGCACGGTTTCATTTTTTGAGTATTTAAACAAGAGGGCCATGATGGCCCTGTATCGCTCCACTGCTGAAAAAAGGCTGAAACAAATTTCTCTGCATGTGCAAATACTTAGATATAGGCCCTATTTAAGCACATGTACACTTTTGTGACCTTCTGGGCTGGGTCAAATTTAACCCCAGGGGCATAATTTGAGCAAACTTTGTAGAGGACTACTATATCTCACTACATACAAAATGTGGTAGCCCTAGGTCCTAGAGTTAAGAACAAGAATATTTTTAAAGTTTTCACAAAATAAGTAAGATATAAGCGTATATGATGTTCAATTTGTTGACATGCGGGTCAGGATCAAATTTGACCCAAAGGGCATAATTTGAACAAACTTGGTAAAGAACTATAAGATGTTACTGCATACCAAATTTGGTAGCCATAGTCCAAAAGGTTTTCGACAAAAAGATTTTTAAAGATTTCACAAAATAGGCGCTTTAAAAGCGTTTATTCAATTTTGTGACCCCCCGGGGCAGGGTCAAAGTTGACCCCAGAGGCATTATTTGAACAAATTTGGTAGAGGTTTATTAGATGTCACTACATACCGAATTTGGTAGCCCTAGGCCCAATGGTTATGGACAACAAGATTTTTAAAGTTTTCACAAAATAGGCCCCATATAAGCGTATGTTCAGTTTTGTGACCCCGGGCAGGGTCAAATTTGACCCAAGGGGCATAATTTGAACAAACTTGGTAGAGAACTATAACATGTCACTACATACCAAATTTGGTAGCCCTATGCCTTATGGTTAAGGACAAGAAGAGTTTTAAAATTTTCACAAAATAGGCACTATATAAGCATATAATTGATTTTGTGGCCCCCGGGGCAGGGTCAAATTTGACCCTTGGGGCATAATTTGAACAAACTAAGTAGAGGACTATACAATGTCACTACATACCAAATTGTGTAGCCCTAGGCCTAATGGTTATGGACAAGATTTTTTTAAAGTTATCACAAAATAGGCATTATATAAGCATATGTTCAATTTTGTGACCCCCGGGGCAGGGTCAAATTTGACCCTAGGGATTAAATTTGAACAAATTTGGTACAGGACTATTAGATGTCACTACATACCAAATTTGATAGCCCTAGGCCGGATTGTTATGGACAAGAATTTTTTTGAAGTTTTCACAAAATAGGCCTTATATAAGCATATGTTCAATTTTGTGACCCTCGGGGCAGGGTCAAACTTGACCCCAGGTGAATAATTTGAACAAACTTGGTAGAGGACTATAAGATGCCACTACATACCAAATTTGGTAGCCCTAGGCCCAATGGTTATTGACGAGAAGATTAGTAAAGTTTTCACAAAATATACCCTATATAAGCATATGTTCAATTTTGTGACCCCCGGGGCAGGTTCAAATTTGACCCCAGGGGTATAATTTGAACAAATTTGGTAAAGGACTATTAGATGTCTCTACATACCAAATTTGATAGCCCTAGGCCCAATGGTTATGGTCGGGAGATTTTGAAAGTTTTCACAAAATAGGCCTTATTTAAGCAAATTTTCAATTTTGTGACCCCCAGGGCAGAGTCAAATTTGACCCCAGGGGCATAATTTGATCAAATTTGAAAGAGGTTCACCCCAGGAACATTCCTAAGAAATTTCATCAGAATTGGACCAGTAGTTTAGGAGATGTTTAAAGGAAAAGTTTATGCATGGATGCACGATGGACACAGGACATTTGGCCAGTGGAGCTAAAGATCAAATTAAACATTTAGTTTTGATGTAAAATCAGTTTTTATATGCAAGTGTCTATTTCACTTATAAATTTAAAGAGCATATTATTCATTATTTAAAAGAGTATTCCAAGCTTGATGTCATATTTCAACTTTGCATAGTGTAGTTAATTGAACATTGTATTGAACTGTATGGGCAGCTATATTTTTTAATTTATGTATGTTGCATTATACAAAATGCATTATTTCTACCACAAGTAGACCATATAAGGCCTACTGCTACTAAATAGGCACTGGTATGAATTTGACACTGTTTTTGATGCTCATACAAAACTTTAATTATTACTACACTTTAGTATATTAAATATTTTCAAGTTTTTGTTCAACCTTTTTTTGCAAAAGAAAAGAGTGTCTTAATGCATTTGAAAATATACTTAAAACAAACTAAAAATGCATTTTAACATACCTTTTTCCTGGTAAAGTGTATTTGGGATGATAAAAAATACACTTGAAGAGTATTAATGCTGGAAAAATGCTGGAAAAATGCAGAAAAAAATACATTTGTTTCTGTTAGAAGTGTGTCTTGTCTGCATTTTTAAGTGTATTAAGGTAGTGCACCTCTAATGATTTCCCGCGATTTCTTCGAAGGTTGAAGAGCCTACTATTAGGTGCCGTAGCCTAGTGGTTAAGGCGATAGACTAGAAATCTTTTGGGATATTCCCGCGGAGGTTCGAATCCTGCCGACGACGTATACTTTTTTGCGACGCGTTTTATTTATTTTCTAACGTAATTTGATTTAATATGGCATATAAGCTATATTTATTGTTAAATATGTTGCAATTTTTATGCACATTTTTCAATTATTAAAATTAAAACAACGTTATGGCGAAATTGGGTGATTTACTGTTGAAAATACGAACCATGCATGTTGCATTTTTATTTTTATTTCAAAAAGTAAACGGTAAATCTGTCTAGTTCTTGGTATTTTTGCTGTATATAGTGTTTCTATAAAAACTAAGTTTAAAATATGACTTAAATGATACTATTTTGAATTTTATGACACTTTGTTTTTAACCGACCCAATTTTTACTTGGCTGAAATCACTTACATTTCATGGTGCTCTTCCATAGATAAAAATTTGTAAAAAATAAATGTCTGTAAAAGAATACTTATTTCATCTTGTTTAAACTTTAAACACCTTTACAGCTTCTGTACACACCAACTGCATGCCCATATTTGGAAATTTGAATGAATTATGGAACTTTTATATACCCCAGGGGTGAAAATAAACTGGACAAAAGCCGAGCGTGGGGGTGGTTTTGAAAAAATCGGTATATTTTTTTTAAAAGCATGGAAAGCCTACCTACAAATTTGCATGTAGTTCAGTGAAATGATGCTGATTAAGAAAATAATTAATTAGATTATATTTGGATATGTGCCCATTAGAGGTTCACTACCTTAAATGCACATCAAATGCAGATAAATACAATGCCAATACTGTTACATGTATTGTAATGGACATAAAATGCACTTGTTATTGTAATTAAATGCTTTAGTGAATTGAAATAACCTTTTATAACGTTTTAACAATTAATAATACCTTTTTATATAAATTTTCTTTTGAAATGTGACACTTAAATGATTTTTGCACCACTAGTAAGAGATATAATTTGTGCTCATAATGCTTTATCATTACACTATATAATATCATTTGTTGTATGAAAATTACCCGTAAAATTCATGTGAAAGCTCAAGAGATCAATAGCAGCGTGCTATACCCTGCTCCTTTTTACATGACTTGATGGTATTTAGTCCCCAATTCTACATGGCTAAGGGAAAATTAATGTGCAGATTTGACAAATAAGTCTTAACTGGGATCCAATAGGCAGACTTTCATATTACTTGTGTTTAATTTAAATCATGATCTGAATTGCTCTTTGGCAAATCTTTGTTGGTCACAGTATTCAACTGAATTTTGTTCACTTTGTAGTGATTAAATTTTCTATATTTATCAGACAACATCTTTCTTCAAAAGTTTAACATGATTGCTTGGTAAATTTAGAAACAAGATCAATGCATCATAACATAAAATGAAAAAATGAGTTGTAGTAAAAATGGCAGCAAAAAAGCACTAGATTATCTGCCTTAAATCTGAGACGCTATGTTGATGTATTGGAATTTCTCATAAATAATGTGTCCCATAGTTGTATAATTGTATAGTCGCATGCATGAGTGGTGTCAATGTCACAATACCAATTAAAGCCTATAATTTACTAAAACAATTTGAAGTTTGATGTGTGTTTTTTTCAAGATCTGTTATATATAATTATATATAAATATATATTGTTGAAAAGTTAACATGCAATAAGTTTACTGTAATTAAGTGACAAATAGTTTTACTGATTTGGTTGGATGCATATATGCAGATATATCATGGTTTGTGCAGAGGACAGTAGCAAAAACAAGAGCTGTCTCCGTAGGATGACATACGCCACCGATAAACGCTTTAAAAGAAGTTATGAGCATTTTTCAAAACCTAAACGCCAACCCTAAGTTCAAGGTCAAAGGGGTCAAAATTTGTGTGTGTGGAAGGCCTTGTCCATATACACATGCATACCAAATATGAATGTTACATCTGAAGCGACATAGAAGTTATGAGCATTTTTTCGAAACCTAAATGCAAAGTGTGACGGATAGACAGACGGACAGTGCGATCACTATATGCCCTCCTTTGGGGGCATAAAAATGTGTTTCACATTGTTTTGGTAAATGAGTAATGTAGTTAAAAGAACAGAATCATGAATTATAAAGTTATTGATTATAAAGTGTTGCTGGCATATTTGATGCATTCATCTAGCTATAAGAAGGTCCCTGTTTTATCCCCACTGGCACCGAGTGAGGGTTCTCAAAATCTTTAAACAATATGAATAACTACATATAGGGTCGAGAGCCTTGTTGATATGGGGGCTAAACACCTGAAATCAAAGCGACCCAGGTTAAAGGCCCAGGCCAAATAAATAAACCAGAGGCCGCATGAGCCTGCTATACTCTGAACAAGTATTGTTTCTTCTCAGAAAACTGGCTTAAGTGTCTTACTAAGCTTTAGACTTTGAGTTTCAGTGCAATCTATCTAAAATAAATTGGTCAAATTAAATAATAATTTGTAAAAAATAAACATTCTGCACAAATTCAATTATTTACTTTACCTGTGTGCATGAATCATTTCAGTCTTGATGGTTAGTGAACTATGTCAAAAGCACCATAGCTATGAAACACTTGTATTTTGAATATTGCAATGTTCCACAGAAATGATGCTGATGATAATTCTACACGATGATGAATTATTAGATATATTTCTAAATTCCATTTCCACTAACAATTCGCTTATTCCACTACCAGTTCAAATGCTTCGTACAGTTGAAAATAACACTATTCCACTCAACAACCGTGACACATGTACTCAATTTTTCAACTTTTCGCAATTAAAATTGTCTGTTATTGTTGTTGTTGTACTTTTGAAAGTAGTTCTAAAGATGGCGACTATTAACCCAGAGATTGATTTATGAAATAAATCGTCTGCTGATCCAGAGTGAAACTATGGATGAACATCAAAGCAGTTAGCCCGATTTGTAAAAAAAAACAAATCAAAAAAATAAATAATTGCCATTCATTAAGTGTGCAGTTGAATTTCACTGGCAATAACTTGTTACTCAAAAGGATTATCACTCTAAAGAGCTAATACCAATTAAATTCATCAAAGAAATTACTGAAAAAGTAATAATGATTGTCCATTGCATTCGTCTAAACTCTTTAATTGCTACAAATTGAAAGATTGTTTTTCACAAGTCTCATGCGGCAGCCATTTGTAAACATTTATCTATAGCTAAATGTATGGATGAATTTCATTAGTTGAATGTATCTTCTTCAGCCAATCAAATAGCGCAGTTTATTACTTACAGTCAATGAAGCGTGCACTTAATCTGACGAAAGTTAGATCGTCTGTACACATGCCTGGGGGATAATCACACAAATCGACAGCTGTTTATGGCTTAATTAGGGACAGGAAATACACAAGTGGATTGAAACTGTAAGGGGCTCATTTTTATTAAAAATCGTGTCTAGCCAGCCATCTGGGGGGGGGGGCTTTAGCCCCCTAGCCCCCCACCTAAATACGCCTCTGCTTTACTATAATGCTTATCACGGAATACGGACAAAACCCCTCCCGGATAAAAACCCTCCCGTCATTTTCATAGGGGGCGGACGAAAACCCTCCCGTGAATAAACATGGGCGGACAAAAACCCTCCCATGAAAAAAACGGGGGAGGACAAAAACCCTCCCATGAAAAAACGGGACCGGACAAAAACCCTCCCGTAAAAGAAACACTTAGTGTTGCATTCATTAATCCGATAAAATTACCCATCGTGTGTATTGTGTTTTCAGGGGTGTGAAATTGAAAGAAAATGTGTATCCATTAACTGTAAACATACCGCTTTCTAATTTGCATATATATCCGATAATCCAATATAATAACAACATCAATTAAAACATAAAATGAGGCCATTTATAGACGACTGAATTTTAATTTAAATTGAATGCAATACGATACAGTGCAACGTTTAATCGCGTCATACTCTCATTCATGCAAAAAAGTGCTTTCCGGGAAGTTTCTGAAAACTTTGCGAAAATGAAAGTAAAATTATGTTAACAACTAACAATTCGTTAGCATGTAACTAATTTGTCTCAATTACTTATTTAATTTAGCTTTGACTGTAACGTTTTCAATTACATTTTTGCAGACAATATATAAAGCATACTGTATTGTCAAATATGTCAATGATTCGGTTATTGAGGCCCACTAATCAGCTAATCATAACAATTAACTAGTTAATGGCATCAATAATATGTATCAAAATAGCAAACTGTGAATCTGCAACTGCGGACAAAAATCCTCCCGTGAAAGCAATTAAACACCGACAAATGTAATTGCTTCACACATTGTGGCATTCATTAATCCGCAAAATTTACTAAAAATAGCAAACTGTGATTCCGCAACTACTTTTAGTTTTTAAGTAGTTTAATCACAGAATTAATTAAAAGCAATTAAACGCCGACAAATGTATTTGCTGCACACAATGTTGCATTCATTAACCCGAAAAAATCACTCAATGCTGACAACATTTGTTCAAAATATCATACTGTGAATCTGCAAATATAAAAAGCAATTTGTTTGTGTAAAGGCACACAAGTGTCTACAATGTTGGTTTTTGTTTATCAATTGATTATGCTTATTTGTCAATGTATGTAACATTATACTGTCTAGACTTCATAATACTTGTTATAAAACGAAATAAAGAATGTCTTGGGAAGCCTGTGTCCGCCTCTGTGATTTTTGCGATGATGACTAAAAAAGAAACACGACTTTGATGTTCTTAATGCACTGGCCGGCGCACAATTGTTGATAGTGTATTCGTGGCTCAGATCACGGGAGGGTTTTTGTCCGGTCCCGTTTTTTCATGGGAGGGTTTTTGTCCTCCCCCGTTTTTTCCATGGGAGGGTTTTTGTCCGTACCCGTTTATTCATGGGAGGGTTTACGTCCGGCCCCTATAAAACTGACGGGAGGGTTTTTATCCGGGAGGGGTTTTGTCCGGCATTCGCTTATCACTAACCCATATTTTTTATAACATACAACATTGGAACTAAATATGATATATGTTAATTGCAATTTAGGTATTTTAATGTTTATTTAAGTTTATTTTTTTAACTGAACGAATGAATGTTTGCCTATATAACGTAACTGTAATCAGTGATTTTGCCAACCAGTCAGTGCGCATGATTGTAAACAAAAACAATCAAATGGTCTATACGCTGGCCGATTACCGCAGTGGTTGGTGCACGCGCGTTTCACCACGCGATCCGGGTTCAATTCTCGTTCCCGGAAGCATGTTAGGTTTGTTGGTGGTCACCATACCGGCCAGGTGGAGTGTCCTCCGGGTACTCCGCCTCTCTCTCCCCAGAAGACCGCACCAAAATAAAAAAATCTTTCAATAACATTTAAATATCTGGAACTCCGTCTTGCAGCTATTTTTTAAACAAATCGCACCAACATTCGTCTAGTAAAATAATAAGTTAGGAGTGCTGGGACACACTCCGGGTCCACACAACTATGCAACCTCAGGCGCGGAAGGACATCATAAACTACGACATACACTAATGTGTGTGTACACACAAATGGTTTATAGATTAACCATGTGTACACGGCACGACCAAGCATTTCATCCTGGTATATTATAATGAGACTCATCAATAGATCAAAATATATTTTCTAATCAACATAAATTTCTATATAAAAATGACATGAATATGAATGACGTGTATGTGTATTAAAACATATACACATGTTCATTCAGCGCAGATTTATCCGAATAATTGTAATTCGTCACACACCAATGTCGTAATGGTGACAGGATCGATATATCCTCTATATATATATCTTGCGCAACTACCGGTAATAAATTTCTTGCACGACGGTAACATTACATTCACCTCTGTGTTGGGCTCGGAAAGAAGTCCGTCCCAAGTCATGTGATTGTAAATGACAAAACATTTAAAATGGCGACACCTTTTAAAGGGATCTTTTCACGCTTTGGTAAATTGACAAAATTGAAAAAAGTTGTTTCAGATTCGCAAATTTTCGTTTTAGTTATGATATTTGTGAGAAAACAGTAATACTGAACATTTACCATGGTCTAATATAGCCATTATATGCATCTTTTGACGATTTTAAAACCTAAAAATTATAAAGCGTTGCAACGCGAAACGATTGAATAATTTGGAGAGTTCTGTTTTTGTCGTTAAATTTTGTGAAACTACGAAGATTGCTTATATAAGGTATAAAATACTTCAAGTATATGTACTCGGCGGAATAGCTCAGTTGGCTAAAGCGTTTTTACTTCAGGACTCTGGCAGGACTCAAGGGGTCACTGGTTCGAAACCTGGTCCGAGCAATGTTCTTTTCCTTTTTTTAATTTTATTCTTGATATTTTACTGGAGCTTTTACGATCCAATGTTTACATTTATCGATATAAAGCATTTAATGAATAAGTTAAAAAATGTCAAAATCTGTGAAAAGGCCCCTTTAAAATGTCAATATCACGATGCTATATGTAAGTGTTTTGTTTCCAGAATTAGACATATTGTCCAGACTCTGATGAGTATGTGTAACTTTAAAGATGATGATTGAACAAATATACAATGTCATTGTTAAACTGACGACTTCAGCAACTAAATACAATACTCCCGAAAATAAAAAAGTTGACAGTTATATGAAACAAGAAGCGGCACATGTGTTCTACGACGAGTAAAGGGATGTTAAGCTTCACTTCCCCTTCAACTACTGTCCCAAAGCGCCAATACATGCATTGGGGTCTGATTTTGTTATGGACCTCATTGAGATATACTTTTGTTGTTTGCTTGATTTGTGCTTGTTTCCGCGACCCCTTTATTAAATTGGTTTTAAACTAACGAAGATACTAAACATAATCATATTATTGCATTTTTTGTATTTGATGTTATAATATTCTATTATATAGTATTTTGTTCATGCATTATAATTTGTTTTCAGTAATACATTTATACTCTCGTGCAAAATACACGTCCGTCAAATAAAAGCACTTTCCCGTCGCACACCCTTGACCCTGCTGACTTGAGGTATACTCTTAAGTAATTCAGGAAAAACTGGCGTTTCAGGACAATTTCTCTAGCTTTTTGTACATAGTTAACTTGCAAACCTTCACGGCTGATGAGGGTGAGGTAGCATACGTTGCGAAGGTAAATAATCTCTTAAATGATAAAATGCATAGAGGTTTGAGGGGTGACCATAATCCATAAAAGCTGAGGTAAAATTATCAAACTATATAAGCACCTAATGAACACGAAAACCACACGAAACATTCGTACAATAATTCGAAAAATAAAGTTTAACAATTTAACATCAGGGTTCCTTATAGCAATTGCCGAAATTTCAAAGCTCGATGTGGTCTGGTAACATAGATTTTTGTAGATACAGAATCCTCGTTTTTATACGCCCGTCTATGACGGGACGTATTATGGTATACCCCGCGTCTGTCCGTCCGTCCGTCCGTCTGTCTGTCCGTCCGTCCGTCCGTCTGTTAATGTCGTACGCTACGTCAAATATCCTTTGACAGATTTTCTTCAAATTTTAACACAATCTTAATATTGATAAACCCTGATCCCCTTTCGTTTTTGACGGAATTCTGAATTGTCGTTCCAGAGTTATGGGACTTTGTTCGTCAAAATTTCGTGATTTCATTGAATGTCCTACTGTAGCTCAAATATCCTTCGATGGATTTTTTTCAAATTTCAACACAATCTTAATATTGATAAACCCTGATCCCCTTTCGTTTTTGACGGAATTCTGAATTGTCGTTCCAGAGTTATGGGACTTTGTTCGTCAAAATTTCGTGATTTCATTGAATGTCCTACCGTAGCTCAAATATCCTTCGATGGATTTTTTTCAAATTTCAACACAATCTTAATATTGATAAACCCTGATCCCCTTTCGTTTTTGACGGAATTCTGAATTGTTGTTCCAGAGTTATGGGACTTTGTTCGTCAAAATTTCGTGATTTCATTGAATGTCCTACCGTAGCTCAAATATCCTTCGATGGATTTTTTTCAAATTTCAACACAATCTTAATATTGATAAACCCTGATCCCCTTTCGTTTTTGACGGAATTCTGAATTGTTGTTCCAGAGTTATGGGACTTTGTTCGTCAAAATTTCGTGATTTCATTGAATGTCCTACCGTAGCTCAAATATCCTTCGATGGATTTTTTTCAAATTTTAACACAATCTTAATATTCATAAACCCTGATCCCCTTTCATTTTTGACGGAATTCTGAATTGTCGTTCCAGAGTTATGCGACTTTGTTCGTCAAAATTTCGTGATTTCATTGACTGTCCTACCGTATCGGATTTACCATGTTACAATGTTAAATTATCAAGTATTCACATATTCAACTGGATGAGATTTGACTGGAACATTGGAATTCCATACACACATACTCAAATGGGTGAGTTGAACATATTTTTTTGACAAATATTCCAGCTGTCTTCTGCCAACTGAAGTAAAAAAATGATTCAAAGGGTTATTTATTACCTTACTACTTCATTGGCGAACGACGGGCGTATCATGCGCTCATGGCGCAGCTCCTCAGTTATTTTTTGGGGGCACAATAAATATATATTCCATTTTAATTTCCCGCAAATATATCTATTCATACGACACACGAACAGTAAAATGGTACCATGTTAGTGTTCATGTATCGTATGAATACATATCTTCAAATGGAAATAATTAAGACACAAAACAATAAAAACGAGCATTTTGTATCTACAAGTTTGAGTAGTAATGGGGCTTTCATAATTATCAGTAACTCCCATCTAGTCATGGGTTAAATTCACAACTAAATTACAATAAAGCCTAGGTACTTCAACTGAACCATGTTGCAAGCTGTCGTTCAATACAACAAAAGTGTTTTAAAATAACAGATATGTGTCGTCTAATAGTTCTGGTGTGTGATTAGAGTGTGCTTTGCTGGAGACGCCTCATAGGCATGGTTATACCACAGGTGGTTAGCGAGTGGCTTTGATATTAATTAGTGAAAACATCATTTTGAATGATAAATAATCATATTATAACGAACAATCAACTTTTCTGAACAAAAGTATATATTTATATATATATAACAAGGTATTCAACTCGAAATCACCCGAAAACAGGGTGCCTTGTGATTTGCGTCTTTCAACCTCTCTTCTTTTTGTAGCTTGCCGAACGCTAGGCATGAACTGCGACCGCCGCTTAGTGTATTTCTTCCGAGACCCGTTGATTTGTTTTCTGACCTTGCTAGTCTGTACTTGCTTATGATCCTCCCGCCTATGAGACTGCCAAGAACACCTCTTTCTCCTCGTTTAATTCTTTGTTGACTTTTTTGGAGTTCTGACTGGACAACATTAGGAAATAAAAGCTGCTTTCTCGCTCTTCTGCTTTGTTGTTTTGTGAAGCCGGCACTACGCATTAGTTCATCTGTCTGGCGCCTAGGTGTGTTACTTTCCGCTGTTTTCATCTTGTATTTGGCCCTGCTGAGTTTCGTTTCGCTGTTTCTTCTAAATGCGCTGTAATCTTCTAAAGTTGGTTCTGTATTTCTTTGCTATATTCTCAAACTTCAACTCTTTATATTCTCTGTTTTTCTTTGAAAGCGCCCGTTGAACCCGTTTCCTGAGCCCATTTCTTTTATTTGAAAAAGACATATTCACAATCAATGTATCAGCTGATTATGTCGTCTCGTATCCGCTTTTCGATAAAGATGTACATGGCTGTGGTATCTTCACTCTCCCTATCCTTTTCTTAATCCTGTGCGCACGCACATCATTTATGTTTTTTTTTCTCGCGGCGTCTTTTCTTCTCTCTGGATGACAACTGAATAACCGGAACATTGTTTCTTCAGCCGCAGACTTCCCCTTCTGCAATAAAAAGATTTAATAAAACCCTGACAATGTACATTCAAGGTCAAATACTGAAATTGTAAGGTTCGTTACCACAAATAACGAACCTTACCATCAATACTGAATAGAATATCTTGTGAAATATATCTTCTACCGTTTAGCACACACCTAATTTAGGAAAACTATGATTGGTGTTTGCCAAGGCATGTGCCAATAGTTTCCATAGCTGTAAGTACATATTTAAAACACAGACGAATGGTGTGAAGTGTGCATAATAAAAGATGATCCAAACGAGTTTATTATACAAGCGATTAACAAAAGTGTTTCAATGGTGCACCTTCACTAAAGGTTGGTAAAATCAGGTAAGTAGCTATATAAAAATAAACCAAAGCGCTGAAGGCACTGAATTTGTTCGCTGTTTTATAATCTTAGACGCAACTTAGTTTTCAAAATTATGTTATAGCTTTTATTATCGCAGGTTTGAAATGACCACAACCCATTCAAATTTATAAAGAAGGTGTCTTAAAGCAAAGGTCGAGATGTGTGTTGTTGTTTTTTCAAATCATTGATACAGCTAATCAGCGTGCACAGGCTAATCTTATTTGACATGCATTAAGCCACGGTTTACCATCGATGTGTGCTGTTACGAAGAATAAGCCGACCCTATTGAAAGAGGATTTCTTAACTTCACCACCCTTGTCATCTGTACTTCGGTTCATTTTGTATGACGCATTCGTATTTGACCTTTGGCTATTATTATACCTGGGAACATTAGCGCGCCTTGGGTTCCATCTAGGTGTTCGGAAGTTATTCCGCGGTCTATCTGAGCTCGTATTCCCAGGTTGAAATGACCTCAGGACACTATTACTTTGTCGTTTCCACTCAAGGAACTCGTTTTGTAATTGTTGAATTGCAGACTGCAAGGACTTGAGGTCGTTCTGATGTTTGACCTGGCTATCGCCCTCCGCAGTATATGTTGCCAGCACCTGACTTGAGACAAGGTGCTTTCGCTCAACTTTGTAGTAGGCTTCCATTTCGACTGCATGACGCACAGCATCATTCAGACTCGATGGTCTAGCCTGTTTGGTGCGTATCCTCAACTCTACGCTATGTAGCGAATCTATAAATTGCTCTTTTGCAAGGGTTTCTCTAACATCGGCTGGGCAGTTGGGTAAGCCAAATTTGTCAGCCTTCTGATGTCCTGCGCTAGTTCTGACAAGTTTTCAGATGCACGCTATTTTCGTTCTCGAAGCTGCACCCGGTAAAATTCTGTTTGATTGGGCGGCTGAAACCTTTCTTGCAAAGCTATCACAAGCTCTGTAAAGTCATTGCATTGTTTGGACAAATTTCCAAATACACCTTGTGCCTGACCTCTCAACGATGCGACAAGGTACAGTCCCTTCTCTTTTTCAGTCAATCTGTTCAACTCTGAACAAGCATCGAAATGCGCTTAAAAATCGGACCAGGACCAGGAACCATCATATGTCGCAGGTCTCATAGCGGTACGCTCCTTGCTCGGGGTCTCCGCCTGGGGTCGCGATGTACTCCGTCTTTTGGTCACATACTTCGGGGAATCTTGAGCATATTTCGGGTCTGGTGCTCGAGTATGTTCCGAGATACATGGGCTTGACGCTTGTTTCATACCCGCATCTCGAGACAGTATTTTGCGTTCGGCCGACCATGTGTCCATGTAATCCATTTCTAGCTGTAGTCCGGAGATCTCACTTTCTAATCTGAGCCTCTGGGTTTGTATTCAAAGTTGCTCTAGCTCTTCATACAAGACAGCTTCCGATGTCAATTGTAAGGACGTCATATGTATTCAACTTTCCCATTTGAAACCTAGATTAAAGTTAGGAGGTCAAGTTCACTCATGCTTTTTTGTTCAAGAATAAACGCCAAAACAGACAGTAAACCAGGATGCCAAAGCAGAAATATTTGTATCCAAAATAGCTTTAAAAAGTCTTTATCGCACATTTCATCTACGGGTTAGTCGAGATTATACGATTTTTATTTTTGTTATATTGTAATATATTGATAAAAATATGTTACAATAACACAAAATAGGAAAGAAAAATTATGCATTGAAGACGAATTACATAAAATGCAGCAAAGACAAATTTCGCCCCGAGCCGATTGCGACGAAGATATTTCGTACATATTTTCCTACAATAACCGAAGCATTCGTCTTTTTATTAGGATCGGAGTTAGTGTTCGTGTGTCGTATGAATAGATGTCGTTGCAGGAAATTAAAATGATCCGTAAAACAAAATTGTGTCTTTGTGTCGTATAAACGAATCTGCACTTAAACTAAATTTAGATTCACATTGTACATGCATGATATACATGCTCGCGAACTCGGCTGTACATACATCTGGCTTATTTCGCATTTTTCGACACATCTTTTTTTTTTAACTTTTATTTTAATTAATAATGAAATATATGTATAATAAGTTTTTTTTACAAATTTTATATAAATTCATAAATATATGACAAAATCGTTTAAACTCGCTTTAACCATTAAATACTACAAGTGACAATGTTTGTACCTCCCACGCGCGCTCAGAAATCGGAAAACCCCACAGCGAGTTCTGAATTAAACCTACTGCTCGTCTATATTTTACGGAATCTGGATAGTGCCATATTTAATCTCGCCCTTCTTTCATCAAGGGCGACACTAGACACACGAAGCGATACACGATATTTTTCGCGACAGTCGCGGCGACGCACGATATTTTGCGCGACAGTCGCGGCGACGCATGATATATTTAACACGATATATCGTCCTTGTGTAGGTAACCCAAAGGGCGATATATCGTGTTAAAAATACCGTCTATTTAATGTATCAATAGACTGGACATTAATGTTGCTCGTCAATAATCTGGATAACCTATAAATGATGATTACACATGTACTGAAAAGAAATCTTCTGGTTTCATGTTGATGTCTTACTTGAAGTTAAACTTTATCTACAAATCTGCAATCCTATTGGAAGTGATACAGATTATAATGATATCTTAATATTGATACAAATTTTTCTACATTGTTAAAATTTCTGAATAGTTTTAAACATATATCCTTGTCAATATATATCAAAATTATTATGAAAATTAATTAATTTGTACTCGGTTTATTAATGCTACAATAATCTTTTATAAGTGTGTCGAGGGCAGCAATATTGATAATAAATTGTTAAAAATTACTGTAACACCGTTTAAAAAACGCGACATTGGACAGTCGATATTATTACAGCGATATTTGAACAATACTTAACGAACAAACATGCCTAAGCTTATTAATTTTTTAAAAACAATAATCAAAAGAGAAGATTTGTGTGAAATCACGTCCGTACACATAACATCATTAGCTTCAGAAAGGAAACAACGAAATATAAAGTTTGGTATGATACTAAGTATTCATGTGAAATTAAAGAGCATGGCGTAATTAAAGAGGATGTCAAGTTTTGAATATATCTGCTGAAACGTAATGTTATAACCCACAAAGGTTTTACTGTAACAGAACTTTTTTTAAGATAAGTTGTTCAGAAAATACACGTCGAATATCTTTTTAAAGGTATTTCATGTTATATTTGATCGAGAATGTAACCCGCCTCCCAGTTTCGCTGAATGGGTCAAGTTCCCCACGGGTACTACTTCCCCGTACCCCCAAATTGTTTTCATACCCATTTTTTTTTCGTACCCATTTTTTTCTACCCACATTTTTTTCGTACCCAATTTGTTTTCCTACCCAAATTTTTTTCGTAAACGAATTATTTTTCGTACCCAATTTTATTTTTTGCCATAATTTTTGTTCCCAAAATGTTTGTACCAATTTTTTTTCGTACCCACATACACAATTGTGTTGATGTGTATAAACTTAAATTGATGCTTTTATATCCATCCTCTTCAAAAGCATCGTCACACCAGTACTGTCAGTACTATAATTAAGTATGGACCTGTCCCTGTGACCTTTCATGGGAAACATTTAATTTTTAGCAAAATTAGGTAAAATTCACAACGGCTGCCCGGCTATTCGCCAAAGAAATATTTTTTCGCAAAATAGACCAGTGCACGGTGGACGATGAGACCTTTTTGTGCACTCGTAGACAATTTAAATCATGTCTGGTTAAACTTAAAAGGACAAGGTTACTCCTTCAAGGGAGTGCTGACAATTAACAAAGAACTTCTTTCCGCTCCTCGCGCACTGCGCCGCCTTTACGGCCTCTAGATGTCACCAGCTGTCGACCCGAACACCAGAACGGTTTCCCCAGCACGTTGAGCGTACTAAGCACCGCCGTCCTGGGACACTTCTGTTATCTTCATAGGGCCACCCCCTCGAAGTCCTGGTCTGCATCTCTGCCCAAGTCCGCCCTCTACGCTGCCACTTTCGCTGCCCGGCTGCTCTCGTTCTTCTTCCGGCGATGTGGTGAAACCACTATCCATCTACGAACAATTACCATTGCGCTTGGTGATCCTTCCAAGTTCTGTGAGTCAGTGGGAGAGGACGTCCGATTCGAGGGATGACGGTACTCGCTGGATTAGCAGAAATTCCCCTATTGGACCCTCCTCAGACGATGTAGTGAAACCACTATCCACCTACGGACAATTACATTTCCGCTGGGCGATTCTTCCGAGAAGTCTTCAAGGAGATCTTCTGTTGATGACTGTTGCCCCGGTCGCGAAGTGCACGCTGCTGACCGAGATTCGATACGCACCTCAAGCTATCTTATCAGTGGATTATCTATCTGTGGTATTTTAATATTTGATTAACATGCACATGCTGTTTCCCTTTTCTTTCCACACATTCAAATCACTCTTTCAGAGCTGCATCATGCGAAAATTGGTCTTATGGCGCTTCGGCTAGCGTGGCTCAATCCCAGTCTGTGCAATCGCACATTCTGGTCAGGAGCTGTGCTATCCGTCATAAATCACGCAAGGTTTCATGGTCTCATTCGGTATCTGATGACCAGACTGGGAGATGCGCGGCTTCGCAGGACGCATGTGGCATAAGACCCATTTTTGCATGACGAAGCTCTTTCTATTCGTTTCTTTTACAAGTCTATTTGTTTCTTATAAATTGATCATCTAAGCAGAATACTTTCCGATCGAAAATTGAAATCAAGCTTTGTTATTTATAGCAAATTGGCACATTTTGGTAGCCTATTCAGTCTTTCAAGAACGATTTCCATGCCGACTGACCAAGAAAGGCAAATATTTGTGGTTAGATAATTTCGGTATTTAAATGTTTCTTCATCTTGAAAGCAATATACTGTTTATATCAACGTTTATTGTGTCTTCCCTGGACAATTTACTGACCAAGTACCTAGTCAAAATGCTAAGATTGCCATTGATGCAAAAAGCTGGTTTTAAAATTAATATTGGTTTTATTTAAACATATATCAATCAAAATAATATCACAAATGTCGTTTTTGTTGTGTTTAAACCAATATGGATAAATTATTTCTCATAGTCAGCATTTTTCTCATTTAACAGCGTATTACTTATCATTATGAACCAATAATGACATGGAAATTATATTCATATTAAAATAAAACATTTTTCTTTTAATATGTTTTGCTTATCATAATGAAATAATGGTTCTATTGATCACTTAGTAAAATGTGATTGGGGTTTTCCGTGTTTATCCTGTTGATCTGATAAGGAATTGGCTGTTATTGGGGTTTTCCGTGTTTATCCTGTTGATCTGATAAGGAATTGGCTGTTATTGGGGTTTTCTGTGTTTATCCTGTTGATCTGATAAGGAATTGGCTGTTATTGGGGTTTTCCGTGTTTATCCTGTTGATCTGATAAGGAATTGGCTGTTATTGGGGTTTTCCGTGTTTATCCTGTTGATCTGATAAGGAATTGGCTGTTATTGGGGTTTTCTGTGTTTATCCTGTTGATCTGATAAGGAATTGGCTGTTATAAAAGTTGTTACTTAATAGCCTCAGCTGCTGTGCTGCGCACAGGTATGTGTGTATTTCAGAGGTCATTCAAGGTCCCACTGCGTCTTCCCGAATGCATCAATTGGCTGACCTGCCCACCGAGACCTTTAAGGAGAGCTGTGTTAAGCGATTTGGACTATTTTCATAATTGAAACAAGATCTGTCACCATAGGATGACAAATGCCCCCTATAAACGCTTTGATAGAAGTTATGAGCATTTTTCGAAACCTAAACGCAGATTTCGAAACCTAAACGCGGACCCTACGTTCAAGGACAAGATCACAGGGGTCAAAATTTGTGTGCGTATGGAAAGGCCTTGTCCATATACACATGCATACCAAATATGAAAGTTATATCTGAAGGGACATAAAGTTATGAGCATTTTTAGAAACCTAAACACAGATTTCGAAACCTAAACGCGGACCCTAAGTTCAAAGGTCAAGGTCACAGGGGTAAAATTTTGTGTGCGTATGGAAAGGCCTTGTCCATATACACATGCATACCAAATATGAAGGTTATATCTCAAGGGTCATAGAAGTTATGAGCATTTTTCGAAACCTAAACGCTGATTTCGAAACCTAAACGCGGACCCTAAGTTCAAGGTCAAGGTGACAGGGGTAAAAATGTTAAGGCGTATGGAAAGGCCTTGTCCATATACACATGTATACCAAATATGAAGGTTATATCTCAAGGGACATAGAAGTTATGAGCATTTTTCGAAACCTAAACGCAAAGTATGACGGACAAACGGACGGACAGTGCGATCACTATATGCCCTCCTTCGTGGGCATAAAAATGTTGTAAATGTAATGTCAGTTAAGCAGGTGTAACAGACTTATAAATTCTGCACACCATCTCAATGTCCTTTACATTGAGGCAAGTTTCATAACATTTCTTCAAAGGATATAGGAGCTACAGAAAAGGTGCTACGGACAGATGGACGGAAAAGGGACATTCCTGTAATTGCACCCTCCCATCAAAGGGGGGTTAAAAATTTGTGCAGTGACTACTTTTCCCAATACTGTTTTATTGCTCTACTCATTCACAGGATGTTTGTAAAGAACACTTGACAAAGTTGCCCCACACTTCAATTATCAAATGGTATTTAACTATCAAATGAGTGATAACAATAAAACAAAAAGACTTTAATTTATTTCAGAATGTTTGAAAAAACAATACAATAAAGTAAATCTAATTCTGAGCAATGTAGTATTGACAAATAACATTCCTATGATTAAAGAATGTTGCAAATATACAATTTTGTTGTGTGGTACATGCAAACCAAAATAACAGGTTTCAAGTGGAAATCATAGAATTTTAAAATTGTAACACAATTGAATTAAAGCAAATTTTTATGTAATAATTACCAGTTACACATTTCATTTATAAATAACACAGCTGGAAGAAAATACATGTATATAATAACAGAAAAATCCCAGAGCATATGTCACAAAAACATGATGTGCCCAATCACCATGTGATATCAATATATATATATATATTCTGTTTGTTTGTAAAGATTTAAATGGAATATATTTATATTGTTTTCACAATACGATTCATGTTAAGGTAAAATTAATAGCCAAATGAAAATACAAGCAATAACTTTTCATGATATAAGAAATTGACTTTGCCACATGGATTTTTGTTCAAGCCATAAAATGGATTTCCTTTTAAACTAAAGAGTAAAAACACAAATGCCCATTGTTCAAAAACAAATATGACAATTGTACAATAAACATTGTAAATAACCTTGAAGTGTAAACATGAAAGAAACTTAAAAACATGTTAAGATTAAAAGAGAATAGAACAACAGTTTCAGTAAAGTAAAGTTGAACATATTATATTGAATATTTTACATATAAGAATTAGAACACAGTAAATTAATACTTAGTATAAAAGTATGAAATTCTTAAACGTTGATCATTTATCTGAACAAAGCAGGCAGGTCTCTGAAAATAGAAAACAAGAGATATATAAAAAATCATGGTATACACAATATTATCAAAAACTGATGATCAATTCTAAAATTGGAACCATGGTGAAATTTGTTCAAACTGACCCTGAAAACATAATCTTTTTTTAAGCCAGAATGATTATTCTGGTATTGATTTTCTCCACTCTTTATTATAGCGAGATTATACGATTTTGTCAAATATTTATTAATTTACATAAAATGTGTAAAATACTTATTAAACATATATTTTAATAGAAATTAAAATAAAAGTTAAGACGAACATGTGTCGAAAAAATGCGAAATAAGCCAGATATTTAATTCTGAAATCGAAAAAGGCTGTACAGTCGAATTCGCCAGCATGTAAATCATGCATGCACGATGCGAATCTAAATTTAGTTTAACGGTTCCTTTTTAAATTCCTGCAACAATATCTATTCATACGACACAGGAACACTAACTAAAAAGACGAATGCTTCGGTTATTGTAGGAGAATATGTACGAAATATCTTTGTCACAATCGGCTCGGGCACTAATTTGTCATTTCTGCATTTCATGAAATTCGTCTTCAATATATAATTTTTCTTGCCTATTTTGTTTTATTGTAACATATTTTATCAATATATTACAATTTAACACATAGACACAATGTTTTATATCAAAATGATAAGCTTTATTGGAAAATAGATAACAGAGATTGTTACAGACACATGCTCAAGGGAATGTGAAAATACCAGTACATGCCCATGTGTCACTGATTATGACCTTTTAATCAGTGACACATCATCTTGTAATGGGCTGATACCACTTGAAAGATACAGTCTAACTAATCTTAAGAGACCACCCACTGTGAGCCCATTAAGTGTTCTCTAACCAAGCTGGTATCTTAACATTTCCCACTTAAGTATTTTGACGTGTTTGTAGTCTCTTAGAAAGATACGTTTAATTGAAGACCTTTCTTACTAGATTCAAGTTTTACAGGTTTCATTTTCAACCCTTAGATACTGATGGGCATCAAACAGCATAAAACCTAAACAGACTGTGAGTTACTCGCAGGCTGTTCTGGTTTTATGCTGTTTGCACATAGCCATTTTCACTTTTCCTCTGAGCACCATCCGCTAACCAATCAAAAATCAATAAATAAAATACCAGGCAAAATTGGTACTAAGCGAAAATTTCCGGAATCCGACGGAGATATTTAGAGAATAACAGGGTACTGCCTGATATTTATGTAATATATCAGGCTAGGCTAAGAATAATATAGGGCGAGGCTTGATGGGTTACTCGCAGGCTGTTCTGGTTTTATGCTGTTTTCACATAGCCATTTTCACTTTGCCTTTGAGTGGGAAAGGGTTAAATACTACTTTACAGATAGTATAATGAGCATAAAAACGTTATATCTGCATCTCATTTCTAAATCATATTGGACAGTTGTGCACTAAACACAAAATAAGAACACAATTGACAAGAGACGACCCAAGATTGGGGATCATCGCAGGGACGAAAGCATGTGAAGGCAACACTGGTCCACTTTCTCACTACATAAGCCTTGAACTGGCCAAACAAGGTTAAACCCTTTACCCCTTGGATACGTATTTTGACATATTTGTAGTCCCATAGAAGTTTACGTTTAATTGAATACTTTTCATACTAAATTCAAGATTTAAAGGCTTCATTTCCAACCCATAGATACTAATGAGCAGCAAACAGCATAAAACCTGAACAGTCTAAGAGTTACTCGCAGGCTGTTCTGGTTTTGTGCTGGTTGCAAAAGAAATCTTCACTTTGCTTCTTATGGGGGAAAGGGTAAATTAAAATACCAAAAAAGCTGATACATGTAGTAATGTTCCTGATAAGGCTGTACAGGCTGCACAGGCTAAACTGGTAAAACACTTTATGCACATGCATTACATCCTAATATCTCAGAGAAAGGCCCAAGTATAAATTCAACAAAATGTAAAAATCAATCTCTTGAAACCTACATTAATTGTACTGCTGCTTCAGTCGATCTACCAGGTCAATGTAACTTTTCTCTGCATCCTGCTTTGACATGCCTGCAGGTGGAAATCACACGAAATATGAAACTTGTATATAAAGAGGCTTTGTGGGCACTGAAATACATGCACAATTTAGAATGATCCGACAGGGTCTCCATTCCGCAACCATTCAATGAAATTAGTAGTAAATGTCTACAATACATACAGGCAAGGTGGGCCAAAGAGATTTTTGCTATAAAATCAAATAGGTAAAAGGAGACAAATTCTGACTTGATATGGTAATTTTGGATAAGGTTTAGAATGGGGATTCAATATATGTGTATGCCGGCCTGAGACATAGGGATATAGTTTGGGGCTAGCTCGTTCGTCTTTCCTTCCTTTCATCCGTCAGGAACACTTTTGTGTTCGGAGCCTTATCTTGGAAAAGCTTGGGCTGATTTCATTGAAACTAGGTATGAGTGCATATATGGATAAGAGGATGATGCACGTCAAATGCTGTCACAATCCGTGTGCAAACAACGCAGTTATGGACCATTTTTTACTTGAAAATAAGCATATCTTTCTTGGTGTCTGAAGCCACATCTTGGAACTGCTTGAGTAGATTTCATTTAAACTTGGTACACTGTAACTCCAATATAAAGCGCTCCGTTATAACGCTGAATCCAATATAACGCGGAGGGTGCTTGGATCCCATTTTTTCTCCAACCTTCCGTTTTATTTCTGATTCAAATCCGTATAATGCAACTTCATGTATTTTCAGACAATTCAAAGATGGCGGCAATCGCAGTCATGTTGATTGCTTTATTCAACCGTCCGTTGAACCGATTATAATCGCCTCGAGGTTAAACAACACCGACAGCTAATTGGTGTTAATCTGTTGTGTAATGTCAATAAAGGTGTGAAACGCAGTGTACCGGCAATTGTTAACAGAGCTTCACTTTCATTTTCGCGCGGTATCAGAAAGTCCCCGGGAAACACGTTTTTTGCATGCGTATGACGCAATAAAACAATTTTTGTACATGAGTCGTATTGCATTCAATCTAAATTTAAAGTCGCTCGTCCAACGAAAGCTCTGCCCCATAATGCACTGTACTCTTAACACTTCTGAAAATGGCATATATGCGTACGGTTGTGTTTACGAATTTCTTAAACATATATCGTCATTAATGTTCAAGATTATTATTTTTTAAGTGATGTTGCAATTTTATTGGATTATCGGATAAATGTTCACATAAGAAAAGCAGTATGTATACTGTTATCGATACGATTCGGTTTATATGCATGTATTTGCGTCAACACAGCATGGCAATATACATGACCTACATTATAGGCTATTCTATACCTGTTTTGTTTATAGCGCCCTGCAGTAAATGAGCTCAAAACCTATAACGCGGATCCATTATAACGCTGTTTCGCGGCTTGGACCCCATTGACCGCGCTATATTGGAGTTACAGTGTATGAGTGTATACATGGATTAGTGGATGATGAACATCATATCGCTTCGCAAACCATTTAACAATAACTGAGGTATGACCCTTTTTGACTTGAAAATACCGGTACCCTTTTTGCTGTGTTGAGCTGTTTCCCAAATAACATATGAGCTACAGCAATGAAACTAACAGTTGTTCTCAATCATCTGGTGCTGAGTCACATGTAAGACACATAACCCTAGAGGCAAGGCCAAGGTCACACATTAAGGTCAAAGATCACAAATTTGATGAATAATTTATTCTTTAGCCATAACTTCACTAGGCATGTAGGGATTCTGTAATAACTTTCTTCAATTGTTCTCCTTTATCTGGCTGTGTCTTAAACGTAAGATTCAGGTCTCTAGGGTCATGGTTAAGGTCACACACTGAGGTCATATGTTACAAAATGTATTTATTTGAAAGTGGATATCAATTCAACAAATTTGCTTGTTATTTTCGGCCTTACCTTTCTTTCCACTCCAGGCATCCCATTTGGCCTTTCCCTTGAAGTCCAACATGCCAGGGCGGGCTGAAACAAAATCAAAATGGGAAATCAAGTTGTGATATTTTCCTCTAATATTTCAGTTAGCTTTCCAAGTTTGCTTTTAACCTAGATTTCTTATGATAATAAAGCAGTAGAAAATGAATTCCAACAAACTCCTTTTCCATCAAAATGAGCTTAAATTTCCAAAGAACAAACAGAGGCTTAATTGTAGGTGAGAGTTACCTCATATATAGACCAAGGTTTCCAGATAAAGTTTAAAACTTCAAGGAAACATATCTCCCAAACTTTTTTCAAGGGTTATTTTAAGACCTTACAAACAATTTTAAAGAGCATTGGAGAATCATCAATGGTATCTTCATAGTGTCAAATAGGGTTTAGCTTAAGCATGAAGACAATTAACTTTGAATATTTGTAAGAAAAATATGCATAAGAAAATTTGACATCCAAAGAAAAGTATGCAGTTGAAGGATTTTCTTTTTGTTGTAGACAAAATATTTTAATTTCTTAGTTTAGGGTACATAAATACCCCTATCTGGAATAAAGTCTTGCCTCTTAGCTTCAGTCACTCCAAAAAGCCCGCAAAAAATGTGCATAAACAATGTTTTACAGGAGCAACACAAAATGTTGGAAGACAAATATACAGTGATCTGCTTTAAGGAGTAAATCATTGGCATGAACATCAATATTAATAGATTCCTGAATCAAGTTGGTATATGTATGGAAACCTAATTTGTCATGTACTCTAATAACTAATAATTGCGTACCAGACCATAACAGAATCAAGCTGGCCATGACGGCCAAGAGCATTAACCTGAGTACTGGTAATTAACCCTTAACCACTTAGATACGTACTTTGATGCATTTGTAGTCCCATAGAAAGTTAAATTTAATTAAAGACCTTTTTTACTAAATTCAAGTTTTAGTTACTGATGAGCAGCAAACAGCATAACACCTGAACAGACTGGGAGTATCTCGTAGGCTGTTTGGTTTTATTCTGTTTGTACATTAGCCATTTTCACTTTGCTTGTAAGCAGTAAAGGATTTTTTTTTTGGAAATAACATTCTATCAACCTTAACCCTTTGCATGGTGGGAAATTTGTTGTCTGCTAAAATGCCATCTGCTGAATTTCTAAAATTAGCATTTTCTTCGATTTTTTTCAAAGAATACTATCAGAATAGCAAACAGTTTGGATCCTGGATCTAAACTGTTTGCAAAGGCCTTCAAAATTTGGTTCCAGCACTGAAAGAGTTAAGAACCTGCACAAATACCAAATCTGCTCGTACATCACTAACTTAGAGCTCATCGTGGATCTAGTTGTAATATTACAATTGCTTTGAGCCTTGAGGTTGATCATAAACGTACATAAATGTATGACATTTAAGAACTAAATCTGGATCCAGAAACCAAGTGGTAAACATTAACACCTCCAATTATGTCCGTTACTTTAGCTTACACCAAGACAAATATTTACAGTCATTGAGCTAGATCTTTACCTTATTAAACTAACTCACCAGTATTGATGTCCCCAACTGTGACTTGCTTGTACAAGGCATAGATTTCCAGCATTTCTGCATCTGCTGGCTGTGTTTTTAAACCCTTTACATCTTCAGCAGCTTTGTTGAAGGCCTGTCATATAGACGTTGGTCATTCTATGATAACTAAAGTACTGGTTAGAAGGTATTGTCCTGTGTAAACATGTATTTATTTTGGGCTGGTTTTCATGAATGGTCAAATTAAACAGTGAAACTTTACAAAAAGCATCCTGGGTTCTTTAATTGTTTCAGAATGTTAAGTACTGAACCAACTTGTGTCACTTGTTCATGTGCACAACAATAAACTTTATTATAAAGGCCCAGAATTGGATACACAAAAATGCATTTCTCATGTAAACAGCATCATTTGCCAGATCAGCAGGATTTCCAGTTGTTACACCCCCTGGACGTTACACCCCTAGTCATTACACCCTCTAAGCCTGGACATTACACCCACCAAGATGTAAACATAATTGATTAGGTTACTAAGGTGTGATCACACCTACCATGGGGCACACTTCACTTGATTAATGATGTTTCTGCTTTAATGTGTGTCTAATGGGGGTCTGTCCAAGTGTTTTTTATTGTTTGTTTGTCTGTATGTCTGTCTTATTGATGTGCAGTGTTAATAAGGAAATAACATTTTTTTGGTGTGAAAAACATTGTTCTTTGATCTTTTCAAATAATTTGTTAATTATCAAAGTGTAATAATAACACCTAAAATTAAAGGAGTTTGTTCACACCATTATTATTAAAATTCATTTGAAGATGTTGTTTGATTTTATGAATTCTAAAGAATATTGCATCTTTATGTCGTGGCAAAAGAATATCAAAACATCAAAGGTAACAAAGTTAATAAGACAAATACTCAATGCAAATTGGTTTTACTCATTGTCCCCATATATACCAGAACAATTTTAGAGAATATCATACTATAGGTATACATTGTTACTCTGTCGAAATGCCCCCAAAACAAATATTTTGGTGAATTGATTCAAATTGTAAAAAAAAGCGTGTTAATAGTTCTGATTTTGCTGTTTCATGTGATAATTGTGGATTATGGCAGCATATTAGATTTTCTTCTTCCTATTATAAACATTGTAGATCTATATAATTTGAGCTCCATGACATCATGCAATTTTGGACCTTAGGGCATTTTCCGTTGTTATCAAATGGTCTTGTAACTGATAAATAATTTAAAACACCAACTTGGTTTAAGCTTATTAGCTGCGCCATTCTTGACCAATTTATTTTTGTAAATACTCATTTATAAACTTTAACCTACACAATTATATAACTTATATAATTATTAGTCTCTATAAAAACATATCCATTAATTATTAATAATTAGAAGTTATTTGTTACATATTAACCAACTACATCATGTGGAAAGTTTGGAATCCTAATAATACTTTCTTATTTTTACATAAATGAAATTCAATTTAATGGTCTTATGGACAATACTGGGTATAACTTGGTATCTGTGTTTTATCTGTTTATATAACTTATATAGTTATTAGTCACTATAAAAACATATCCATTAATTATTAATAATTAGAAACTATTTGTTACATTTTAATCAACTACATCATGTGGAAAGTTTGGAATCCTAATAATACTTTCTTATTTTTACATAAATGAAATTCAATTTAATGGTCTTATGGACAATACTGGGTATAACTTGGTATCTGTGTTTTATCTGTTTATATAACGTATATATTTATTAGTCTCTATAAAAACATATCCATTAATTATTAATAATTAGAAACTATTTGTTACATTTTAATCAACTACATCATGTGGAAAGTTTGGAATCCTAATAATACTTTCTTATTTTAACATAAATGAAATTCAATTTAATGGTCTTATGGACAATACTGGGTATAACTTGGTATCTGTGTTTTATCTGTTTATATAACTTATATAATTATTAGTCTCTATAAAAACATACCATTAATTATTAATAATTAGAAACTATTTGTTACATATTAACCAACTACATCATGTGGAAAGTTTGGAATACTAATAATACTTTCTTATTTTTACATAAATGAAATTCAATTTAATGGTCTTATGATTTACATTTTATTAACAAAAATATTATTTTTCTAAAAATATGATATGATATGTAACAGAATGGTATTTATGCAGGAAAAGGGAAATGGGTAGAGACATGAGGGATTATACATGTAATATATATTTTTGTTATCATTCAAATAATTAAGTTGATCTTATGTTGCATTAAGACTCATGCCCCAATTTAGTGTTTTAAATCATTGACACAGTTTTGTGTCATCATTTATGAAACACAGTTTGTAAAACTAACAGTAACACTGGGCCACTTAGATAAAGATTGGACCTATTTGGGCCACATTAGGGCCAGACAAAGACCCTCTAACTGTTTATAAGGGGCCATAAAAGATACACAGACTAGTGCCAATTAGGGCCCTCCCATAAACTGTGAAAACATGTTTTGATTGCTACAGTAAGTGACAGATTCCTGTTACTTGTGTTTCAATATAAAAAAGTATTTCTTCAATGATCCCTCATTATCAATTCTGACTTTAAAGTTTAATGATATTGTAATTAATGAACTTTGAAGTCTGCAGTAAAATTGTCTATATCATACAGTGACAATATGTTACTTCTATTTCAATATCTAACAAACTCACTGAAACCAACAGATATAGGATATTTTTACTTTATTAATACTTGCTTTAAATTAATAGCAAGTTACCTCCTTTTGTTTGAGTGATATGAAATAGCCTAAGGGCAGATTTGCTTCATTGTCAATATCAGAGACATAACACTGCATGCATCTTATGCACTGCTAATCAAATAGATATATCTATAGATAAGTGAAATACTATGGTTACTACAATAGAAATAAAACTTAAGTAACAGATGTGATACACTGAGATAAAGATATTGCCTTAGTCCTTATGTATTTGAGGCCGTTTCCATAATTATTTATTTTATTTATCTTTATTTTTATTTCTTCAAGTTTTTTCTGTCTGTATATTCTTGAAAAAAAGTATTTATTATTTAGATGCATATTGTTACAGTCATTCTGGTGAAATAAAAATTAATGTTTTAAATGATGGCTGCTCAATTAAATAATTTGAGCAACCATTAATCTCATCAGTGTCATCTTGATTTACCTTGATTTACCTTGATCTTCGGGCCGTAATATTAGACAAAGTCTATCGTGGCCCCTCTTCTTTAAAATGTTATACGCGACATAATGCGCTACACAGTTGATTTAAATTTTTTCTTATTCCAGTTCTCTTTGTTCAAATTCGATTTGAACACATTCAGGGATGTTGAAGAGACAGTTTGTTCTGAAAGGGCATTCCACATGTTCACTGTCCTAGCTCCAAATGGATTTAGCTTTACATTATGATGACACTTTTTTTTAATGAATTTTAGGTGATGACCTCTCAAATCCCCTTGAGCCAAGTTAAATATATTGCTCCATTTTAGGTCGTCCAATCCGTAAATAGACTTACACAGAGTAATCATATCACTCCTATCTCTTCGGTACTCCAGAGTTGGTAGACCAAGGAATTTTAATCTTTCTTCATGTGGGAGGGTAGAACATGCAGGAACCAGTCGTGTAGCTCTCCTCTGAACATCCTCAATCTTTTTAATGTCCTTTTTAAGATATGGCGACCAAACATTTGATCCATATTCAAGAATAGGCCTAACTAATGATTTATAGAGAGGAAGCAACATTTCCGTTTCCATGTATTCGAAAGATCTGTGAATAAGTCCTAGTACTCTCTGTGCCTTAGAAGTAATGTTTGATATGTGCTCTCCAAAATGTAAGTTTTCATTGAAAGTCACTCCAAGGTCCTTCTCAGATTGTGCCGAGTCCAGGTGTATGAAATTTCCATCTTTATCGAGCATTGAATACCTATGCCTTTTATTAGTAGATCCTATATGCATGACTTTGCATTTTTTGGCATTGAAAGAAAGCTTCCATTTCGAACTCCAGTCACACAGGTTGTCCAGATCTTGCTGCAATTCATCACATTGAGTAGTGGTATTAACATTTGAGTAAATCTTGGTATCATCCGCAAAAATTTTGACTATTCCATTGACAACATCTGGCAGGTCATTTATAAAGCAAAGAAAAAGTACAGGACCCAGAACGCTTCCTTGTGGAACTCCGCTTATGACTTTAGACCATTTTTAGACTTTGGACATTGCTGGGCCTATCCTTACACATTGAGATCGTGCTGTTAGAAAATTTTTAATCCAATTTAGGGTAGCACCATGCACACCCAGACAATTTAGTTTAAATAAAAGCCTATCATGTGCCACGCTGTCAAAGGCTTTGCTGAAATCTAGATAAATAACATCTATAGGGGATCCTTCATCAACACTTTCAGCCCATCTGTCGAGAATTTCCAGTAATTGAATATTACATGAACGTTTAGGACGAAAACCATACTGATTGTCTGAAAGTAGGTTCATATTTAACAAGTATGACATTAATTTATCCCGGATGATTTTTTCACAAAGTTTACACACAACAGATGTCAAACTCACAGGTCTATAATTCGATGGTTCTTTCTTATTACCAGATTTAAATATTGGTACCAGATTTAAATATTGGTGCTACAGTAGCCTTCTTCCAATCATCTGGTAATTTTCCTTTTATTAGTGATTCCCTAAATATCATATGCAGAGGTTTTAAAATGTGTCCTTGTGTTTCAAATAAAACCTTAATCTTACATGACAAATCCAATTAGTGGTTCATAAGTTGATTACACCTTTCTAATCTAATAAATATCTTGGTGGGTGTAATGTCCAGGCTTAGAGGGTGTAAAGACCAGGGGTGTAACGTCCAGGGGGTGTAATGACTGGACACCATCAGCAGATGCCTTTTAAGCACCATATGAAGTTATGCTTTAAAAATGCACTTAATTTGAATAAGAAAAGAAATAAATGATCTGTTGACATTTTAAATTACATGAATAGAAAAAAATCAGAAGATAAAATTAAAAAAGCAATCTAAGTAAGACAATCAATAATTGCTTAAACGTGACGGGAGAAATATCCTACCGTAACCCAAATTCGACGACACCTAAATTCGACGATGCTCTATTTTTATCGGTTTAAATTTAAATGGACGAGTATTGTCTTGGAATCATTTCAAAGAATTACAGCCGAGTTAAAAATTATTATTTTTTGCTATATAAGTTTTTTCATTATTTGCTAAATATTGCTTTATGTATCCGTTATATCGTCGAATTTGGGTCACACCGGGATACAACTGAGTTGGAACGTATTTTCGCGACTACGCCCCATTCTTATTTTAACGATATTTAGACGATGGACTGTCGAGGCAAATTGATCATTCTTTTTTAAACAAAAGCAAATAGACATTATTTGTTCTTACCGCAGACATGGTTTGTCGTGATAGGTTTCACAGCCACAATTAGCTTATTCTGGATCTCGATCCACACACGGACTCTAGATGAGTCAATATAGATCTACGCTCCGTGATCGACACAACTCTACAAATTTGGCTACACTCGTGATACATCGACTATCAATCGTCCTTGAATTTGATTGGGCAATTTTTAACTCGGTATAATCCGCTTGACAAAATTCAATTCCGAGGTCAAATAAGATAACGTCAAAAAAATGAAATAAAGGTAAAATTTTGTGTGGCGTGATTCTATAACAACCAGTGCAACTCAAAACAACGATATGGAAATAACGGTGGCTCAGATGTGATATGCGCATGTTAGATTAGGACCTCGTACCTTTCTATAATGTCACATTAAGTCGTGACAGACCTAGATGCGTACCCCGGGGGGGGGGGGGGGGGGGTAACTTCCCAAATTTTAGGGTAGGGGTGTCCCGCTGAGACTTCCGAAATGTGAACCATTTATATACCGGAACTCTGATTAAGAAGACCCATTTTCATACATGATTTTTGAAAAAGCATACCCATTTTTATACGATACCATTGAGAAAGTGGACCCATTTCAATACATTAAGTTTGATAAACTGGACCCATTTTTAAATTCTAGAATTTGATAAAGTGGACACATTTCATACTAGAATTATAATCTCTTTCATATCAATACAGTATACTTATTGAATTTGCTATTATCTCTCTCCCGCTACTGAAATTTACTTTGTGATACCCATTTATATACAATAATGACATATTATTATACCGGATTTATGTAGCGCCCTTTTCATGCAAGAGTGCACGTTCAAAGGCGCTTTACATAAGAACATTTGACGTATCGCAGAAACAAATACATTTTGCAACACTGTTTCAAAAGAAATCAATCAAAACTACTCAATTATACTATAAAACTACTCTATTATACTATAAGTACTACGTAAAAAAAACATGCAAAATAACCCTAGATTAGAAAGATCAACAAGACACTATAAAACTACCCTATGTGTATAGCTATAAGACAATTAATGAAACAATAAAGTCTTAAACTTAAACAATAAGTACTACGTAAAACAAAACAAAAACATACATTTATCATACCCATTTTGATACTGATACTGTCAAATCTATATGCATTTATATACAAGCAAATTTCTGATTTCAATACCCATATCTATACTTAGATGCTCAAAACCATACCCATATCTATAATTTTGGGCGAAAAACACACCCCATAAAATCGGAACACCCCTATATACCCGTATATAGGAAGTTACACCCCCCCGGATGCGTACAATATTTTCATTAAAAAAATATACAAATTTATATAAGTGCATGTAGTTAAAAACAAAATAATGCTCAACGTTCATCATGTGTTTGTTTTTATCCGTCATATGTCAATTATTTAATTAACTTTAAAAGTTGATTGCATACGCTTCTAATAAAGTTTATCTATAGGATTTCTTATGGAACCAAAGACCTATAGAATACATATTCTATAGGTCTTTGATGGAACCAAAGACCTATCAATATACATTGATAGGTCTTTGATTACAACATCTCGTGATTGATATAGTATTTCTGTGTGTGTGTGTGTGTGCGTGCGTGCGTGCGTGCGTGCGTGCGAGCGTGCGTGCGAGCGTGCGTGCGTGCGTGTGCGTGTGTTTAGAAGTATAGGAGGTCTTTTCCGAGCCAGAGGCTACATTATGCATGGACCCGGAGTGTGCCCCTGCACTCCTACCTAATTAACATACTAGACTCATGAAAGTTATGACGAATTGTTTAATTATAGCTGCAATATCCAGCTATTTCGTTGTTACTGAAAGATTTTTCAATTTTGGTGTACTCTTGTGTTGTGGGTGGGGGAGTCGGAGTATCCGGAGGAAACCCCACCTGCCCGGTATGGTGACCGCTAACCAAACTCACATTCTGCCGGAAACGGGAGTTGAACCCGGGTAGCTTAGGTGAGTAGCGAGTGTACCAACCACTGCTCTAGCCGGACAGCTTTCTTTTGTTATTTTCCTCACATTGCAAAACAGTATTGCTCAATCGGGATCCCGAAAAATCCGCGGGTCAAAAAATACCTGCTCGTCCAGTTCAAAATTTCTAGGAACGATACCGGTTCGTTTCGCTTGTTACGAAGTACTTTACAACTTGAAAGCAATACTGTGTTATCATCATCAGGCGTTTATCGACAGGCCTAGTCCATTCTTTTTTCCCTGATAATTTACTGACCGAGCACAGACCCCGAAATTCTGCGAAATTACATTAAATGCGTAATTGTTACTGGACACAATTTGTGTTTACCGGTATGTGTCGTATGAACATGCAAATAATTTTCCTGTTACAGCCTAAACGCTGTACTCGTTCATCTCCGAAAGGACGCGGTGATGTTGCCGATGTTCTGGGGGATTTCTCTCAAATAAGCCAATGAATTATTCGGATTTACCATTCAGCTTTACTAGTGGGAAATTTCCCCCAACATTTTATAAGCTGTTGATAAAGGTCATTTAAGGTTAAATGATGAGTTGGACAGCTACGCCGAAAACGTAGCATTGGTTTTCATAAATTGCTTTCCATAGATTGCCTGTTATTTTATAAATTAAAAGCACTACTGTGTTATCATCATAAGAGTTTAACGATAGTTCATTCTGTCTTCCCCTGATGATTTACTGACAGAGCACTGAAACGGAATTTTATGCGTTATTGTTACCAGGCCAACATTTATGCCTCTTATGTTGCGCATACGTTGTGGGACCGTGGTCTAGTGGTAGGATGTTGGTCTATGAACCGGAATGTCCCTGGTTCAAATCCCGCTCAGACCACGGACTTTTCATTAGCAAACAAAAAAATCCCACACTTGCTACTACCTCTCTACCCAGGAATATAAATGGGTACCTGTGAGGGAAGAAAAGCGAATGTGCCATGGCTGCAAACTGCGCCGAATATAAACGGACGACTTATATCCCAGTGATCAGGGGGCAAATGTAAAAGTCGATTGAATATGAGTCTAGTATATTAATCTGACTATAAACACATGAAAGTGCAGAGAAAAGCTCGGATTTTCCTACACTGGGACCTAATATATGTAATGTTTGGTATTTGTAAGTGCCGTCTGCAAAGTGTGTTCAAATCATGCTTTTGGAGTCAAAATATTCCCTGCCCTGCTCACGTGGTTTTAAAATTGAAACCATACTCTTCCATAAACCACAAGGTTCAGATGTGTAATTGTTAGTGTAAAGGTCCTTTAAATAACAAAATTTAATTGTTGTCATTTGCACCTAAGGTCGAAATTGGCCAGGCCCAGGAGGGAGATTCAAATGGTCTTTTTTCACTTACATAGCAACAGAAGTGTAAATATATTCTATACAATATAACTCAGGTGAGCGAACTAGGGCCTCTTTGGTCCCCTTGTTACTCGTGAGTTAAGCGTACCGGTATTTAATAAAATATGCTGGCATTTTAGCATGTTCACATGCAAGCCATTATTTCATTATACCGACGCTACCAAAACAATATAGACTGTTCGTCTGTATGTCCATCTTTATGTTATTATACGTGCCTCATTTTTCTGTAAATATAAGGCGTTCAAAATAATGCAAAACATAAGACGTTCGGATAGATGAACATATCAAAACAGGCAACATTGTCGCCGAGCTTAAAGTCAAACAACTTTGGTTAAAAACAATACATTTTTAAGCTGTTTAAAGTGTATCGTTCATGGTCATTATTCATTTCACAAGTTCTCACAATTTGTGTAGAATACCACTTCATGCATGACTTGTGTGTCTCGTTGGTCTTAACAAGTTTGAACATGTTCAGGAATTTTTGAGATTCTATTTCAAATAAAGACGAGACGACGAATAGGCGACTTAAACTGTACAGTTACTGAAGGTGTTTTTGGAAGGCATTGAAGGCAAACGAAGACCGTATATGTATAATATTTTATCATCCCATTATCCAGTAATTGATTTCAGACACGTTGACTAAATGGATGTGTATAGTAATATATATTATATGTATGGTTTTGTCGAGTCTTAAATTTGCCTAGCGGTAGAAGAACACATTAAATGACATATGCGTATGTAGTGCAAATAACTGCATGGTGGATCGTTGGTGAGAAAAATACTTACTGGTGTTAAAAATGGCGGCCAACGGCTGATTTTTTTATGTTTCGTCCGAACTTTTGAAAGGTTTGTACAATTACCATACTTATTCGACATTGACCTTACGCGCAGGATTATCTACTGATATCCATTTAACCTCGGTTTAATTCTTTAGATGCTCATAATTATTAATATTTCAAAAAGTTATCACCATGAACGGCGAGAAGCAAGAAGAAGTGACCAGCTTCAAGCACTATGAGGCAACCTTGTCCAATGATGGTACCAGTACCGCTGAGGTCCGAATAGGAATTGCCATGGCGACCGCAGCGATGGCCAGACGGAGCAGTTCCATCAACTTTCCCACCAAGAACAGGCTCTGCAAGTCCCTCGTAGTCTCCATCCTACTCTACGGCTGCGAGACCCGGACGCTTCACGCGGAACATGACTGCAACACTTGTTGGTCCACAAGAGCCCCTACTGGCGACCGTCAAACGACGAGCACTGGCTTCGTTTGGACACGTCATCAGGCACGACTCTCTGTGCAAGACCTTTCTCCAATGCATACTAGAGGGAGGTCGATGTTGAGGCCGTCAGAAGAAAAGCTGGATGGACAATGTAAGAGAGTGAACATCCCTTCCCATGGATGAATTACTCTCAGCAGCACATACCAGACCTGACTGGAGGATGATTTCGGTATCGTCGTCGCTCATTTCCCCCTCAACGGCAAAACCGTTAAAGCGATTGATGATGATAATTTTAATAAGTAACGTCAACTAGATGTTTTCATGGGGTGCACATCGCATTGCTCTTCTCCAGGGCCTAGTGTTGGTCATTTTTAATAGTGATCACGAAACTTAAAATAAATGTTTGTTATTTGCTCGTCATTAAACAAAAAAGAACTTCGTCTCGATTATTACGTCTATTGTTACCATCAGCGTAATAAATGTTTGTTATTTGTTCATCATTAAAAAAAAGGAACTTTAATTTTCCCCATTAATTCAATGATAGTTAATAATACACCGAGCTTCGGCCTCATTGCTCATTATAATTAATATATAAATCGACTTTTTGACAAACGCATGTTTTCGATATATATATAATATAACAATGGCTTGTATTTTCAATTAATGTTTCATATAGCGTATGCTTCAAAATGCTAACTATAACAGTTTCATTGAAAAACAATTAATGCGTACGTTATCGATAGTCAAGCATGCATGTGTTCAAACGAAAGTTCATTACTATTTTAATGTAAAGTTTAGTATTCATAACCACTGGAGTCAAGAAAATCACATGCATCCTCTCTTGAAAATGTCCTTCTTCAGCGAGCGGTTTTCATCGCCCGCCATGACTCGGCGGTAAGCGACGGAGAACTTGAAGTACTCTTTTCCCTTGATGAAGATTACCGATGGGTTGCTGCTGCTGATTGTTGTATCAAGGTACGCCGCGTCCACTTGCTGGGGCATGTTACGGCCGAACACGTCGATGGGATAGGCCCAGGCTCCGACCCGATCGCTACCGAAGTTCCAATCCCAGACCATGGTGCTTCCGAATATGAGCATGTAGTGGGCTTTGGAGCGCGTGTACGGCATAGCGACGGCGGCTCGTGGGCGCTCCGGAAACTCCGACACGTCCATCCATTTCGGATAACCCTCATCTAGATAGAAGCGACCGTCTTGACCCTTCGTATATCGGTAGGTGCGCGTGCCTACGAACAGGAATGCGTACCTCCGGTCTGGTATGTAGGCGGCTGCGTCAATGCGGTACGGGTAGGCTCGACCGCGGTATCTACTGTTGCTGTTCTTGGTGAACATTTCCGATATTGCCGTTTTCTGTTCGTTGATTCCCTGCGCTGTAACCGTGTATACAAACGTTTTTAAGAGTCCGTTGTCAAGCACCTGCGTGAACATGTACGTGACGCCGTCGATCTGGAAAGCGCCATCCACCGAGATATCGCAGTATGGCGGGTAGACAGGAGCTTGTGTTGGCGGTGGGGGTCGAGTAGGGGCGTTGGTTATCGGTGCTGGTGTATTCTGTTGATACCCGTATAGGGACTGGATTGCAGAGACATCATCATGGTGGAGCTCCAGTTTAGTGCTATAGCGGTAATAGGGTGCCATAAGCGCTTCGTGTACATTGGAGTGGGAAATACCGAGTGTGTGGCCGAACTCGTGGGCGGCGACTATGTACAGTTCTGTTCCCCCGTCATTTCCGAGCACATACGATTCGTCGTCGTCGAAATGTACGACCCCGGATTCGGGGAAGAACGCGTGGGCAAGGACATTACCTGGGCCGTCAAAATCGTAGTATGGCGGAATGGGTTCATGACGACGCGTCTCAAAACTAATGACAATATCAGCTGGTTTCGTGGTGACCCTTTGGAACGTAAGCTGTGTCTTCTGTGCCCAGATGTCCAGCCCCCGTTTCATAGCGTCATCAATCTGAGCATTAGTTAAGTGACGATTCCTCACTGGATATTTCTCTACGAGCCAAGTCAGTGTCCTTTTGCCCCACTTCGTCATCCCAAGCGTGTACGGCTGTGGTCCGATAAGGTTTGCCGGGGGCTGCATTACCTTGGGCTTGTTCCCCTTGACGATGTCCTCGCAGCCACAGCGCGGCATACCCATCACCGCCACTGTTATGGTGTCGCACTCGCCCGTCACCGTGAGATTGTTGAAGCCGATGTTCATGGACTGGAACTGCGTCAGAGCGGCCCGCAGGTCGTCTTCGGTGCAGGACTTGTCGGGATTCAGGTAGCCAAACTCAGTAAGATATGCCTGTTAGACAAATACACGTGTTATTACTTAAAGAACACAATACTGTAGCAGAAGGATCTATTGCCCAAAAAACTGTTTCATTATTTCAAAAAGCGTATTTCTATTTCGTCCAATAAGATTTATCCGTTCAAGAAATATAATGTATTGTTTTGTCGTCTAATTTACATATCTCTGTACACTAAATAGATTCGCCTTATTATAACCGTTTGTTCTTCACATTGGGTTTTTTTGCGTTTATCCCACATATCAACTCTAAAATGTATAGAACTGGAATTTCTGACACTCATTTCCAAAATCAAGTCTCTTATTTTTGGATTGAATTGTTTTCTGCCTATTAGTACTCGATCTTGATGTAAAGTGTAACTTATGATTTATTTTTTCAGTCATTATTTTTTAATATCTGCTGTTAATGTGTCAAATACAACAATATTATATTTATATATAATATATACCGGTAAATTGGGTCGTTTATGTCTCTAGTACGAATAGTATATGAATGTATTTATCGAAAATACATTTTATCATCGACATCGTCGGCGTCATCGCCATCATCGCACATAAACCTTACACAGGTAGTTACAAAAACGCATTTGAACTTGTAACATAAAATTAAATAAATACATGTTCAATCACACAGACATTACAGAACAACAAAACTAAGTATATGAACTTCAATAAAATTCAAAGTACCGGTATAGCATGACTGAATTAATTTCTTCTTTTAAAATTTAAAAAAGTATTAATATTGACGTACCTGAGTTTTATTTGGGCAGTTCGGGAGCGAACATGAGGTCCCGGGGGCGAAGGCCTGAACCCCCAGCAGAAAGAGCCCCAATAACGTCTTCATTACCGTTCTGTTTTCCTTCATCTGACAGCAGCAGTTGAAAAATGTGGTCTGTTGTTATGGTCATAGACCTTTTATACGTTGAATAGGTACGGCATCAGAAATGTGTCATATTGAAGTGATACAGAAGTGAGCTCATCCAACCCTTCCCGACGCAGCAATTAAAGACGAGTACTGTACTAACCAAACTAGTAGAACTTCTCTTGATACAGCAGTATTGAACTAATTAGATGTATTACGCATCAACGGATTACAGTCGAGAGGTTCGGTCACTGAACGAGTAACATCAGCATCGCACAGCTAAGGATGGACTTCCGGACTCTTAGCTCATATCCGGGTGATGGACTGACGCTGAAGTGCTCACTCGGAAATCCGTACACAACGAGAAAACGATGAAAGTAATGTTTATGTTATGACAATTTTTACTAAGAGAAATATAGGGCACAATTACGTTGATCGTGTATATCAACATGGCAGTGCGAATTACCTATGTTCGAAATTGAAAGAAATTGCAAGAAAATCGTTAAACTATCAGTATTGCAATTTGATATATACCAATACAAATGTACTGGTACGTTGGTTTAAACAGGTCGTAATACATCTATCAATAAATCTTGAAAGCGATAAAGCATAAATCATGTTAAATTCATCTCAAGCCCATATGTGAACTGCAAGTTCAACTTTATATAAATATCATAAACCTATACGTTTGTGCCACCAAATGTTTTCTCCCCAGTAAACATTTAATTAGATATTTGATTGTTTGGAAAATCAGAGATGTACAAGTTGTTGATGGACAAATATGCGAGAAAACACGTGCTCTGTCGAATACATGCATCACGATTTACAATCATGACAAGCGCGCTTTGTACTTTATGAAATAATTTTATCACGTATGACGCAAGTGAGATGATTTGGATAATAGTGCATAGTATTTTATATAATGGTCAAATAAAGATATAAACTTATGACAAATTGAATATATATATATTATAACAATACATAATAATGGAAAGAAGAAATTGGTTTTGTTTTGGAGCATAGTACATCGTCCAATCTAACCCGGCATTGGACACAGAAGTAGTAGTACTAGATAAATAATAAATCATATGAGTTTATGCTTTTTTTACGTTTTTTTTTTGTCGACAGCTAAAGCTCCATTGGTCATATTAGGCTCGGGTACACCTAGCATGTACCCCTTGTACTCTTAGGTATACTTAAATGTACCCCGGGTAGGGAAAATATACTAACACGTACCCGGCCAATTAGACTGTACCCGAGGTTTATTCCCGCCCAAAATCCGATGTCGTAAAACGCGCTACGGAATACGAAACAAAATTCTATGTGAACAAAACAACCTCAACATGTTTTTTTGAGTAGGATTTCGATAATATAGAGTTCACTGAACAAAATATTGACATAAATATGAGCATAATTAATTCGACAAAATTAGCCGACAACGACCAATAAAGCGTTAGAATTCCCGGGTACGTTTCAGTATATGTTCCATACCCTGGGCACATTTAAGTATACTTAAGAGTACCCGGGGTACATTAAAGTAGTACCCGAGCCGACAATGACCAATCGAACCCAAGTAATGGCCCATAGCTCGTTTCGCTGATAAGCCATGTCTTTGGTAAGCATGCGGCCCAGTGATTGTTGTATAATTTCATGCTAATGGTGGGCTGACGTCCATATACGTCCGTTGCAGGCGTCATATTACGTCGTTACCTTTGGAAACGTGATTTTGCAGACGTTCCCGCAAGAATTTGCACCGTTACAATCGACTGGTTCATTGTGTGTATATGTATTTCACTTGAGTAACTGGACATTACCACGCACACAGCCGGACATTGCGGTCACATATTTTGTTGTGTCACGTTAGGCCGTCAATGTTATCTTGTATTTACGAACATTGGAAAACGTTGCGCCTGTATTTAATTAGTATTAAAAAATCGCAATTAAAATGATATGGAAAATGTACGAGTATGCTCCAGAGTGAGATTAGTACATCACATGGAAGAAGAAGAAGAGTTGCGTACGTTTATTGAGTTTCAATGATTACATGACAAGAGGGAAAATGCATCGTTTTATTATGTGTCTATATTTTGTGAGAAATAAATGTTTACAATATGGTGATACCAAATGGGTGAGACGCATCACAATTTCTTTAATCAAATCTTCCGAGGACGCGTCACCAAAGTTAATGTTCGCGTGCTTATTCTTTACAGTGGGCCGGTTTAGTCTGGGACCAGTTTAACTTGGGATGGATTAAAGGTGCCTTTTCACAGATTTTGGCATATTTTAAAGTTTGTCATTAAATGCTTTATATTGATTAATGTACACATTAAATTTTAAAAGCTCCAGAAAAAAAATCAAAAATAAAATAAAATAAAGGAAAAAAAGTAGCCCGCTGCCTGCAGCAGGGCTCGAACCAGTGACCCCCGGAATCCTGAAGTAAAAACGCATTAGCCGACTGATGTATCCTTCCAAGCATACATGAATTGCGTATTTTATACGTTATATAAGCAATCTTCGTAGTTTCACAAATTTAAACGACAACAACAGAACTCTCCAAATTATTCAATCGTTTCGCGTTGCAATTCTTTATATTTTTTAGGCTTTTAAATCGTCAAAAGATGCATAGATTCTATACAGGCTATATTAGACCATGGCAAATGTTCAGTAATACTGCGAATCTGAAACAACTTTTTTCAATTTTGTCAATTTACCAAACCGTGAAAAAGATCCCTTAAAGCAAAATTCAAGACAGTTACTTCCCCTATAAACAATTGTTTTGGGCGCGAAAATTTATTCACAGAACCTACAAGTTACATTCAACGAAATGACGAACTCAAATGATGTTGATTCCGACGATTCCTTATCGGAACGAGAAGACACTGACTCTTCGATAAATTGGTCCGACTTTGAGTTGCAACCGGAGTCAGAGTCGACGGACAATGAAGATAATTCGGAAAAAAATGAGGTGGACAGAGAATGGAGCTCAACATTTTCTCCTTTGCAGGTTTGTCATGCTGAAATGAATCCGGGTCGTTTCGCCCTAAATCCTGTTCGCACCCGAGTCGTTTCGCCCTTATTCCCCTTCGCCCTGGGTCGTTTCGCCCTAATTGCCGGGTCGTTTCGCCCTAGTTTTTATGCGGATTTATCTTTAGCTTGTTACAACTAGAGTATAAATTTTTTTAATACAGTGTTTTGTTATCTTTATAACTGTTTCTTTTGTCTTTGCTTCAGGTATATCGCAGGGCAACAGATAAGGTTCATTTTATGTTTATGATTAGTGTATTTTAACATTTAGTGCGGCCATAATATTTTAGTTAGTTCATATAAAAACTGTTTTGGGCTGGTGTCAATATAAAAAAGTGACTTCCACCAAAATAAGTTCGGGAAAATGTTCTCTGTCAAACGCAGACGGGTTAGGAAACTTTCATTAACGGCGTGCGCGCCCAAAAAAACTAATTGTAACAAAAAGCTTTCAGTGAAAAATAATTGACCCAAAATATTATCTGTTGCAATGCTAGAGACGCTTTGAAATAAAACAAACTAACAAGTTATTTATATTGCATATATTTTGATAGCTTCAAAGTGATAACATACTTTACGGAATACACATGTCTCAACAAAACATTCAATACAGTGTCCCTAGCACACATGCACAGACAGTTGACATACACAGTTGACATACATTTGATTTTACATCACGTGTTAAAAAATCACTAAAATTGTTGCAACTTTCACATCCACTTGTTGTTGCCATCTGTCACATACATCGCATGTGATGGCATGTTGGCGAGATGTCACTATCTGATCACACGAAATACACAATTTGTCCGCCATAAGAACGTGTCGAAATATACAATCACGAATGACGATGCCATAGCCAAGTTGCTTTTTATATACACTTTCGGCGAATATCTTGAGATCAAAAGATGCAAACTGGTTTAAAGTTTATAAAAACAATATTACGCCTTTATAATGTCTCCTTTTGATGTTTCTGTGCTAGTAATTAGTCAATCATCTGATCACACGTCTTCCGATCTAAGTGTGTTTGATAATTGTTAAATTGGTCCCAAAATTATTTTAATTGGCAAATCAAAGCATCATACCTCTGCCAAACTAATTAATCGTAATACTTTACATTTGTAACACAATGAATCATAATGTTTCCGTTAATTAATTGCAATTAAAATCAAACAGATAATTGAGCAAACATCAAATTTGTAATAATTAAATAATCTTAATTTCCCATATATGATAAACAAGTACTAAATTAAAATTGCAATTAATAATCAAATTTGTATTAAAAATCTTAATTATCCATATATGTTAAACAAATACTATTCGGAGCGAAAGAATCATTTACAAAAGCCTAATATTACATAAGAATTAAATAAGGGCGAAACAACCCACTTGTAAGGGCGAAACGACACGGGGCAAAACGACCCGGGGTGAGAGAGGGCAAACGGGATTAAGGGCGAAACGACCTGAGACCTGCTGAAATCTGGCAGGACTTTTCTCTGCTTTAGCAAGAGCCTTATTAACGCCCCTTCCCCCAAGAGCAAGGCCGCTTCCTATGAGATACTTTCTTCAGTATGTTCCCAAAATTTCACGCTTACTTTGGGAAATGGTTTCCCCTTTCTCAATTTTGTGGATAATTTTCCCAAATAAAGAAAAAGCCCTGTCTAGTGTTGTTTCTATATAAGTATTTTCAATTTTAAATAATGATCTTAGATCTATATATAAATATATATCTTTAATTTCTCGAAACAAAATGCATTTGCTTTTTTCATGTACAATTGAATACTCCGGATAATTGAATATTCGGACGTGACACATGGGCTATTCAATTAAGCTGAATCTACTGTATTAAAAAATCTAACAGACAGAAATAAAGGAGAACAAAAAGTTACATGATATGGTTGCACGATTCTTTAAATTAGGTAATCAATATAGTGTCTGAATAATTGATTTTGAAAATATTGACAAGAAGTTATTTTGGATTTCAGATAAATGAATTTACACAAAAACCGGGGCCAAATCTGCCAGCAACATTTGACGTGAACCTCGCCCAACCATTGGATTATTTTTACCTCCTTTTTCACCCCACCATGTTCAGTGATATGGCGAGACATACTAACAGCTATGCAGCCTGGCAAATGCAGATTAAAGAGCAAGGAGACAAAAGATGGGAGGAAACATCAGAATCAGATATTAAAACCTTTATAGGGCTTCTCATGATGATAGGTGCTTCCCCTGAGCCAAGAGTATTCTGGAGTGAAGAACCCATGTTTGGAAGCCCAGGAATAAAACGTACAATGAGTTTGAGTCGTTTCAAGCAATTGATTAAGTACTTTCAGGCCTCTGACAGAAATGCCCAGCCTCTGCATGGGTCTGACCAGTATGACTGGCTGTACAAAATACGACCAGTGTTGGATCATGTATCGGAGACCTTTCAGAACTGCTTTAATTACGTTAGGTAGACAAGTTGCACTTGATGAGGCCGTGGTTAGTTCATCATGGAATCAAAACTGGCCCTTAGGAAGGGACAAAGGATGTTTAAAAATGTACATGCTTTGCGATTCCAAAACTGCATACATGTCAAAGTTGAAGGTTTGTTTTAATTCAGAAAAGTGCAGTAAACACATGACTCCTTATGACATTACCAGAGAATTGACTGAAAGCATTCGTCAAACAAACCGTCAGATCTGCACTGGGAAGTTTTTCACCAGTGTTTCACTGGCAGAAAAGCTGTTGGACAATGGACTCTACTTGTGTGGTATTGCAAACAAGAATACAAAGGGTTTTCCACAAGTTTTAAAGTTGAAGCATCAAGATTTACCCAAACCAATTGACTCTCGAGTTCTTCAATTAAGCAATTCGAACATCACTGCCTCAGTTTGGAAAGAACACAGGAGCGTGGCATATCACATCAGTACTCTTGTTGATCCTGCAGTATTCAAGTCTGGGGACAATGAAATAATGAATCCTGCGCAGAAACAGTATGTGCATGACTTTAGCCACGCCATAGCCTGCATTGACATTAATGATGACCAGAGGCTTAGTCATGACATTGGACGCCACGCTAAAACATGGTGGACCAAACTCTTCTGGTTCATTATGAATAGTGCCCTCAACAACACCTACATCATCTACAAGACAGCAAGACATGCACAGGGTGGAAAGTGTTTGAAGCGAATTGATTTCAGGCAAAAAATTGCTAAAAGTTTGATTGGTGAATTAGGCCCTTCAGACAGTTTAGATAAAGAAAATTCAGTGTGAAGTGCTGCTTTTATTAGATGCAGTTGCAACATTTAGTATTTTTTAGGATACTGAAGAAAATGTTGATTGATCTGTACACGTCTGTGACAGCTCAGCCTGCTGTGAAGTGAACAAAATATGCATCATTGTTTTGGTGCATTGTTTAGAATAACTCTTGTATTCTGTGACTTGATTATGAAACATGTACACATTATTGTATTAAACAAAGTGATATATTTCACACAAATATGGAACAAAGTTTTCCAATGACATCATAAAGTGAAGCTTTTTTATGAATAAATATATGTAAATCCACTTGTTACTTTAATTTGTATGATCGGTTTTAATGTGTGGTGCATTATTCCCTTCAAGATCAGTATTATACCTATTCTATGCAAATCTGTGTCTAATATTTGACAAAACACATCCTTAATTGCAAGAATATTGTGTACAGTTGAAGATTATACTATTGCCAATGTTGTATATTCATGCTAAGTTTAAATTTTTTGCTCTTCATTTCAATTGATATTTCTTAATATGCAGGATATACTCGCTATTAGTTAACAAGTACATGTGGTATTGGTGCATTTAGGCTATTTCATATAAGTTTATTTTTTATTTAGACAATATCCAAGCATCTGTCAACTTTTCTTTTTATTTATTGCAGATTCTTAAATTAAGGATTGAAATTAATTTTGGTTGCTTCAATGCAACTATGTCTGGATTGGTCAACCTTGCGATCCCTGCCACTTCATGGATAATTTGCTTTTGTTTGTTATAATTACGTTCATAATCTCATGAATGCAACCAAAAATTAATGTAAATTCTTATATATAAACATGTTTTTGTCAAACATATTTTGTGTTGTTTTAAATAACTAACACACAAAGCTTTTTTTCTGAACGAAAAAGCAAAGTAACAGAATGTCATCAAACGGAATGCAAGTAACAATTACATGTAATTACATAATTCCCGAAACATACTCCATATTTCTTCGTCAATTTGCAATGACATTAGTTTTTTACTGACATTAGTTACACCATTATTCATGAGTGATTGAAAAAAACAACTGCTAAAGTAAAGTCTTAACATATGCACACATACCGGTTTCATCGTGACGAACTACTGTACATTGTATTTGCCGGTGTAGCCAACAAGAACCTGTCGGTTATTAATGATTTAATATAATACAACATGTGCTTTGTTGGAAAGAGTACTTTCTACAGAACACGGTATTTACCAATGCAATATAATTATATGTATTTTAAAAACATTGAACTTATTAGAAAATGACTGCCAGTGTGAATGTATGTTTTTCATGTAATATTTGAAAGCTTGAATAAAAGAAACTTTTGATAATAGATTATTGTTTTGAGGCAAAAAATGTCAGCAAGTCTTGAGAAATTTGTATGCCTTTGTCTGTCCCGAAACTTTAAACAATATTGAAGATAGCAACTTGATATTTGGCATGCATGTGTATCTCATAAAGCTGCACCTTTTGAGTGGTGAAAGGTCAAGGTCATCCTTCTAGGTCCAAGGTCTTTTTTTTCTTCTAAAATAGCTGCCGTGCCGCTTCAAAGCGCAGTAGGGGGCATTGTGTTTCACAAACACAGCTCTTGTTTCTGTTTTATTTAACAAAGTGGTAAAAATTATAATTATAAACTATGAAATAATAAAGAAGCACATCAAACATGTAAGACAATATAAAGCTTACAGATAACAGTGGACACAATTTTAACATAACTAGAGAGGTTAAGCACACAAATGTTTAAATGGTTAAGTACCTGTGGTTCGTGAACAAAGTTTCATGCACATTTTATATAATATTAACAAGAAAACTGACAGCTCAAGTGTTCAGTATGAAACTGTTCTATCTGTCTCTATCACTAAATTAGTTAGAAATAGTTTTGCTGTCAGTCATTTTGCCGTTTAATGTTTAAAGTGGTGCATTTTGCAAGTGCAGAGTATTCCAATTATCATATAATTGCAAATCTAAGTGAAAATGTGTTATTCTCATTGAATACATAATATACATTTTATGTTAAGAAGAATTACACAATTCTCTTCAATCACAAACAGTTTTTATTGATATGAGGATAACACTCTTTTTTCAAGAAAGTTTATACATGTGTATATGGTTTCCCAAGGGCAAGTATCAATATGGTTAAATAAGAAAATATTAATACAGTCAAACCTGACTTAGTGGTCTTCTGAGAACATGTCGACAATGGTCCCATGTTGACAACGGTCAGTATGGATTCCCTGCCACGAAAAATAACATATTACACCCAAGAATAAAGTTCACCAGTATGCAACGGCATCTATTTTGCTCACAAAGCCATATTTTACCTGGGAAAAGCAGTCATGGGTCAGTCGCTAAGTGGTGGAAAAAAGTAAACATTTAAAACTGCATTGTTGTTGCAAGTGGACATTTTGTCATGTAAAACTTCTATTATAAAATTCCATTTTGAATTCAAAAAGCTTTTAGGGTCTATTTCTTTGCATGAAAAAGATACTGCTATGCTGTAACTTCAAATTTTTTCGAAACACTGACCCTTGGAGTATAAGTTTTGTGCTTTAACCAATTGGCCATCTGTGCAGACAAGATACTTTCAGTATTTTATTCTTTAGGTACCCAATCCTTGTAGTGTCACAAAATATAACGATAATAACAGAACTTTTCAATATATACAATCGTTTCGCTTGTGAAACATAAGTTTCTGGTTTTTAAATCGCGAAAACATGCATTTAATGGATATTTTATAGTATGGTTAATGCTCAAGAAAATGTGCAAATCTGGAACAATTTAATTTATTTTTTTCAATTTATTAAAACGTGAAAATGTCCCTTTAAGTTAAGATCTCCCCGAGGAGAGTTGTGAATATAGGCCCAAGATGCCTTAGCTTGGCAGATAGAAAACTTCACACAAGTAAAACAAAACCAATATCAGAATACCATATTGAAAGACTTGCCGGAAAGTGCTAGATACAAAACTTGCATTTAATGAAAAGAAGTTCACTCGCAATAACGACACATATAACAAGAAAAGTATATTTTTATATCAACTTACAAACATTGCAACAATTAATATATATATAAAAAAAACACAATATAAAAATATATTGCACAAGAATTTTCATATTCAAGGTGTATGTTACAAACAGAAACAAGACTTGCCAAGCAATACAAGTCCCCTACCGGTGAAACTCCACCATTTTCAGCAATATTTCTAGTCTATTTGTTGCCATAGCAACCAGAATTCTTGACATAGGAACAAAATGAAATGACGTGCATAATCTCCATATTTCCATCTATCCATGTTTAAAGTTTCATGAAAAAATATGAAGAACTTTTAAGTTATCCCAGGATCCAGAAAAGTCTGACAGACTGACTGACAGACAGAGAGCAAACCAGAAGTTTCTCCGGTTTCACCGGTAGGGGACAATAACACACAGTACGGAACAATGTACATTAATACATGTAACAGGTGCATGACTGATAAAAATTTACGACTGAAAGTACATGTAGTACTTAATTTCTTAACAAATTGACATTTATGATGAATATCTTCCCTTAACAAAGAACATATTTGGAATGTACCATAGAAATGAACATCAATATTGACAGGTATATTAACATAATGGCTGGTCCATAGCAAGACTTCTTTGGACTTTCTTTAGTTTTTCCATGAGTTTGATTGTTTGCTGTTCTCAACACTTTTTCAGTCATATCAGAGCGGTCAGTTAACCCGTTACCACTTAGATACGTATTATGACGCATTTGTAGTTCCTTAGAAAATCAAAACAAATTAAAGGCCTTTCTTACTCAATCCAAGGTTTAAAGGTTTCAGTTCCAACCTTTAGATGCTGTTTGCACATTGCCATTTTCACTTTGCCTTGCGTGGTTTGTTTCCTGGGATAGCTGGATTAAATGCACACAGTTAAACCAGTAACTTACAATTGCCCTACTCTAAGTGGTGGGGGGAGATGTCAGTAGAAAGGATTTTATTACAAATTTGCTCACAACTCGTGTGGCGGGCTGGGGCTGGATTCTGTGATCCTGAGATTTGCCGGCTAGCGCTCTACCAACTGAGCTAGCTTGCTAAAATGAAATTCATTATAATGAAACTTTGAAAAACTATGGTACTTAAAGCGTGCCTTTGAAATTTTTACTCTTGTGAAAGAATAAAAGCAGGTGACTGTATACTAGCAATCTGTATAACTTTAAAATGACATAGGAAACATCATTGAATCTCATACAAATGCATTAATCATTGCAAAGAAGCCATTTATAAAGAACAAAATTATCAGTTTATATTTGTAAATGGCTAAGTTTACTGTTATAACTTTTTTTAAATTTAAAGATTCACAAATGTGGAATTTTTTTCTTTTGCTTTTATTCTGCTTAATATCTTTCCCTTTCACTTTGATTCTGCTCGAATTTTTTTTTTGATACTGCAAACAATTCTTTTTTCACATAAAATTGGGCTAGGGCAACACAATCCTCTTATTCAGACTTCTCAAAGTTCTCATGTCCATGTTTGAATACAGCATCTAGGTACTGCGCAAACAATCGGTACATGTAGGTAGGCTGTCGTGGGATAACCCCATCCAAGAATCCTATATGGCCGCCGTGTGTTGTCACCAACATGGCAATGTTATTGTTTTCCATTGCCTCATTGATTGGTAATGCTGAAACAGAACATTTTCACCATCTATTGAAAAAACAAGAAACCGTCGGAGACGGGTGATGCTCCCCAAAGTGTTTTTTTGTCACAATATTGCACTATATATTCAGATAAAAGGAAACGTCTTGAGGGCACAGTAGTTGGGGGGACAATAATTTTTTATATAAAATTTCAAATGGCCATAACTCTGTTAAAAATCATCCGACCAGAACCCGCTGATAATATGCACATCTCCTCTTGGTAGTGAAACTTCCCATAAAGTTTCATTGAATTCCGTTCATTAGTTGCTGAGAAATAGCCCGGACAAGAATTGCACTATATGTACAGTTAATGGAAAATTTCAAAGGGCCATAACTCTGTGAAAAATCATTCGACCAGAACCCGCTGATAATATGCACATCTTCTCTTGGTAGTGAAGCTTCCCATAAAGTTTCATTGAATTCCAGTCATTAGTTGCTGAAAAATAGCCCGGACAAGAATTGCACTATATGTACAGTTAATGGAAAATTTCAAAGGGCCATAACTCTGTGAAAAATCATCCGACCAAAACCCGCTGATAATATGCACATCTTCTCTTGGTAGTGAAGCTTCCCATAAAGTTTCATTGAATTCCAGTCATTAGTTGCTGAGAAATAGCCCGGACAAGAATTGCACTATATGTACAGTTAATGGAAAATTTCAAAGGGCCATAACTCTGTGAAAAATCATCCGACCAGAACCCGCTGATAATATGCACATCTTCTCTTGGTAGTGAAGCTTCCCATAAAGTTTCATTGAATTCCAGTCATTAGTTGCTGAAAAATAGCCCGGACAAGAATTGGACTATATGTACAGTTAATGGAAAATTTCAAAGGGCCATAACTCTGTGAAAAATCATCCGACCAGAACCCGCTGATAATATGCACATCTTCTCTTGGTAGTGAAGCTTCCCATAAAGTTTCATTGAATTCCAGTCATTAGTTGCTGAGAAATAGCCCGGACAAGAATTGCACTATATGTACAGTTAATGGAAAATTTCAAAGGGCCATAACTCTGTGAAAAATCATCCGACCAGAACCCGCTGATAATATGCACATCTCCTCTTGGTAGTGAAGCTTCCCATAAAGTTTCATTGAATTCCGGTCATTAGTTGCTGAGAAATAGCCCGGACAAAAATTGTGCACGGACGGACACACAGACGGACGGACAGAAGAAGATGCGACTATATGCTCCCCCCAAAATTTTTTGGGGGAGCATAATAACTAGTTATATCTTTTTGATGTAGACATTTTAAAACAGGTATACATTGAAACAAGAGGGCCAAGGGCCCTATGGGGCTAACCTGAGACCCAAAGGAACTAAACTATTCTGGGAAGGTGGAGTTCAAAATAAAGTACTTCATGAAACATAAATATTATCATGAGGTTCACAAGAAGAAATTTGCTCGCCCCTGGAAACCATGTTCTTCAGAGCACCGAACCATTATCAAACTAAATCAAGATATCATAGGAACATATGTTCTCAGCATGTTTCATTACGATTGAACTAAAATGTGACTTATAGAAACCTGGTTCTTGCATTTAACACTCAATCTAATTATGCTTTTTATCTCCCAAAGGTTATTTGAAAATCCACCGATAATGGAGAAAATTATGCTCCCAACAACTTTTGTCCTACCCACCACTACCCTGCCTGCTTATTCAACAGCTTACATTTTCCTAAAATACGGTTATTTTCAAACAGGCATATCAAAATTATACCCCTATGTGGAGAGAAAGGGTCGTCAGATGCGTTGAGGCAAAGTACAGGCACCTCCAGAGCGTGAACCTTGTCATGAACACATGCGTCCCTGTAGTACTCCTCCCAGGTCTGGTAACCGAACATGGGCGCGGTGAACCTGTCATCAAACTCACGGATGGTCGTACTCTGGGGACATATTGAAGCACTTACTGATGTGAACCAGAAATGAGATTTTGTCTTTTATAGAAACTTTACTACAAATTGTACTTGTGTTCAAAAGTATTTACAATACATGTACATGCAAAATTCACTATCATATTGCATTCTTTCATGTTTACATGTAACACAGCATATTGTTTGTTTTTCCTCTTGAAAGTATTCAAGACAGCGTAGTAACGAAACATTAGAACTATTTTTAAAACCAGTGAAATTATCAAAATATTTTTTAGATTGAACTAACCATTAATGTCCAAAATGTATCAAAAAGTTTCTCGTATTAAAGATCTTAAATGGGCATTTATGCTTTATTATAATAAATATATTTATTATCATAAATAGATAATATATTTTTCAAACCTATTTATTATAAGCATTAAAATTAATCAACATACCTTTAAAATATGCTGCACATTTGCTATATGGGATTCAAACAGGTGCATATTTCTGAAACAAGATACAAGTCATGTACACACATGGAAAGAAAATAACGGCAGATACCAAGTGCAAACCTTCTGAATTTAATGATAAAATATTGCTTTAAAAATAATATTGGATAGGATTAAAACAAATTTACATACAAATTAAAACAAAAAATAATCAAACAAAAGTTAAACATTTACAATTTTTAAACTCATGTAAGTTCGTTTTGATCCTACAAGTTTATAGCTCAATTGTTACAAAAGCAATAAAGTTATGTTATCCTTTTCAAGTCTTTATCTTAGAACTACTATCATAAGCGTCTGAGAATCTTTTGAACAAGTTCATTTTAATGCTCAGTCAAAGTACAGACTGGTCTCCCAATCAATGGATCACATGAATAATGTTTTAATAGAACGATAATACACCTATCAGACAACTCCAAAATGGATAATACATCTGCATGCATAACACAAGGGCTTTAGCACAAATTAGGGCTTCTTTGAATAATCATGAACCAACAAAGGTATTACCCCCGGTATATCATCACTTTCATAGTATAAACTAGGGCTTGTCATAATAGCATTCGAAGTATACCGCCCCCTAGAGGAAAGTGTTGTTATATGAAGGAAGTTGATTAAAAAAATGCTACCATGGCTATAGCCAGTTTTGACAACAGGGGTATGAAAAAGATACCCCCACCCTAATCATTCCATCATACCACAAAATATATTTAACACAAGGTGAAGTTCTGAAGGGTTGTATCACACCAGTTTAATGTATTGAGATTGAAATCTCAAGAGCCATTTTGGTTGGGAAGGGGTCAACGACAACGAGCGAGGCCTGGTATTGTAATGCGCATGGGGGGGGGGGGGGGGGGGGGTTAGCGGGTTAGGGTTAGTGTTAGGGGTTGGGTTTGGGTAAGGGTTAGCCTTAACCTTAACCCTAACCCGACCCCTAACACTAACCCTAACCTAACCATAAACCAGGGTTATCTCCCCTATACCAGGCCTCGCTTGTTGTTGTTGTCCGCTTCCCGTTGATATATGATCCAGCCATTCGGATGTGTGTTACAGCACTTTCAAACATAAACCTCATGATATATTCCATTTTTTTATCAGAGGAGGTCAAGATGGATTCGTCCATGCAAACACAGGTATTTTTTTCTGTTTATAGTTTTATACCCTTTATTACTTTTGTTTATTTTTTAAATGCAGCTCACTTTCCAGCCATACTAGTAATAAAGTGATTAGCGTTTATTTCGTATTAATATTCGATTTATGTCTCGACTTTATTCTCTACGTATTTTTTAATAATATAATTTTGTGATCAGGCTAAGAAATTTTGTTGAGACCAGTTTTGATTCTAAGGTAGTTATATGATTTCTTTTCAGAGGATCAGAGCATGATGTTGAATAACACATATTAAACCTTTAGTACATGTAGTTTCAGAGAATATGTATTTTAAGTTATTATGCTTTGTAAGCTGGAATAGCCAGTTTTCACCCCAATTTCCTTAGCCATTTGAATTTATTTGTAAGTCACCATCACTCGCCAACAAAACCAGAAAACGTTCTATAAAGACGCTTACTGCTTGAAGTTTGCGACCAGCCCTTTTGCAAGCATCCTGTTAAGGATGTGTTTGTTGATGCCAGGTTGCTCGAGGGTCCCAGTTGACTCAAACACGTTCCAAGCCATGGAGATGCACATACCTGCTTGCATCCCACAGTCCTTGCCTGTCTTTGCAAGGTAGTTGAACAGAATCATGCTGAAAACATACACAATACTGATTTACTGTAACTGGAACCATATTTCATCGAAACAATGTCCCACCCTATTATATTAAATACTATTAATCCCAAAACTTAATTAAAGCAATTGCTAAATTAATTAGATTCAGTACAGTTTATAGTACAGAGAATTATCAGAATCCACATTCCTTTTTTATCCTTTTCAGTAACAGTATAATTAAAATTGATCCCCATCCAACTTATTGACCATAACAATTGGTCTAGATATAAGGTATCTTAAGTAACATTTTTATTGAAGTTGCTAAATTAGTTTTTGAGCTATTGAGATGGCATAATCTTCTGGAGGTTGCTGTGGTGTAATGGATATCATATGGTGTCCGCCTCGCATCCAGGTCATGGGTTCAATCCCCACTGTGGGAGCGTTCTTAAGATCTCCCCCAAAGACAACAAGTACTGGTTCTAGGCCGAGGAAATGGACTCGAGAGCCTTTCAATTAGCCAAAGGCTTTCGATGCAATTTAGCTAAAATAAATAGGTTTAAACTAAAATCTTCTTATTTTTGTACTAGGACTAAATTATCTCATTTGAATTTAATGTTATTAAGAAGAACCCCTATTTTAACTCGGCAAGCTGGCTTCCAAAGGTGATGATATACCGAAATCTATCAGGGTAATTATACATTTGTCTATAAAATTTGGTTAATAAACTACTTTTCCATAAAACAACAAGAAATGAAACAGAAATGTGTTATGGGTTTATGATAACATGCCCAAGGTTGTGACATGAAGGCTTACCCTCCCAGGGAGACACCAGTACCCATGAGTGGAGCGCCAGGGTACCTGGACTTCACATAGTGCACCACACGGGTCAGATCCTCAGTGTTAGCAGCGCAGTAGGTCCGTGGGGTCTGAAAATAGGCATTTTTAGACTGTATATAATCAATAAAACTTAAAATATTATAAATTGTCTAAGCAAAGCAGCTATAGCCAATGATTTTTGAAACAAATCCAAATTATGCATTTATATCCTCTACATCATATGTCATTTATATGGTCTACTACATGTATGAGTTTTTATTTGTAACATACATAGGAAAACATGCTGTTTTTTAAAGATATATATACATGACCATTCAAGAAACTATGACTGTTATATGATTTGTTTAAAACATTTACATGACCATTCTTGAAACTATGACTGTTGAAGTTTTTAAGACAAGTAGAGATTGACAAGTTGATCTCACTAGACATAAATTTCTTTCACATCAAATGGACAGTTAACCACTATGTCTTGTGAAGAAAAAAACAATACTATATGTTTATTATGCATACCAATAGTTTTGCTCCATTTCCTCTGTTGTTGAACACCACTACCCTGTACCCTAGCCTCTTTGCCTGTCCCACCAGATTCAGAATGTATGTCTCAAAGCTTGTCCCTGAAAATGACCTGTTTATCTGACATATCAAATGCAACATGCTGGTAAGTATGGTTTGAATTGCAATAAATTATATAAAGCTGCATGTAGTACTGTAAGATATTATATCATGCTAAACATGTGCTATTAAACTATTCAAAGTTTATGCTATTGAGCTAAACATATGGCATTAAAGCCACATAAATACCGGTACTCAAAATCAAAGAATAGTTGGTAAAATATTTCGTAAAATAAAGTTAACCCATACAAAATCAGTGTTTCATATAGCAATAGCCAAAATTTCAACGCTAGATGTGGTAGGGTAATATAGATTTAACGAGATACAAAATGCTTGTTTTTATTTTTTTGTCACAATATATTCCATGTAAATTTCCCGCGACGATATCCAAACATTTACAAGCAAACACGAGATTGGCTTCAGTCAGCGTCAGAAGCACAACGTAGTTTTCATGACTTGCTCGAAGCTGATTTCAACATTCGTTGATTTTGAGTTTTTATGTGTGGCTTTAAGTTGAGCATGTCAAAGCAAATACCTAAATATGTTATCATATGCTTGTGATAATTAACAACATGACATTTTATATAGGCTCTACATGTGCTATTAATCATTATCAAGCTAATTAATTGCATGTAATATCAAGTGCAAACTGTCATTACAAGTAGTTCAGATGATATGAAGTAAAACATGAGACTGTAGGTGATTTGTCTATGTTCAAAAGACTGTGTCCACAAATTACACATGAAATAGAGGTACAAAATAAGGAAAAACCTACATCCAGCAATCAAATCTCTATGATATGCAAATAAAACATCATGATTATATTGAGTTTGGAGAAAAGTACTCAGCTTTGTGTACAATGTTTCCTGACTGTCAGTTTTTTTCCTCTGGTTGAGCTGTATAGAGCTGATGAGAATACAGCTGGGGAGATGAACTGACAGTTTGAATTGTAAAAAAAGAAAATTAGAAAATATTTTTTATAAAGCTTTCAATTGGTAATTTTAGGCAATCATTTGTGAAAAAACTAACTTATTTAGATAGGGAATGGGACCGAATTTTCGGTCCCAAGGCGACCAAAAAATAACACTGACTATGTTTATAACAAAACGAGCAACATTATGTTATCAATGTATATCTGAAGATGTTACCAAGTGGTAAAAAAAACAAAGAATATTACATATTTTATATCAACAACAGAGTGTGTACCAGTCAGGCCGGGGAGCATCACGACTGTGGGGCGGGTCTCTGGGTCAGGATACAGCGCACTGTTAGTGTTAGTCATCCAGTCCAGGCGTATCTGGCCACCATCTGGCATCCCTAGGAGTTCACTGGAAAACACAACAGAATGAACTGGTAACACATGGCGATGTTTTTAGTTATTAAAGCCAAATTATTGCAACATTTTTTGTATAAAATCATGCATAATTTTGAAAGCATGTATTGTGTGAATATTTGTAAATTTGTCAAGGCAAAAGAGATGAAAATACTTGTTTATAACTTTTTATCAGTTGAACTTTCACATACTGTGTTTGCCTATAGATGTAAAATTGTACAGATATATATTTCCTGCCTTACTCTACGTTTTACAGCTTTTCATGAACACTAACAGCTCTTGGGTAAAATGTTTTTAATACAGCTCTCACAGACAATGCTTAATAATTTTATTTTAAAGGCAAACAATCTATACCATGTTGTTGTTTATCCACGATACACAGGCTCAAGCACCTGCATGACATTTGTGTGATGATTGCCATGACACTGATGGAGTGGAACAAACTTGAGGATAGTGTTGTGGGCACAAAAAGTTGGTGGCTTTAGATCAACTGTTTTACAGTGGAATTAAACATTAATTCAACCTCATTATGCTAAAAGACCATACAATATGTGTCTTGTTTTGAGAAAATTGTGCAAAATGCATGTGAGTAAAGTGTGGTGCTAATCAGGGACGACACTTTCCGCTTTAATAGTATTTTTCGTTTAAAAGGAAGTCCCTTTTTACCGAAAATCTAGTTTAAGCGGAAAGTGTTGTCCCTGATTAGCCTGTGCAGCCTAATCTGGAACGACACTTTACACACATGCATTATGCCCATTTTTCTTAAAACAAGACACATATAAGCATCCAGACCCAGCACTGGAAATACAATGTCTTATTTTGTCAATTGGCTCACTCCCATCAGGAATACTCAATTAGTGTGTGAAAGTGCATTTACCATTCATATTCTATATCTGCTCCCTTTTCTATAACAGACCGAAGAATTGTCATAGCTCGGCTTTCAAAGCACCATATAGTTGGCCAGTACTTCTCCGTAGTCATGGGAACATGGTTTGTTAAAAATTTCTTGAGTTTCTGGTCGGAACATGCTAACAGTGGTTTCTGGAAAAATAAATAAAAACACTTAAATATAGATTATACCTAATTATAAATTTTAATTGGAAGCCTTAAGAGATATGCTGTTAACAGTCTGTACAAAAGCACTGCAGTATTGCTAAAGGAGGATGTATACCGGTAGTAATTCATGGTATTCCTAGATGTTACGTCAAGTCTTGTGCGGGTCAAGAAAATAAACAATATAACGGTATGTAGTTCTTCTAGAATGCTCTGATCTTTTATGAGTACATATCTACAGCTTGCGACCCGGAATGTCAACAACTGGGAGTTGAATTATTGCAACTACAATATTTTGAAGACCACGGTGCTAAATGGCAATCCCTTAAATTGAGATCGCCTTACATATGACCTATCATTTAAAACAGATCTTTAAAATACTTCAGTTTATTAAAGATTGCACTTTAAAGATTTAAGCATGAAGCCCAATGAGAAGGAAAATTTGTTTATATTGAAAGGGAAATAAATTATTAATGAGGTACCGAAAGAAGCCGGAGTAGAGCTTGGGCATGAATAGAGGTCATTTCCATTTTGTATGCGATAAATAACAAACAATTGTTATACCTTCACTACTGATGATAGATAGTAGAAAACATATCCTGCAGAAAACAATGCAGCGACTGTGCAAGTCTGGTATGTTTTACAAAACTCCAGTGTTTTCAAAACAATCTCCATCTCTCATCTGACAGCTTGCACGCGACTGTTCGTTATAGATTTTAACATTTGACATTGCCGGAAACATCCGTAAAGTGTCGTATGATCCGACAGCGCAGATAGCGGATATAGCCGATCTAAGAGTTTGTAGTTCAGTGGAGTGCAACCTTGTACAAAATTTTACCTCGCCACCGTTTTTAACTTCCGTTGTAAACAACGTACCAAAGAAGGTACCTTGAGTTTTTAATACTGATACAGTGAACTTATTTTTATTCGAAAAGAACACATTGTGAAGATGTTTTAATGAGTCATATTTTATTGCATAGTTTATCACTTCAGTAGCTGTTTTCTTTGAATTGTACCAGCAACATGCGCAATATTCTTCATAAGGTCACCGTCACCCGACTTCCACAATGTTCCCCAAAACGACAGAATAGACGAGTTAATTGTTATTGTTTACATTCGGGATTTTCCGCGCATGCGCACTGACTGGTTGGCAAAAACACTGGTTACAGTAACGTAAAACATGTATAAAGGGCTTTTGTTTAGTCAATAAATTGATAATAAAAACGAAATAAACATTAAAACCCTTTTTAAAAAAGTGCAAATTTAGCATATTTAGTACCAAATAAATGTATATTCACAAATAAAATGTCCTCTTCATAAAAATACGAAGAAGTTATTAGCATATAGTAAACGTGATCGGAAGATTAAATAAATACTGACAATTCCACAAAACAAAACAATACATTATCCGTATTCTTTCTGATAATAACTTAAATAAGACTTGAATAAATTATATTTCAACACTAATAAAACATATATTAATTGTATTATAATTATAAGTGGTGTGGGTAGTGTTTTATTTCATCAGCGATCGATAGAGTCAGAGGTGCATTAAATCAATTATAAAAACAAAGCCCTAAAAAGCGGCACACAGTACTATTTTTAAATATTGTGGTAATTTTCTTTTACATTGAATGAATTTACATTTCGTTTACATTGAATGAATATAAATTCAATTTAGCATGCAAACGGAAAAACCCTGCATGTCAATTACGCAAATTGAACTGTTTTTGCATGTCTATTGAAATCTTTATTATAGTAATAAGGAGTGATGAAAATATAGCATTTTATGATAAATGCATATTTTTAATTTATCTAACGGCCCCTTTTGTGACTGCTTATGTTCATGATCGTGTTTCGGACACTGCAGTAATGTACAATCTTTACACGTAATAGCGGAGTTAACTTTTGCCGGTACCCGTTTAATACCTTAATTGCATAGCAGTAAAATTGCCCAATATTTAAAATGTATAGTTATTAAACAATGTATTTTTAAGTTTAACTGGCTAATAAATTTATACACTCGTTCCCGTTAATACATTTCCGACAAATTACTTCATTTTTGTTAAATGTTAAAATATTTCATTTAAACATTAACTTAACAGTATTTTAATATTTAAAAAGTGGCTTAAATGATTGCTCAATATGCCAAGAGATGACATTGAGGTGTCGTGACTTATGTTTACTGACCAGACACACTCGTCTGCAACATGTGGTTTATACAGGGGCCCAAGTATAGGTCCTTGGGTTTATGACACCATGTTTTCTTTGTAATTGTCTGGACAGTATCCGATCATAACGAGATAATCGGTTAGTGATAACAAAGGTGCAATTAAACACCGGGATATAAATGCTTCTACAAAGAGTGCCAAAATAAGTGTGAACAATTAAATAAAACAATTACATTAAACAATAGAATTTATTGAATGTGTAAGAAGGTAAGTTTTTCCAGACATATAAGGTTCAAATCAGTTACCCTATGTCGCGTACATACAATTGACATATTCGTTGTTTGTTTTTATCCTTATTTGTTTTCGTTCATTAAATTTAATTTAATCTGAAAGAATTTCAATTTCTGAGCATTTTTAACTAAAAATGGTCCCGAGGAAGTGCCAAGAAGAGAGATTTTTGTTTAACCACATACCAAGCTCTTAGATTGTGTTCCACTCCCGAGTTCGTTGTCAGTAAAAACAAATAATAATAACAAAGATCTTTGATAATAACAACAATGTAATCGTTCCAAAGATGCATTTCCTTGCATGCTAATGTTTTATTCAGACATAATTAGTAAAATTATATTTGATATTGTGCATGATTATCATTAAAAACGAAGATTTCGTCAACCTTCTCTATATGCGCTTATATAAATTCCACCTCTTTTGCCAACCAGTGGGCGAAGTCTAAACTTTGCAGGTGTGTGTGACGTCACGCGTTAACTCGTCTATTAATCGGATGACAATTGTCTTGAATCAACTTTATTCTCAGGTGTTTAACTTTAAATGTCGCTTTTTATGATTTTTGACTGGCGCGACAGGTCTGTCAATACTATATAAACTGTACGCTGAAGTTTCTTTAGCTACCCCACATAAAGTCAAATATACAGAAATCAGGAAATCCATGACCATGTTTTCCTTAGTATTACAGACCTTAGATGCCATCATGGCATTTGCTGCCTGATTCATTTATTGCAAAATGCGACTGTTTTAGTTAATAATTAGCTAATATTTTATGTTGCAAAACAAGTGGAGAAATTGTATTATTATTACTGGATACTAGCTATTAACTTTGCTAACAAAAGCAGCTCTAATCCTCTATTGAGACAGAAGTTGTTTCCAATTACTTACATGTACTGGAGTAGATTAAGCCTGTGCACACATGATACAAATGTTTTTATTATTCTATAAATAATTGTGTGTGTGTATTTTAATGTTTATAAGGTCTTTCGGTGCAAGAGGCTTCACTTTTTGTGGATGTGGAGTGTGTCCCAACACTCCTACTTAATGAATTTACTAGACTCTGTCTCACAAAAGATGAGAAGATTTAAAAAAATATATATCTGGTATTTCCAGGTATTTATTTTTTTACAGAAAGAATTTCAATTTTGGTGTGCATGTATTGTAACATGTTATTTAATAATGTCATACATTTTTGTGTTTCTACAAAAATCAATTAACAATTTAGACAAAACTGTTCATGATTTAATTTATTTAAAAATAACATATAGTTTAAAGATAAGATCTGGTATGCTAAGTTATATAATAATTTTAATTCACTTTCTGCTATTTAATTGAAAAAATAAGTTTAAAGAGTCTGAGACTCCAATATGAATTATGATTGTATGAAAAGTGGCGAAATTAAGTGGCAAACACTTTTTTGAGCCAGTGGGAAGCCTGTTTCATGTTGTTTTTTATGCCCCCTTTCGAAGAAAAGGCGGTATATAGTTTTCGCACTGTCCGTCTGTCAGTCAGACTGTCTGTCAGTCTGTCACACTTTTCGTGTCCGCTCTCTAATTCAAATAGTTTTCATCCGATCTTTATGAAACTTGGTCAGAAATTGTATCTAGACAATATCTAGGTCAAGTTCGAATATGGGTCATGCCGGGTCAAAAACTAGGTCACGGGGTCGAAAAAACAAATCCAAGGGAAGTAATAAGCTTTAAATGGACATAATTAATCTGACCTGCCAAATTTTATATTTTTGTTAAATACATCAAAGCGGCGCAGTAGGCGGCATTGTGTTTCTGACAAACACATCGTGGTAAAAGGTCAAGGTCATCCTTCATGGTCTAAGGTCAAAAATACAAATCCATGGGAAGTAATAAGCTTTAAAGGGAGATAATTATTCAATATTAAACATAGCAACTTGATATTTGGCATGCATGTGTATCTCATGGAGCTGCACATTTTGAGTGGTGAATCTACAGTCACGTGGCTTTAAATTATTTGCTACTAAAAATAGAGATTTGTTAGAGACAATTATTTTCAAGGGAAGTAATTTATATAATTATAAATCTCAGATTATATATTTCCTTACCAAGAATTTAAGTTCTTTTCACAGTTACTGTACAGATTTTTTATTTTGATTATCTATAACTCAAATGATTGATTTGTCAAAGTTTCTTTTTTAAATGATATAATTATCATTTCTTTCCTGTACTAATTTGTGAATGGTAGGGTTCATTACATACCTGTGGACTTATGTTTCTGACGAACACATCTTTTGTTTTCATATAATTTTCATTTAACTTTGAGCAACATATTTTGTCAAAATTAAAAAAATACTAATATTAAATGCTAAGGATAAAGACAAAGCATCATTAATGTTAGACATGTATTTCCCCAAAACTATACAGTTTTACAGCCTTGCCTTTTACTTGGACTATCAGAAATGTCATGCAATTTTAACCATGTAAGGTCCTGCCAGATGCTCAAAATTAACAGGACTTGCTTGGATGCTATCTATTAACACCTACAACACGCGTCATTTGACCTCATTTTACTTTTACAACATTGACCTACTTTTCAAATAAAAACTCAATCATGAAATCAGAATTCATGGTTAAGCCATATATTAAGCGTTTGCTAAACATCAATACTAATTACTAAAAAGCCTTGATAATCGCTTATCCAGGGACCTATACAAACAAGTTTGTTTGTATGGTACCCTGGCTTATCATTCTCAGCACACTCATATAATGGTTAACCTGAACGTATTTTGACCTGGAGATTTTCATAATTTTGTACTAAGATCTATTTAAATTGATCAATACTTACAAGGCTTCCACAAGAGCACCAGGGTTTATTAAACTCAGAATCTTGTTTATTTTCAGTGTAACAATGTCTTCAAAAGCCCACGTTCTTTTACTGTACAGACAATGTTTAAAGAAGGGCAGAACTTTGCAACTAACCAACAAGGACTACTTTAATAGACGCTTGAGATCTGAATTCAAGACCAACAAGACTTTAGCTAAAGATGCTGAGATACAGTTGGCTATTGAGGTAAACATTTGTCAGATAGATGTAGAACTTTCATGTGAGTATAAACTGATATGAGAATTTTTGCTGTATGTATATAATAAAACAAATTGCAAACATATTGAACTTTTAATTTCAATTTTTCAAGGAATAAGTAAATGTTTTATTACTGAAATACATAAATGGAATTCAAGATATTCACTCGAAACTCCTTTTTTCATGTTAAACATGTAGTAAATAAATGGCAATTGTTTGACCTGCTGTACTGCAATTAGTGTAAAGTAGATATTTTATTTCTTGTGAGCACTTAACCCTTTCCCATTCAGAAGCAAAGTGAAAATGTCTATGTGCAAACAGCATAAAACCAGAACAGCCTGCGTGCAACTTGCAGTCTGTTCAGGTTTTATGCTGTTTGCTGCTCATCAGTATCTAAGGGTTGGAAATGAAGCCTTTAAAACTTGAATCTAGTAAGAAAGGTCTTAATTTAAATTTAACTTTCTAAGGGACTACAGATGCGTCAAAATACGTATCTTAGTGGTAAAGGGTTAATTTATAAGCTTGAATGCAAAAACATGAACATGAATACTTTGATTATGATAAAATGTTGAGGTGTTGTCATTTAAACTTGCATATTTATTTTCATATTTTGTTGCGATTTAATTTGCAGAAACAAAACCAGTTATTAAACAAACCCGAAAAATTGAAAAAGTGTCCTTAGAATCATTTTCCTAAGTAAAGCATTGGATTATATTTATTTTTCAGAAGGCAGAGGCGTTTCTCAGGAATGACCGGCTTGTTTAGCTCACTAAAAACTTTATAAAAACCAACAAAAAGAGACATTAATAAAAAAGGTTTCTCAAAGAAATTACAGCATGGAATCCAGCATGAATTTTGAACAGAATGGTGATGTTTTGATTATCAGTGCTGTCCAAGCTTATGATTCTGCTACTGTGAGAGAGCTTTTATCGAAGGGACAGAGTCAAAGTACCCTAGATACATGTTTGTGTTGGGCTTCAAGACTAGGTTACCTCCCTTTGGTCATTCAGTTAATAGACGCAGGTGCACACTGCAATTCAAAAGTCTGGGGAGGCTTTACACCTTTGCTGTGGGCAACAATATTTTCAGGTAACCTAGAAGTTGTGAAATATCTAATAGGTCGTGGAGCAGATGTTAATCACTGCTCAAATAAGCGGAAACAGACACCCTTGCATGCAGCAGTCATAAAAGGGGATGTTCAGATGGTGGAGGCTTTGATAAATGCAGGCGCAAATCTAGATCATCAAGATTATCTGGATAAGACCCCATTACTGCATGCAGTGCAGAGAAACCTTCAGGAATGCGTTAAGGTTTTAATTTTAAATAACTGCAATGTTAACAAATCAGGGTTTGTCAACGGGACACGATTATCACCGTTGCTAGTCGCTTTGTTACAGAATAATCTTGAAGTAACTAGAATGCTCATTTTAGCTGGTGCTAAGTTTGAGCAAATGTCAATTTATCAAACGTACACCTTACCTCGCTACTACAGATACGTGGAACATGACCTCGGCTTTGAAGTTCGGCCTATTTACTTAAAGCAGCAGTGTCGTGTTAGCATTCGTGAACGCTTAAAACCTCAGTTTGTTGAAAAATTGAAACAGATGGAGTTACCTACACTTTTGAGAGACTTCCTAAGTATGGATGAGCTTAATCGAATGTTTTGAACTGTTTTGCATGCTTTTTGTTAGATTTTATTATATTATTTTGAAGATTTGTTTTTTATTGTTAACTTGTTAATGCTTGGCATAGCCTGTGAATTTTTATGAGGAAAAAAGCCTCAAATTAACATAATTAACAAAGAGAATATTTGAGAAACATTATAGTGTCCTTATAAAAAAATGTTGCCTTTGTCTTATTAGCGAGGCTGTTTTCGGAGAAAACCCGAGCTATTGTCAAAGCCAGCTCGTCTGCCGTCCGCAGTCCGCCGTAGGCGTCGTGCTAAAACCTTAACATTGTCTCTTAAATCAAAGTGCTTCCACCTACAACTTTGAAACTTCATATGTAGATGCACCTTGATGAGTTCTACACGCCACACCCATTTTTGGGTCACTAGGTCAAAGGTCAAGGTCACTGTGACCTCTAATATCAAACTTTAACATAGGCTCTAAAATCAAATTGCTTCCACCTACAACTTTAAAACTTCATATGTAGTTGCACCTTGATGAGGTCTACATGCCACACCCATTTTTGGGTCACTTGGTCAAAGGTCAAGGTCACTGTGACCTCTAATATAAAACTTTAACAAAAACCTTAACATTGCCTCTAAAATCAAAGTGCTTCCACCTACAACTTTTAAACTTCATATGTAGATGCACATTGATGAGTTCACAAGCCACACCCATTTTGGGTCACTAGGTCAAAGGTCAAGGTCACTGTGACCTCTAAAAAAAAAAAATTCTGACAAGCTTTCGCAGCCGAGCGTGGCACCCGTTATGCGTTGCTCTTGTTTTATAGTACCAGTAGATTTGGTATCTAATCTTATATTAAATTTGCATAGAAGAATGTCTTTCTTTTATTTAAAAAGATCAATCCTTGATTAATGAAATAAAAAAACAATATTCTATTTTATAACCACTTTTTGTTGAAAGTCCATTAAAAAGCTTAATACCGATTGCATTGAAACTTTTCTGCCTGCACATGAATTGGAAATTTTGTATTAAACTATTTACGATTGATATCTGAGATGCTATAGTTTCACTTTTAACCCCAATGTATTTAATGAAGAGCATATGGTTCTTTAGAAAAAAGGTTTTTTGTATTAATCATTTGGTAATTGATATGAATGTGACTGGCATTTGAAGTCCAAAAAAAAGTATTTTCTTCTGTCTATAAGTCTGTTGTTCGCATAGCTGCAAGCTTTTCCCCAAGGATAATGTTATGGCACAGGGGCATATACCCTTGTTTAACAATGGGTTAGATTCAAAAAAAATTAATTTAAGTACCGCTATCCATTTTTAATTTCTGCATAGCTTAAACATGCACCCACAAATACGAATGTGCAATTTGGTAAGAGAGGTGTTCCTGAATTCAAATCTTAGGCACTACAATTTTTAAAAATTCAGACACAGGGTATGACTGATTTGGAAATTCAGGCACAGGGGTGCCACTGTGCTAAAAGACCTTAACTGAAAAAGAACTGAAGATATTGTTTTGATGAGACTTGGTATGTTTTGAAGTAAGAATTATGCAGTACATTTCTTATCAACTGTTGTCAGGTGACTTAATTCAAATTGAAGAAAACAAACACTTTATGACAGATTCCTGCATTAACTAAAAAAAGTGCATATGATCACCAATTTTTATGTTTAATTTAATCACATTTAATGCTACATGTACATCTTAAGTTCATTATGTTTTCATCGTATTAATAAAAAGTCTTTTTAACCAAAGTGCGGTTTGTTTTCAACTCAAGGCAAGATTATATCCTTAGTATTAGTTGTATTAATTTTTATTGTTGGAAAGTTAAACAGCTTTTATGAAATTAATAGGTAACATTCCAGTATTGTTTTTGCATATCAATAATACATGACGGTACAGAGTTGATGTTAATCATTATAACCTGAAGATTTTTTTACATGTTCACATATAACTGATACAAGTCTTTTGATGACATTAACTTTTTTTAACAAGTAAGCCAAGACTTTGTATCTACTGCTACAGCCTTTTCCCTCATAGCTTTTATTTGCATGGAGAACACTATACCTGAATTTAAATCACTGGTGCCATTGTGCCTGAATTTTCGAATCTGGGTTCCCCACATGCTTTAATTGCCAATTCTGGGTTACCCACATGCTTTTATTTTAAAATCTGGGGTACACTGTGTGCCTAAATATCCAAATCTGGGGTACACTGTGTGCTTTAATTTCCAAATCTGGGGTACACTGTGTGCTTTAATTTCCAAATCTGGGGTACACTGTGTGCTTTAATTTCCAAATCTGGGAAACACTGTGTGCTTTAATTTCCATATCTGGGTAACCCTACATGTTTAAATTTTCAAATTTGGTGTACACCATGTGCTTGAATTTAAGAATCTATGGTACTCCTGTGCCCAAATTTCCAAACGTTATCATTAATTACGTACTTAGTTTAGGTCTTTATTAATATAGGACACTTAAAATTTTGAAAAATGGAATCGCAGTGTCAACTAGGGGTGTGTGCGTTAATGAAATCTTTGTGAAAGGCTTGCTGGTATACCATTACCTTATGTTTCACAACTATAGCTGGTTGTGACATGCAGACCTTGATACCGAGAACAAAGCTATTATCCACTGTCCAATAAATATTAAAACAGATGTTTGCATTTAAACCGTTCCTGTGATCTGTTTATGCTGTAATAAAATAAAAATATTGTTGCAAAAGTACCATGCTTTCTTTGATTCTTGGTCCATAATATTATGTTCACATCAAATATTCCTGAACTTGTTATTATTCCCTGCCATATGCGGAGGGATATTGTTTTTGAGTTGTCCGTCCGTCTTTCTGTCCGTCCATCTGGCACTTTTGTGTCCGGAGCCATATCTTGGAAGTGCTTTGGCGGATTTCATTGAAACTTGGTTTGAGTAAATATATATGGATAAGAGGATGATGCACGCCAAATGGCATTGTACACCATCTGTTAATAACGGAGTTATGACCCTTTGTATCTTTAAAAAAATGCTTTTTTAGTGTCAAATATAACACTTTAATGTCCAGAAGTATATTGGCGGGGGATATCAATTCATATCAATGAATTTGCTTGTTTAAACAGCTTTTTAACTGGGTTGAAAATCCTGGTAATAAGATTGGGAAGTAGCTGGTGGCTTTAAGCAGGTGGTTTCTGATCAATTACTTTACAGTGGTTTGCCTTGACCAATCTTAATGAAACACTGGATAAATAATGGAAAACTTGCATGGAGACCTAGCTTGGGATTATTTTGGGGGCCAGTTGGATCAAGCTCAATGGCACTATTACTCAATAACACGAGTAATTACACAAAATAGTTGGGCTATACACAGGACAAACACCAAAAGCAGTAACTCAAAAAACAATGAAGAGATTTATGTTTAGTTTCATCTTAAATTTCTCAAATTGTAATCAAATGAAAGGGTTAACAAGAATACTTGCACTCTGCAATTTTTCTGTTAATATTGACTTAACAATTATGTTACTATTATTATGCACTTCTCCTCCAAACCATTAATCAATATACACAGTTTTAATCCATACAATCCTTTTCACAAGAAAATTACTGTACAAAGATTGGTATTGCAAAAAATAAGCAAGGGCATTAACTCCAAAGAAACAATAATAGAGGATAATAACTTTTGTAAATAGTGAAAAAAAGAACTATGGTCCTTGTACACTTGGCATTTTCTCTTAAAGCCATCTATAATTATATAAATGGTCATTTAAACATCATCAATACTTGCAGAGTTATATGCCACACAAGTAAAGGACTGCAAAAACAAAAATTGGCATTAACTCTAGTAGTCTGCACTTTTTGTCTATATCCTATCTCAATATACCAATTTTAAATACATTACGTGCAAACAAAGTTATGATCAGTACTAAAGGAGTAATTCTACACACACAAATATTTATTAAAAGGCAATGACTCTGTAAATCCTGAAGACATACTGTAGTTGTGGTTGTTTTACTCTGCACCTCCCCTCAGAGCCCTGTTTTATTACATGAAGCTTTCTTTGAATACCATCACAAATTTCTGAGTCATGCTCAGTACAAGAAGCAGGGGAAGATGTAAGGACGGATGATGTGATTACTATTTTTACTCACTTTGAAGGCATTACAATGTATTTGATATGAATGCAATTTTCATGAAAGTTGGAAACCTCAATTGCAATTGTAATATTTCTTGTTTCCGTGTTAATAATTGGTGTAGTTTACAAGTTAGTGATCCAACGATGTCATAGTCTGGATCTCGGTGCAATTTCCAATGCATTTGTTTTAACATATAGTTATGACAAATACCATTCCACAGAAAGACGCAATTTGTATATCATAGTGTATTATGGCATCTGTACACGCCCCGCCTTAAAAATATATAATGTGTGTATTTGAACCATAATAATTAGTATAATGTATATTTGAATCGCTTGCTCACACCATAAGTCAAACATGTGTGGTTTAAATGACCTGATGTTTAAATGTTGGATGTAGATCTAGTTTCAAAAGTCCTATTTGACATACGTCCTGATTACAATGAGAGAGGCACAGCTATTTCACAGGCTGTTGCTGCTGAAGCACAGAGTGTACAAAACAACCGTGACATTGCCCTTGTTGTTGTTGTTCCGTATCGCCATAGTTGTTGTTGTTCTGGAAATAAGAGGCTTCCGGTGTTTCGTTCACATCTGTCAAAATTAATGGATGTCGCATTGAAAGATAGTTGTATAGGTGAAACGTGTGATTAATTACGTATGTATACATGTACATTAGTTTTTTTTTTCTGGAGTACTTTAAGTTTAAGCTGTTATGAGAACACACGTTGGGCTCAGCGACCTAGAGGGTCAATAGCTGGTAGTTGGATTATTGCAACTGAACGAAAATTACCTTAATTAGTATCATGGACGAACCATCTTTCGAAACTCTTATTTTTTTACACGTCCAATACGTTAGAGTGTCGATTAAGATTGAAAGTAGTCCATATAAACGGACTCCCAGAGCCTTTGATAATTTTTGCTATGGCGTCTCTGGCAGTCCATATGCACCCCTTCATAAACATGGGTGCAGTTCAGCACAGCGAATCCGTGCGCTTCACTAAACAGACATCGTTTGAGACAAATTGAGGAAAATAATGAATAAACTTAATAAACATGTTAAATTTACCTGAATGGCAACCTACGGATGTTATTCACCCTATAAAAACACGACGATGTTTCAGCACACTTTTCTCGCTGACATGTTTATGTTTAAATTTGAAACAGTGTATTCTGTATCGTATACCACATCGTTATCGACTTTTTAGGCTGGAGCACATAACCCGACGTGCAAAATATTGGTTTACTGCGACCTAACCAATATTGGGTCAGTTTTCCAATATGGTGGATACAGCGTACAAAAAAAATCCTTAGTCAATAAAATCAATTATTTCTTGCTTTAATGGTACCATTTGGATGAGTTTGTGGTTAAGATAGGTAAACTTTAATAAGTTCCCTTAACCCTTGCATTGTTGATAACATTTTGCACCCATGGACAAGAGAGAGCGCATTGCAACTCTAAGCAGCCCATTGGGCTATAAAGCTTAGAGTTGAATTATTGCAACTAGATTGAATGTAGTGAAACATATTAATAGGAACTCTTTTTGATAAATAAATAACTTGTTTCTACATGGCTGGCAACTTTAATTTTTATGTTAATCCTCTTTTGATAACAGATTTTTTGCAAGTTTCCAGCACCACCATAACATGTAAAACTTTCAATGCCACCCAAACAATGAGTAACTGCTTTCGAACCCTTCAGTGTACACAATTTAAAATTAATTCTCCCCATGATAATGATTTGAACATCGTCACTTGACTTTTTACAGCAGCCGATTTTTGTAAATTTTCAAGCAAAGTTGAACAAGAAAATAAGACCATGTTTTAATAATTTTTTAAAATGGAAATTATTACACATGTAATAAGCGTTAAAGAATACTATGATTTTTACGTGTTTTATGATTAATCTACTTATTCTAAACGTTTTTGACGCATTTTCGTTGATTTGCCGCTACGTGCGAGTCGGCATAAACAAATTACTTAAACACAAAATACGGTGAGGAAGTGCGTGTGGGCGCATGCATTATAAATGTAAACAAATGAAGGGTTCAAAAAGAGATGAGGTTCGAGAAGAGGTACTTTAACGATAGAATTGATATGCTGTATTCCTCTTGAGTCTTGGGTAATTTTCATACAGATGTTACATCACATTTATTTTATAATTATATGACTATGAATCATTATAAACGTAATTATTAACCTTTGGTCTATACATTTGTTGCTTTTTTCATCGTCTGTAAACAACAACATAATTGATAGTGTTGATAGTATCAAACCACCATCTTGAAAATAAGGTTCTTCTTGAGTCATGGGTTCTGATTGACCCTTCAAATTTAAAGATTTGCATGCTTTAAATAGCCTCAAAACTGACATTGCAGGGGAGGTCAATTTCTTATGAAAAAATATCAACTGATGATGTATAGCAGGAATAATACTCATGAACAATTTTGTGTTACTTAGAAACACTATATGAGCAATACATAAAGAAGGAAATATTTTATAAGAATGTATCAAGGTATGATGAATCGCTATAGTTACATGTTTTTGTCGCATTTTTGATCAGCAAAACAATGTTGACTGTGTCAAAACTTGTTTTCGTAACGAATTGCATCACATGGGATAATTCTATCAAGGGATTTCACGAGATCTCAATAGCCACGACTCAAAAGGACCCATGACTCTACAAGTACATACAATGATATAAGTATGACCCACAAAATAGATCTTAAAATAATCAACACACTTGTTCAAGAATTGTTGCCATATTCATACATGCCAGATGTTCCCATCTTGGCGGGACAGACCTGCTTTTGTGGTGTTTGTCTCGGCGTCCCAATATGAGACAATTTGACCCAATGGTCGTAAAACAACATACATTCTATAAGTCCACAATAAAATAAGCTATTCAAGCTCTGGGCTTGGGACCTTCTATTTAAGAGGTCCCAAGCAATAAATAGAAATTCCTTTTTTGACACATCAAAACAGTGATCACATTGTTGCTTACTCTTTCAGTTGTATGCCAGCACTTGACAAACACATGAGCGACCTAAGATGATTGAGGTGAATGCCCTTTTGCAAAGGGGTACCGTCTTTCTGGCTGGAGAAACTCTGCAATGTAACATCACCTTCAAGAATGTTGGGTCTGTACAGTACTGTATACAATGTATCATGCTTGCCTAGCGTATAACTTAAGAATAGTTTTATGTTTCGTCTTAGCATTTTCGTCATAGATGTATGCTGATAAAACTTACTAAAGGTAATAAGTTAGCCTCTGACAATCTATTTTTAGCTCACCTGAGCACAATGAGCTCATGGTGAGCTTTTGTGATCGCATTTTCTGTCGTCCGTCGTGCGGCAACCGGCGTCCGGCGTCAACATTTGCCTTGTTAACACTCTAGAGGCCACATTTATTGTCCAATCTTCATGAAATTGGGTCAGAAGATTGGTCTCAGTGATGTCTTGGATGAGTTCGAAAATGGTGACGTTTGCTTGAAAAACATTGCTGCCAAGGGGCGGGGCATTTTTCCTTATATGGCTACATATGGCTAGTAAAATCTTGTTAAAACTCTAGAGGGCACATTAATTGTCGGATCATCATGAAACTTGGCCAGAAGATTCATCCCAATAATATCTTGGACAAGTTCGAAAATGATGCCGGCGGGTTGAAAAACATGGCCGCCAAGGGGCGGGGCATTTTTCCTTATATGGCTATAGTAAAACCTTGTTAACACTCTTGAGGCCACATTTATTTTTCGATCTTCATGAAACTTGGTGAGATGATTTGTCCCAATGATATGTTGGATAAGTTCGAAAATGGTTTTGGTTGCTTTAAAAACATGGCCACCAGGGGGGCGGGGCATTTTTCCTTATATGGCTATATATTGATATAGTAAAATCTTGTTAACACTCTAGAGACCACATTTATTGTCCGATCTTCATGAAACTTGGTCAGAAGATTCATCCCAATAATATCTTGGACGAGTTCAAAAATGATGCCAGTTGGTTGAAAAACATGGCCACCAGGGGGCGGGGCATTTTTCCTTATATGGCTATAGTAAAACCTTGTTAATACTCTAGAGGCCACATTTATTTTCCGATCTTCATGAAACTTGGTCAGAAGATTTGTACCAATGATATATTGGACGAATTCAAAAATTGTTCTGGTTGGTGGGAAAACATGGCCGCCAAGGGGGCATGGCACATTTCCTTATATAGCTCAGGGGACAAAAATATTTATAAATGGCACTCGTCCTGCAGGACAAGTGCATTAAAATGTTCACTCGTCCTGCAAACACATGCACTTGTCCTTCAAATATGTGTGAAAGAAAGATTGCAAAGGACTGATATGACTAACAATGTTTCCTAAATCACTGCTAAAATGCTGCTTACTTAGTTATTCATGCCAGCTGATCACAGAAGAAATGTTAACTTACTTTATTTATGAGGAACACAAAATAAATAAATGAAGACAAATTTGTTTTTTCCTTTTTCTAATGCTTGCGTGCTTTCCATTTTGGATGGTTAAACATCGCTCCTGCCCCCTTTAAAGAACGCTCGTATGTCAGACATTTTTCAGATGAAATTCAGACTGGTTTAAAACCGTACTTCGCAGTAAAATAATTCTTAAAAAAAAATCAATACTTACAGTGAATGAAGTCAGATGGTTCCCTGTCAACATGGACGCGCAAAGTTTACACCAAAAAGCCAATATTTACTCGAGACACAGTCTCGCATAACAACGCGCACCTGCTGTATGAAATTTACAATTACGATTTCCGGTTCATTCGCGTTCTACTTTCGGAATAGATATGCTTTAAGAAATGATTTTATTTAATGAAAAAGAGTCTTACTGGTCAGAAAATACATATTTTAACATCAGTTTTTTTTCACTCGTCCTGTAGGACGAGAGCTTTAGGGAAATTCACTCGTCCTTTCAAGATTTCACTCGTCAATACGAGCGGACGAGTGGAATTTTTGTCCCCTGTAGCTATAGTAAAACCATGTTAACACTTTAGAAGCCATACTTAATATCCGATCATCATGAAACATTGTCAGAAGATTTGTCCAAATGATATCTTGGACAAGTTCGAAAATGGTTCCAGTTGCTTGAAATACATGGCCACCAGGGGGCGGGGCATTTTTCCTTATATGGCGTCATGAATCTTCATGAAACTTTGTCAGGATATTTGTTTAAATGATATCTTGAATGTGTATGAAAATGGTTCTGGTCTGTTGAATAACATGGCTGCCAGTGTGTTCACTAGTCATGAAAGTTGGTAAGAACATTTTGTTCTAATGACATCTTGGGCTGCACAGAACAGGTCTGTTTCTTTCCTCTCAGGTGAGCGACTTTGGGCCTTTCAGGCCGTCTTGTTTATTTCAAGACCTAAAGAAGTTTTGGGTATTTTTTATTTAGTGAGGTGAGTTTATATTTATTCTAAAAAATTTGGGTAAGAAATGTTAACATGTTTAAATTATTAGTTAATATGCATCCCATTAGTTTAATGAAGGAGTTTATATTTTCTAAATGTGGGGTGTACAATTTTGCTCAAATTTAGTCCTACCATGAAACTGCAGTGTCTCTTCTAAATTTCTGAATTTCATAAAGCTCAATTGATGTATTAAACTTATTTGTGTCTCCTTCTGTTTTTTTTTTAACTCACACTTTATGTGACCAAAAAGTGGACCAAGTGGACATTGTTGCCTCTTACTAGTCTAGTCAACAAAGGGTTTTTAGCTCCACTGGCCAGAGGTTAGTGGGGCTTATGTCATGGTCCTGTGTCCGTGCGTGCCTGGGTCTGTGCGTTAACTTTTTCTTTAAACATCTTCTTCTCCTAAACTACAAGTCCAATTCTGATAAAACTTCTCACAAATGTTCCATGGGTGAACCTCTTTCAAATTTGTTCAAATTATTTCCCTGGGGTCAAATTTGACCCCTCCCCGGGGGTCAATAAATTGAACATATGCTTATATAAAGCCTATTTTGTGCAAACTTTAAAATCCTCTTGTCCATAACCATTGGGCCTAGTGCTACCACATTTGGTATGTAGTGACATCTAATAGTCCTCTACCAAATTTGTTCAAATAATGCCCCTGGGGTCAAATTAGACCCTGCCCCGGGGGTCACAAAAATGAACATATGCTTATATAAAGCCTATTTTGTGCAAACTTTAAAAATCTTTTTGTCCATAATCGTAGGGCCTAGGGCTACCAAATTTAGTATGTAGTTACATCTTATAGTTCTCTACCAAGTTTGTTCAAATTATGCCCCTGGGGCCAAATTTATATATAAAAATGCTCACCCTTCCAACTTAAAGCGCCCAGTGGGACGAGTGATAGAAAAAGAAAACCACATGCTTGAGTACATTTCAATCCCTGGGATCAAATTTGACCGTTCCCCAGGGGTCACAAAATTGAACATGTGCTTATATTGGGCCTATTCTGTGCAAACTTTAAAATCTTGTCCATAACCATTTGGCCTATTTCTACCAAATTTAGTATGTATTAAAATCTTAAAGTTCTCTACCAAGTTTTTTCAAATTATGCCCCTGGGGTCAAATTTGACCCTGCCCCGGGAGTCACAAAAATGAACATTTGCTTAAATAAGGCCTATTTTGTGCAAACTTAAAAAATCTTCTTGTTCATAATTACAGAGCCTAGGGCTACTAAATTTGGTATGTAGTGACATCTAATAGTCCTCTACCAAATTTGTTCAAATTATTCCCCTGTGCTCAAATTTGACCCTGCCCCGGGGGTCACAAAACTGAACATATGCTTATATAAAGCCTCTTTTGTGCAAACTTTAAAAATCTTCCTGTCCATAACCATTGGGCCTAGGGCTACCAAATTTAGTATGTAGTTACATCTTATAGTTCTCTACCAAGTTTGTTCAAATTATGCCCCTGGGGCCAAATTTATATATAAAAATGCTCACCCTTCCAACTTAAAGCGCCCAGTGGGACGAGTGATAGAAAGAGAAAACCACATGCTTGAGTACATTTCAACCCATGCGCATTGCACGCTTTTTTCACATAAAAAACAGTGGAGCGATACAGGGCCATCATGGCCCTCTTGTTATTTATATATCCAGACAAATCTTTATTTCTCTGGTCAACATCAGCATTCCCCCACTCAATTCAAATGTATATCTTATTTTATCTCAATTTCTCTTTCTCTCTTCTTTTTTCTATATAAAGTGTAACACCATGTAATAATTGTTAATAACTTTTTGTAAAAAAATGCATTGTCACTGTATACTCATGTGTCACTGTATTTGTAACTTGAGTTTAATAAAGGTCATGTTGTTAAAAAAAATAACTACAACTGAACGAACACCTTAAACAATTACTCTTAACCTAACAAAGTATGTAACCTTAGTGAAACATATGTATAGGTCAATTATACTTAATTATCAAACCTATTTTCTCTTTTAAAGAAATTCCAAATACTTGAATTAAGGAAAAAAAACAACAGCATATATCTTAATCATTTACTTAAATAAACATGTATACTAAGTTACTAACAGACAAAGATTAAATAAACACTTAATTAACTGGGGACAAACTTGAGTTATTTTATGAAAATTACTCATAAATAAGATTAATGACAGATTATGTGTTGTTATTCAGTGAGGCTTCAGACAGCCTTTCCTGGGCCAGTGCCCAGATTCACTGCCAGTGCTCCGTGAGCGAGAGTCGAGTCTTCCTGCCAAAGGCTCTTCATCTGTCCTCTGAAGACATAAATACGTCTGGTAAGGTGCATGTGTGTGTGAGTATTTTGAAGTTCATGAGGTTCTTCCGCACTGAGGCTGCATTTTGTATTGACCCAGAGTTAGCACCAGCACTCTCTCATAGCTAACAAACTAGACACTCAAAAGTTGGGACAAATTTTTTTATTATAGCTGCAATTGCCAGCTATATTGTATGAACTGAAAAATATTTAAATTTGCTGTGGCTTGTGCTGTTGGCAGAAGCCAAAGTATCCAGAGGAATCCCACATGCTTGGTAAGGTGACTACCAACCAAGCTGCAATGCTGCGGTTTCACAGGTTTGAAAACACTATAGCTTTGCATCTGTGTTAACATAAATATGTACAAATTTTACCTACATACCGTACTTGTTTAATTGAAATACAATGAATACATTCTATTTTAGTATTAATGTGACAATGAAATAAATAAGGAATTATAATGCTTTATTTATTCTAAGAAAGTATTTCCCTTATAGTCAGTAGAATAATTCTTCATTTACCTATATGACCCATGCTCTGTGAAAAAGGGGTTTAATGCATGTGCATAGTGTCATCTCAGACTTACATGTGCAGTCCACACAGGCTAATCAGGGACGACACTTTCTGCTTTAATATTTTTCATTTGAAGAAAGTCTCTTCTTAGCAAAAATCCAGTGAAGGCAGAAAGTGTGGTCCCTGATCAGCCCTTGCGGACTGCACAGGCTAATCTGGGACGACAATTTACGCACATGCATTTAACCTCTTTTTCACAGAGCGCCACTCATATGTTCTTTAAATCATACCTCTGCCTGTTCTCTGGACTTGAACAGTTTAAAAAACAGTTTGCTCATGTTCTGCTCCTCTGTTTTGCTAAGGTTAATTGTTCATAATGATAAAATATTCAAAGTACCCGGTAAGTTGAAGATGTTGCATCCATATGCTGTTTGTCCACTAAAACACCGTTCTCTTAGTCCATCCTAATCTTTGACTTGTCACCACATGCCAATCGGCTGTTTTGCAATTAGTTTCCAATGTACACATGCTATTTTTAAAACTAAAAATATAGTATTAAAGTTACAGTTGCAATATCAATAATACTATTTTAAGTATTTTAGTGAAAATAAGAAGGAACTGGCATTTTGAAATAAACTGTTCTTATGTATTCTGTTTATCCCCATTTAAACTTTGTCAAGGCATTTTATAGATGACACACGCCAACATACCTGTTTCCTTGCATACTTTTAACACAGTTTACAATGAAAAACATTAATTGGGGGTTAGTTTAATCTTATAGTGCATTATTATTTCCAGTTGCATCCTTGTTTTTCGAGGACATTTAAAGCTGAAATTTGGCACAACTTCATAAGAAGTATGCCTCTTTATTTCAGTGATGTAATTTACCAATTTGATTGTCATAGATCGTATTGATGCTGTTTGTTTTTTAGCTCGGATGTTTTCGGAGAAAAACCAAGGTATTGTCATAGCCAGCTCGTCAGACGTCCACGTCGTGCTAAAACCTTAACATTTGCTCTAAAATCAAATTGCTTCTACCTACAACTTTGAAACTTCATATGTAGCTGTACCTTGATGAGTTCTACACACCACACCCATTTTTGGGTCACTAGGTCAAAGGTCAAGGTCACTGTGACCTCATCTTTTTATTATTTTTTTATAAAACTGCACCTGCAGCTCGGCACCCGCTGTGCAGTGCTCTTGTTTAACCAAATGTCATATCAAACATTTGATGTCTTTTCAGCGGACACTTCGTTTGTCCCCAGTAAAGGAGAACATGGCATGACGGTGCTGTCAACCAAACCAAGGATCCTCTTTTGTGACCTGAAGCTGGAACAGGGCCAGTCCAAGACATGTATGTACTGGGTATTATTTTTTAGTCACCTACTGGTGTTAACTGAGGGGACTATAGATTTACTCCCAATCTGCAGCTGTTCATCTGTCCGGCAATAACTTATAAAGAACTGAAGCTAGGCTGATGAAACTTGATATGTTGTTTGATGATCATTTGGGAATATGCGCATTATTTCTGTTTTTTCTTGCCCTGTTTTATAATTGCTATATGCAAGTCTTACACTATCCAATGGGTTTCAGTCACATACACGGAGGTGGTCCCTGCCGACTCCCCACCTTCGTTTCGCGGCCAGGCCGTGAAGTACTCCTACAAGCTGACCATTGGCACACAGAGGATCAACCATCCCACCAAACTGTTGCGCATACCCTTCAGAATCCTAGTCTTGCATGGCAAGTATTCCCATTTGTGCGGTGCATTATGTTTGTGTATTGTAACTTTTAATTGTTATGACACTATAAAATCAAACAAACCAATAATGAATTTTTTCTTGTAAATTCTAACTGGATAATATTTATTTTTATTTTAAAGATCTTAAACAGAATTGATTTGAATCATTAGATTGAATGTCACATCATAGGTACGGTAATGTAAATAATGAACATGAACATGTGAACATGCAATATTCTTTGACTACACATAATTCTGTAACAAACAAATTGGCGTTTTTATATAAAAAAAATCAAAAGAAATTTAGGAAATGAAATGTTAAATATGTTTTAGATGTTTAAAAAAGGTAATTTAACATGAAAAGACACTTTAATGGACATGATCCATCTTCATTTTCAGATAAACACTATTTAGGATAATAACAGTGTGATGTGCAAGGGCGGGAGGGATGAATGTGTGTGTCCCTGGGGTGGATTTGCTTTTCCTTAATAAACTTATCCCAGTTTATAAAGATATAGTTCATGTATAGACACATTCCACCTACATATTTTTAGAATAAAAATGAACAGACAGTTCCAGGTAGTTGAAGTTGAATTTTAAATGTGTACTGATTTCAAAGATTAGAAAACTTCAATTCATTTGAGCTTAATCTTTACATAATGCACTATTTCTAAATTAAACCCACCAGCCAACAAAACTGTTGACTTCCTCTGCAGGTTTGAATGATCTCTCCGTGTACCTGGAACCAGCAGAAGTGCAGCCTGCCAACCCGTTCCTGCTGCAGAAGACAGAGGACACTGTCCTGGATATTGCCCTCCATATACTGGAGACCGTCACCTGCAGGAAGGGGCCTCGTATGTAGTAGCTAAACCTTTCCCACTCAGGCAAAGTGAAAATGGCTTTGTGCAAACATCATAGAACCTGAACAGACTGCAAGTTGAACAGCCTGCAAAAAACTCGCAGACAGCCTGAGAGTAACTCGCAGACAGCCTGCGAGTAACTCGCAGTCTGTTCAGGTTTTATGCTGTTTGCTGCTCATCAATATCTAAGGGTTGGGAATGAAGCCTTTAAAACTTGAATCTAGTAAGAAAGGTCTTTAAATAAATATAATTACCTTTGCGACTACAAATACGTCAAAATATGTATCCATGTGGTAAAGGGTTAATATTAACTACGGAATGAGCATATCCCCAAGTCCTGATTTCATAATCACTGCATTATTGGTGTATCAGAGTCCGGGTATCATATTAACTATGGATGGTTTCTGTAAGAAATATGGACTTTCTTCTCTGATTCTGTAATGAAACAAGACTTTGATACATTCACTATGGAATCGGAGTCTTCAAGTATGAAATTGTAGTCTTCAACTGGTTGGATAGACTTAAACAATAATTTTACAAGAAAATCTGAACACAGGAAAATGTAGTTTGAAATATTTTAAATACAGAATGTAATTTAATAGCATATATAATTGAATGTGTTACACATTTTAACTAAACTACTAATAATATTTAAAAGCATGATCTTGTATGTAATGTGCTTGCATTAAGCATTTGAAGCTTGACTATTCACTGAATAGTAAGAGCCATACTATGTACAAATATTTCGGGGTCTGCAACAACATCTGTGTAATGTGCTGATTTAGAGAACCATTCAGCTACTCCATATCACTGTTTCTACTACATGTGTTCAAATAAAACTTTACTGATATGTTTGGTGGGGACTGTCCGAGGTCACTGACTAAGCTCCATTAATTTGACCTTCAATTAATAAAAATTGTCCCACTTTTTGTACTTTGAAAATTGGTTCAGGTAAACATACACCATATAAGAAAGTTTTTGTCTGTTACAAGCAAAAGGAAATAGTATTCTTGAAGATACTTGAAATTAGGTATTAAGAAAGATTAACGATAAATTCTTTGTACAGCAAATGCAAGACACACAAATTCAGTTGTAAACCAGCAGAATTCATATGCAAGTTATTGCCACCACACTTTTATTAAACATCATTGATTTATAGAAGAAAAACCTTTCTATAGAAGAATAGTTCAGCACACTGTCTTGGAACAGCTGTTATGCATGTCTTGTTATTATTTAAGACTAGTATTTAAATCATGCAAATACAACCACATAATTCAGTTGTTGCTGTTGTTTTCTAGACTCCTACAACATAACCAATAGTAGAGGTCGAGTTGCCCGCTGTGTCATGTTCAAGACGGCCTACAAGCTGGGGGAGGACATCATAGGCATCATGGATTTCTCTGAGACCAATGTCTCATGTGTTCAGGTAAGATTTAGTGGGCAATATCATTAGGCCATAAGTTTACTTTTAACATATTTATTAAAGCTTGGTTGCATCAAAAGCATAAGTCTTGTAAAGATACTTTGGTGTAAGTGTTCTGGGTGGTAGAAAACTTGATGTAGTTAACAATGATCTTGAACAAAAACCCCAATACGAGTTGGGTTCAAACCCAGGGTCACTAGGCAGACGCTACATCTATTTCACCCACGTGACTGTTTGACCTTTAATACTTTATTATTTTATTTTCAGTTCAGCGTGACATTGCAAAGTGAGGAGACGATCTCAGAAGAATGCAGGAAGAAGTCTGCCCAGGGCAGCTCAGTGACGTCCTATGTGCGTCATCAGGACACGTGTCTGAACACGCTCAAGTCTCACTTCAGTGTTCCGGTCCCCCTGACTGCCACACCAGGCTTCATCACAGATATTGGTGAGCTTTTTGTCTTATACATGCGATTTTTTGTTTAACCCTTTACCAATTAGATTCACACTTTGTAACGCTTTGATCTTTTAGAAAATAAAATTAATTTTTGACACTTTCTTACTAGATTTTAGTTTAAGAGGCTTCATTTCGAACTCTGAGGTACTGAGGATCATCAATCAGCATAAAATCTGTACATGGTGCAAGTTACTTGTAGGCTGTTCTGGTTTTATACTGGTTGCATTTAGCCATTTTCACTTAGCTTCTGAGCGGGAAAGGGCTAAATAACAGATACACATTCATGGTTTACATTGGAATTGTGAAAGGATGAGTTGTTTTATTACATTTGGCATATCTGTAGAAAAAAGTGAAGTTACTGCTTTTGGAAATGAACATAGCATTCACTTAAACACCTTAATTGAATATACTGAGAATTCAAGCCTTAATGCATGTGTATATGATTTTCATGTAAACATTTTATTTTTGCAATGTTAAACCAACAAACAATAATGAATGAGGAGTGTGAGACATTATTAACTAATTTTATTTCGAAACCTACATGTTTTGTATTAGTTGCAGAACAAAAATATTATGTGAATGTTTAATATGAACAAATAGGCACAATCAGACCTGAATTTTAAAAAAGACACATTTTTGGAAAATGAATAAGTTTTTAAGAAAATAAAATAATCTTTAATTGCTTAAAACTCTAATATTGCTCATGTTCTGGTGCTACTTCTTCTGAATTATTCTAGTTTTTGTTATTCATCAACGTTTTGTCTATTTTTGAAAAAAAAAATAACTTATAATCCTTTTATTATCCCCCTCCATAGGCGGAGGGATTTTGTTTTGGCGTTGTCCATCCTTCCGTCCGTCTTTCCGTCCGCCCGTCTTTCCGTCCTTCCGTCCGGCACTTTTGTGTCCAGAGCCATATCTTGGAAGTGCTTTAGCGGATTTCATTGAAACTTGGTATGAGTATATATGTGGATAAGAGGATGATGTACCCCAAATGGCATTGTACACCATCTGTTAATAACGGAGTTATGGCCCTTTGTATCTTGAAAAAATGCTTTTTTTTTGTTTCTGGAGCCATATCTTGGAAGTGCTTAGAGAATATAAATGGATAAGAGGATGATGCACGTTGGCGTTGTCCATCCGTCCAGAAATATTTGTGTCCAGAAGAATATTGGCGGGGAATATCAATTCAATGAATTTGCTTGTTATTGTAGTTTTCTTGTGGTAGATATCTAAACTTTACTTTTGCAGAGTGGTTGAGCAATCTTTTAAAAAAACTTTTACAAATTAATCCATTTAGATTACCACACATTTAATTATCTTAATTGGCCAATTTCAAAATCTCAGTGAACGACAGTTCCTGTCAATATGCTTGCTTTTAAGGCAGATAAGAGAACAAAAACATAAGTTACTTGAAAAATGTTTCAACAACACCAATCAACCTAGGTTCGTCTGCATTTCAGTATGCCAGAGGTGGCGCCTGCACTTTGAGTTCGTCACAACGGTAGAGCCAATACAGGGTGAGGTCCGCGTTGACGAGGACGACAGCACCACCTGGCGTGGGCCGGCCACTCTGCAGGTGGAGACCATGGTGTGGGACTTCCCAGTGAAGATCTACCCCTCCCACCCAGGCCACGCCTCCAGTGTCACCCTGCTTAAACTGCTTCACTCTATAACTGTATAGCTGTAATTATTGTACCTACATGTACAATTGTATTTGATATATGTGCAGTGATTGACCTGAAAGTGTCTATCTTGATTGTTTATTAAGTACTGGAAGTATGATTGTTATGTAGTACTGGGATAAAGAAACTGCTACACTCCATTACTGTGTATATATACATGTTATCATTGTATCTACTTGATTAATATAAAGTGTTTGAGGATGATTGTGTAAATCTTGATTGTTGTGTAGTACTGAAAGTATGAAACTTTTCCACTCCATTACTGTGTAATTTTAAGTCTGATAATGTCATTTTATTACAGTGGAGTATTATATCTGGTATCATGAAGCTTTGAAACACCATTTTCATAATGTTTTATTGTGCTTTGAAGTATATCATCTAAATTTGGTCCTTGTATTGTGTCTATTCTTTAATATGTGGTAGATTGAATGGAAACGCCTTGTATTTTATTAGCTTCACTGGCCAGAGGCGAGCTGGGCTTATGTCATGGTCCTGTGTCCGTCGTGTGGGCGTGTGTGCGTGCCTGCGTGTGTCGGTCCGTGCGTTAACTGTTTCTTTAAACATCTTCTTCTCCTAAAGTACTGGTTTAATTCAGATGAAATTTCTCAGGAATGCTCCTTGGGTGAACCTCTTTGTTCAAATTATTCCCCTGGGGTCAAATTTGACCCCACCCCGGGGGTAACACAATTGAACATTTGCTTATATAAGGCCTATTTTGTGAAAACTTTCAAAATTTCTCCACCATAACCATTGGGCCTAGGGTTATCAAATTGGGTATGTAGAGACATCTAATAGTCCTCTACCAAATTTCTTCAAATTATGCCCCTGGGGTCAAATTTGACCCTGCCCCGGGGGTCACAAAATTGAACAAATGCTTATATAAAGCCTATTTTGTGCAAACTTTAAAAATCTACTTGTCAATAACCATAGGGCCTAGGGCTACCAAATTATGTAGTGTAGTGACATGTAATAGTTCACTACTTAGTTTGAACAAATGCTTATAAAAAGCCTATTTTGTGCAAACTTTAAAAATCTACTTGTCCATAACCATAGGGCCTAGGGCTACCAAATTATGTAGTGTAGTGACATGTAATAGTTCTCTACTTAGTTTGTTCAAATTATGCCCCTGGGGTCAAATTTGACCCTGCCCCGGAGGTCACAAAAATGAACATATGCTTAATATATCCGCGGCCCGCGAAATCTCTCATCATTATACACTGGTAGATTCTGCCTAAGCATTTTTAAAACGAGCGATATAATTGGCTGTCCTTTCCCAATCTTCCAATAAAAATCAGTTTCATAAAATGTGTTTGGTATTTCGTATGCAAATGGTGCCGTTGTGATGCGAAAATTAAGATTATTGAAATGACAAATATCAATCGAATTAACAATTGACATCATATAGTTTGATAGGAATAGGGAAATGTGTTTGTCAACGAAAAAGACTACGTTTTAGATACAAGAAACACATATTATGTTTAGAAATGAGCACAGTGAATTTGTGTCACCAAAACCAGTGTTTCTGTTTGCAAATTGGGAGTTCAGTCTACTCGCGAAGTAAAACAATTTAGAAGAGGATCTTTCGAACATGGAAATAGACAAATATGATTTGATTTATATGATAGTGGATCTGTTTATAATCAGATTCATATGCATATTCTGCTTTATTATGTTTGTCACGCTGTTCAGTTAATTGAATAGCATTGAACTAAAGATATGAAATGCAAGATATTGAAAGGCAAACAAATTATATATATTAATTTAAATCAGTTTAATACATCATTAACACAAGAAGAACACTCAAGTGTGTTTGTTTATATTTGGTCCATTAACCTTGTTTGTATATAACATTTTATAAAAAAAGATTGTATTGTTTTGTTTGTTTTCACCAAATGGTTAATATTATTCTTTTATGTTAACATTCTCAAAATTCTTGTTTTATTATAGGCCCTATTTATCAAAAAAAAAATTTGAATGACATCATTTTATAATTTGTAAACAGATTGCAAAAAAAAATTGTTCAAGATAAACTTAACAACAAATTGTTACATTGAATTAAGTGATTTTAATATTCAGTAGCAAAAAAGTAAGGAGAATCCAACTTAAAAAAGATGTATCTATTCAAAGTATATTCTACCAATGCAGTGAACAATCCCCTTGTTTATAAAATGACTGCTGCTAAGTCTATTACTAGCAACCTATTAGAGAATAGGTCAGGTAACTTATTTCAGTATATGGCAATCCTAGTATTTTTCAAAAACAAACATAACAGGTAACCAATGTCAGATGGAAAAAGTAAAGGAAAGTAAGGTCAAGTTAATTGTTTGTCATGATATCTCTTTAAACCTCACGCCATATGCAAGTAGTGTTGCCATGATCGCAACATCTTGATGAATTATAATTCAATTTTTTGTTTCATAAACATTTACTTTGTTTAACAAACAACCTCTACAAAGTTATCATTCCTACTGCCTTTCGGCACCTAATGAACCTGAAAAACTCGTAACTTTATGTTTCCTCAGGCAAATATCTTCTTTGTACAATAAACATTTTCTTCACCACGTTAACAATCCTGCTACACTCACTAATGCCTCAAGAATGAAGTAAAGTTCAGGTGATCTACGTCAATAGGTATTTTGCATATGTCATGAACTATATAAGTAACAGAAACTTTGAAACCTACAAACACTTTTTGGAATTTTGGAAAAAGATTCATGATTGAATGAAGGAACTTTCATTAATCTTGTAGAACATGCGTAGATTTGATCTTCAGCATCTAAAAATATGTGAAATAGAAAGAACGACAATATCTTTTGGAGAGATAAAAGTACCTACGTTATAAGCAAAGGACCTGTGCGACAATTCCTGGACTTTTTTGTCTGTTTAGTTAACACCGTAGTAACGTTTTCCACATATAAAAAAACGCTCACCCTTCCAACTTTAAGCGCCCAGTGGGACGAGGGATAGAAAGAGAAAGTCACATGCTTGAGTACATTTCAACCCATGCACATTGCACGCTTTTTTTGCATAAAAAACAGTGGAGCGATACAGGGCCACCATGACCCTCTTGTTTTAACTTTTCTTACCAGCCATGGTATTGTGCTGTAGAAGATTTTTATGCCCCTGGATCGAATGATCGGGGGCATATTGTTTTTGGCCTGTCTGTCTGTCATTCTGTCCCAAAACTTTAACCTTGAATAAAGTTTTGCAATAACTTTTGCAATATTTAAGATAGCAACTTGATATTTGGCATGCATGTGTATCTCATGAAGCTGCACATTTTGATTGGTGAAAGGTCAAGGTCAAGGACATCCTTCAAGGTCAAAAGTAAAAAATACAAACCAAGGGAAGTGATAAGCTTTAAAAGGGAGATATTTTCTAAACCTGCCAAATGATATATTGAAACACAAATCTTGTTTTGTCATGTGGTTGCGATGATAATTTAAAAATGATGTTTAAAATAATGATGGGTAAAATTACAGTGGGGGCATAATGATGTTTGTTTTAAAAGGATAGTAGAATATAGGGGCAGCTTAGTCTGTCCGTTTAAACTATAATTTTGATTGAATTGAGTATTTGTGTGTCTGAAGGTTTAAGTCATACTCAATGTCCGTAATTCTTTTAGTTTTCATTTGCGCTCAAGATCTCAGATACTAGTGGTCCAAATTTTATTAGACATAGAATGAATGATCACTTCAGTGTGGACATGCACACCCCTCTCTGGTCATTCTGGTCAAATATTTTAAGAGTGAGTAATTTCCCTTTGATAATTAAATCGTTTATTTTCTTTTCCGCATAAAATTTCAGACAATAATGAAATCAATTTATTTAAACTTGATAAGCGTCTGTTTCGGGTTGCCTTTTTCTTTCTGCATATTGTCAAAACTTAAAAAAAAAGATTCAAGATTTAAACATTATAACTCCAATATATCACGGTTTGTGATATCGCCTGGTCCTATATATCACGAATCGGCTATGGCTCCCAAAAATCTTAAGAGCGTGATAACGAAATGACACGTTTTATTCTGAGAAAATGTATAGACTTAAATGGTACATAACTATGAAAATCTCAGAATTCATTATCGTTAGGTGTTTGATCTTTGATGTTTAAAATTATATGGTGGTATCTACAAATAATGTTCAAATCATGCATCTGGAGTCAATAGGCACTGCCCTAGGGTATACTAGTTTTCCATTTATGTATGTAGTGGATACAGCAGGGCCCAGAGGTTTGTTATTATGCCCCCCTTCAAAGAAGAGGGGGTATATTGTTTTGCACTTCGGTCCGTCCGCCGGTCTGTCGGTCCATCCGTCCACCAGATGGTTTCCGGATCATAACTCAAGAACACTTAGGCCTAGGATCATGAAACTTCATAGGTACATTGATCATGACTCGCAGATGACCCCAATTGATTTTGAGGTCACTAGGTCAAAGGTCAAGGTCACGGTGACCCGAAATAGTAAAATGGTCTCCGGATGATAACTCAAGAACGCTTATGCCTAGGATCATGAAACTTCATAGGTACATTGATCATGACTTGCAGATAACCCGTAATGATTTTCAGGTCACTAGGTCAAAGGTCAAGGTCACGGTGACCCGAAATAGTAAAATGGTTTCCGGATGATAACTCAAGAACGCTTATGCCTAGGATCATGAAACTTCATAAGTACATTGATCATGACTTGCAGATGACCCCTATTGATTTTCAGTTCACTAGGTCAAAGGTCAGGGTGACCCGAAATAGTCAAATGGTTTCTGGATGATAACTAAAGAACGCTTATGCCTAGGATCATGTAACTTCATAGGTACATTGATCATGACTTGAAGATGACCCCTATTGATTTCAGGTCACTAGGTCAAAGGTCAAGGTCACGGTGACCCGAAATAGTAAAATGGTTTCTGGATGATAACTCAAGAACTATTATGCCTAGGATCATGAAACTTCATAAGTACATTGATCATTACTCGCAGATGACCCCTATTGATTTTCAGGTAACTAGGTCAAAGGTCAAGGTCACGGTGACTCAACTTAGAAAAATGGTTTCCGGATGATAACTCAAGAACGCTCTCGCCTAGGATCATGTAACTTCATAGGTACATTGATCATGACTCGCAGATGACCCCTATAGATTTTCAGGTCACTAGGTCAAAGGTCAAGGTCACAGTGCCAAAAAACATATTCACACAATGGCTCCCACTACAACTGACAGCCCATATGGGGAGCATGCATGTTTTACAAACAGCCCTTGTTTATGTATGTAGTGGAAACAGCAGGGCCAAGAGGTTTGTTATTTATGTATGTAGTCAGCTAAAACACGGTATTGGTGCTGAAAGTAGTCTCACTTACTAAAAAAAAATGAAATTGTAGATACAGCATTTCCTTGGTGTTATTTTTAAAGCTCAAGGTATCCCCTACTCAAATCAAGTTGAATTTTATTTGATCATGCATGCATTATTTTTTTATCTAACATTTTCATCTATGGTATAATACAAGTTACAGACACTACACTAGTCATATAACATGGAAGAAAAACATAGCAGAACTTCAAAACTTCAGATATTTTCACTTTAACATCAATTACAGGTTATAAACTGTTGAAATAAAGCAAAAAAACAAAAGTGATTACTATCTTAACAAAAAAAAATTCAAAGCATTAATGAATCAGGTATCAGACCAAAAATGGACCAAGCAAGAAACTTTTCTATAACTTTTATAATAGACCCACAAGATAGCTAATTAGGCATTTGTCTGAAACCAGGAAGTACATTCAAACAAAATAAATAGAAACGATTGGTTTGAAAAAGCATAAGTTTTCATAAAAGGTAGAATTGCATGCTCATAAGTTTGGTTACAGGCACTACCAAAATATATGAATCCAAAAACAGTTGCAGAATGGCATAAAGCATTAAAAAAATGCACTATAAAAGCAAGTTTACATAAAAACAGTGACTTGAACATTATATCAAATGATTTTTGATCCGCTAGAATTTTAGTTAAAACACATTTTTTTTTGTACATGATCTGAGTTGGTTACAGACACTACACACGTTTTATATGGGGTAACAATAGCTGTCCAGGAGACTTTGAGCTTGACAGTTCTCAGTGCTGGGCATGTACATGTCAAAGAAGACTAATCTGACATTATTAGTTTGGCATCTCATATGAATTGGCACACCTGTATAGAGTTTCAAATTAATATAATTTAGAATTTCATTATGCAGCAATAAGCATTACCAAATAATGTGCGGAAAACTTTCCAAACATTTCAGTGTAAAAAAAATGTAATTTTGCAAGCAGCAAATCAGTGATGTATTTATAACCCTTTGTTACTCTAGCTATCAAGATAATCACAGAGAAGTTTAAGCTTTAAGTAATGTTTGCCCTGAATTTGAATTTGCGAAGTCCACTTTCAATAATATCTCTGGATCTTGTGGGCTATAAACAAGATGACATCTATTGATTCCTGTAAACAGTCATCTCTTCCAGGCCAAATTCGCTTAACTTTCAAAATAAATGTATTTCAATCTGTTTTCTGTTCCAAAGCAAACACTTAAATGTCCTTTGATTCCATTCTTTTGCTCTAGCCTAGCAACTACGAAGGCATCATAGTTGTATTTTAGCTTCTTATATTTTCGTTTGTTCTCCCAATGCTTAACCTTCATGCAGCCAAACCTAGTCTTATTTTATGTTTTCTTTTTTGCTTGATTTATCTTTGCTTGCTGAAACAAGAACGGAAACAAAATTCATTTTCCTTTCTTCAAAGTTTCTGCTACTAATTAAAGTATAAGAATGTAAATTTATATACATGAAGTGTAAAGCATACAGTGCGCATGTCTTCATTGATCCATTCATAAGCAAAGGAAATGATTAAATGCAGCCATTTGGATCAAAGTCAAAAACAGAAGCTACTTCAGACATGGTTAAAACTCATCCCTTTAGCTTTAAAAATGATTTCATATGCTCTTTGATAGCATGAACAATAATAAGTTAAATGTGTAGGCATTGTAGAGTCTGTAACCATATGACCATCAAAACAAACTGTTTGATGTTGTGTCTGATCTCAGTAAATTCTCAAATGGTTTTGTTTGGATTTACTGTTCTCATGATATTTAATGCAAAAATGTTTCCAATTGCATATTCGAAGAGATAATTGAAAAAAATCCAGTTTATAGAAAACTACACTATGAAGACAATTTATTTACATTATTATGATAAATATTTCAAATTTCAGACAGAAAATGTCTGAATAATGCACCTAGACATCAGCAATGTAATACAAAATACAATTTTGTTTCATTTTACTCACATATAACAAAAAAGGTTTAAGGCTTACAGAAGGAAGTTAGTGGTTACAGACACTATAAATTTTAGCGTAGCATAATCAAAATGGTAGATACATACCTGAGTCATTACACGAGGTTTGTTCTTGTCTACTCTCCACATTAAAGGGTTGTATCATTGTAAAGAAAACAGACATATTTAGATAAATCATTTTAGAAAAAGAAAATCAGGTTATATTGTTCCTAAATAAATTGTTCATAAAATAAATCAACAAGAATGCTTACAATATTTCATCCCAAGAGGTCTTGCATTACCTTTTATTGCACAATGTATGATGTAACATTCCAACATAAAAGATGGAACTTTCTCATGAGTAAAACAAAATATTTATGAGAAATAGAACAGGAATTTTTTTCCTTCATTTTTTACACATTTTTGTAGTGTCTATAACTTTTTCTAAGTAGTATTTTTTCAATAATGATAGTATTTTAGTAAGGCTAATTCCAGCCAACTTAGACATGACATGAATACACATTAGCAAATGTAGTATTTATACTTTTGCATGGAAAAACTTCTAAACTATTGCCACATAAAACTTTCAATGGTTACAGACACTACAGAATTTTGAATAAAAAGATTTACCAATGAACTATCATTATTGCTAAAAACCCCGGCTTATCTAGTAGTTTGAATGGGTTTTGTACTTATCCTAATACTTAACTGAATTTTTTATGTTAATACATGTTTAATTTACTGAAATTTTGTACCAATAATTGGAGTATAACAATAAGTATATGTTTGAATTTTAGTATTGAAACAAAATTCCTGCTGGGTGTACACTGTAACTCCAATATAACGCGGATGACGGGGTCCAAGCCACGCAACAGCGTTATAAACGGACAGCGTTATAAGTTTTGAGCTTATTTAATTAAGAGGGCTATAAAAACATGTAAAGTATAGCCTATAATATAGGTCCTGTGTTATGTCATGCTGTGTTGTCATCCGCAAATACATGCATATAAACCGAATCGAACGATAACAGTATACATACCGCTTTTTGAATGTGCACATTTATCCGATAATCCAATATAATTACAACATCACTTACGACAAAAATAATGTTAAACATTTATGACAAGAAATATGTTTACGAATTTTGTAAACAAATTCATATGCCTACGCCATTTTTCAGAAAAATTAGTACAGTGCATTATGGGACACAGCTTTCATTGGACGAGCGAATTTAAAATTAGATTGAATGCAATACGATACATATACAAAAAACATTTTATTGCGTCATATGCAGCATGTGAAAAACGTGCTTTCCGTGGACTTTCAGATAACGGGCACAAATTTAAGTGCATCTCACACACAGATATTTTTATTTATCAAGCATGTGTAGCATATAATAAACGATAACACACTTACACAGCCATAGTTTATACAATGAAATACCATACACGATAAATACAAAACATAAACAGGTAATCGTTTTAAATAACTTTAATTTGATAATTATTCCGCTTGCACTTGCCGTATTGAAATTAGCGCACTGAACCGCTCTGATAGGGAATACATGTAATAAACACAGACTCGCGAGTTTTCACACCTTTTTTGACATTACACAACAGATTAACACCAATTAACTGTCGAGTGTCGTTCAACCTCTAATCGATTAAAATCAGTTAAGCGGACGGATAAAGCAATCAAGCTGTGATCGACGGCTTCTTTGAATTTTCTGAAAATACATGAAGTTGCATAACATGGATTTGAATCAGAAATGGAAGGTTGGAGAAAAAACGGGATCCAAGGACCCCCCGCGTTATATTGGACACAGCGTTATAACGGACCGCACTATATTGGAGTTACAGTGTATTTTACTTATAAAATCCATAATATTTTACCTATTTCATTAATTCAAGCAGCAAATCGTACCGGATACAAGTCTGTGTAAGATTATACCAATGTTTGCATCATTTGCTGCTGATATCAAGAGCATTTCTCATTTAAATCAATAGATTTTTTCTAGTGAGACTGCATAACGCAAAAAAAGGCCATTTTTAGAGCATGTTTCAAGGTATATCTCAAGAACGTGTAGCACTAGCCTCTTGAAATTTTCAGGAAAGTAAGATGGGTATATACCAGTGTGGTGGACCTGTAGAATTAATTCCTATCTTGTATATTTTTTTCTTAGCCATGGATATAACATAAAAAAATGCAAATCAGCACCAATACCGTGTTTTAGCCCAGTGGATAATGCAGGGCCCAGAGGTTTGTTATTTATGTATGCAGTGGATACAGCAGGACCAAGAGGTTTGTTATTTATGTATGTAGTGGATAATGCAGGGCCCAGAGGTTTGTTATTTATCCCCACGCTTTTTGAAAAGCGTGGGGATACTGTGGTTATCTCCCCCGTCCGTCCGTCCTGGCCACTATTATCTCCTACAATATTAGCACTAGAACCTTGAAAAATTACATTCATGGTAGATATGAGCATATGTGCGATGGTTCACTATTCGGAATTTTGATCTGACCCCTGGGTCAAATGTTATGGGAGTTGGGGTAGGGCCAGGTCAAAGGTTTTCCTGTGACTGCGATTCGAAAAAGGCTTATAACTACTGTGTCCCTTCAGATAATATGGTATGCATGTGTATCTGGACAAGACCTTTCCATTGGCATAAAATTTTGACCCCTGTGACCTTGACCTTGAACTTGAGGTCAGGTTTCAAAATCTGCGACCGTGATTCGAAAAAGTCTCATACCTACTGTGTCCCTTCAGATATTGCTTTTATATTTGGTATGCATGTGTATCTAGACAACAACTTTCCATGCACACACAATTTTTTACCCCTCTGACTTTGACCTTGAACTTAGGGTCAGTTTTCAGATTTCGAAATCTGCAACCGCGAATCGAAAAAGGCTCATTACTGCTGTGTCCCTTAAGATATTGCTTTCATATTTGGTATTCATGTGTATCTGGACAAGACCTTTTCATGCGCATAGACATGTTTACCCCTGTGACCTTGACCTTGAACTTGGACCAGTTTTCAGATTTTGAAATCTGCGACCGCGATTCGAAAAAGGCTCAAAACTACTGTGTCCCTTCAGATATTGCTTTCATATTTGGTATGCATGTGTATCTGGACAACACCTTTCCATGCGCATACATTTTTTTTACCCCTGTGACCTTGACCTTGAACTTGGGGTCAGTTTTCAGGTTTCAAAATCTGCAACTGCGATCCGAAAAAGGCTCATAAATACTGTGTCCCTTTAGATATTGCTTTCATATTTGGTATGCATGTGTATCCAGACGACACCTATCCATGCGCACACAATTTTTTACCCTTATGACATTGACCTTGAAATTGTGGTCAGTTTTCAGGTTTCGAAATCTGCGACCGCGATTCGAAAAAGGCTCATGTCTACTGTGTCCCTTCAGATATTGCTTTCATATTTGGTATGCATGTATATCTGGACAACACTCTATGGGCATACAAATATTTACCTCTGAGACCTTGACCTTGAACTTTGGGCCAGTTTTCAGGTTTTGAAATCTGCGACCTCGATTCTTAAAAGGCTCACAACTTCTGTGTTCTTTCAGATATTGCTTTCATATTTGGTATGCATGTGTATCTGGACAGCACCTTTCCATGCGCATAAAATGTTTGACCCCTGTGACCTTGAACTTGAGGTCAGCGTTCAGGTTTCAAAATCTGCGACTGCAATTCGAAAAAGGCTCATACCTGCTTCGTCCCTTAAGATATTGCTTTCATATTTGGTATGCATGTGTATCTGGACAAGACCTTTCCATGCGCATGAAATTTTTTACCACTGTGACCTTGACCTTGAACTTAGTGTCCGCGTTTATATTTCGAAAGCTATTATGTGGTTATCTACCCAATCAGAAGAAGTGCAAGCATTTTCATCGGACAAAGGAATTTTTCAACAATGAAGCTTGTGTATTAAAAACACATATAGAGTTACACAGAAGTGGCGCAGAGATGTATTTAGTAGTCAATTGTTTGTGTTAACTCATTAGTGAAATGGTTTAGCTCATCCATCTAATGTCTATACAATGGATTATAAAATATTGGCACAAAGGGACACCTGTATATGAGAGAAGAGATAGAATGCAGTCAAGCATAAAAAGCATAAGAAACTCATGGAATAGAGCCTCAAGAATCTATAAAAGGGCTGAAACTTTCAATTTGTTCAATTACACTTTTAGACTCATTACTGAAAATATGTCAAAATGTTCAAGTGGGCAAAATGTGAGAAACAATTTAAAGCAAGATGGACTTTGAACAGGCACATCAAAGACAGACATGAAATTCAACATTTTCATTGTTGTGTACAAGATTGCAATAGAAAATTTCTGAGACGCTACTATTAAGTCAACCATTTAACCTCAGAACATAACTTTTCCAAAACAGAAGCAAGATTTGCTATAAGAGAGCATGTTCAGCCATCTCATAAGTCATTCCAATGAGGATGACATGTACATAATGGACGTCAGTGAAGTAGATTCAGTATTAGTTTTGTTAGGAATGCAGGATGAGGAGGACGAATTATGGTATAGATTTTCACTCATTTTTTAAGTAATTTTATATTAACCTCTTCATTTCTACACCGAATTACTTCAAATTTATACTGAACATCTCTTATGACAATACGGTCAATCTCAACTATGCATGGCCCCATTACCAACCCTGGGGCGCCCCTGGGTCAAACATGCGGCGTGGGGATACCCGTCGGCCTCTGCCGTGCCATTTCTAGTTATGTATGCAGTGGATACAGCAGGGCCCAGAGGTTTGTTATTTATGTATGTAGTGGATAATGCAGGGCCAAGAGGTTTGTAATTTATGTATGCAGTTGATACAGAAGGGCCCAGAGGTTTTTTTTATGTATTGGGTGGATACAGCAGGGCCCAGATGTTTTTTATTAATGTATGTATGAATACAGCAGGGCCAAGAGGTTTGTAATTTATGTATGCAGTGGATACAACAGGGCCAAGAGGTTTGTTATTTGGCATGTTGTGGTTACAGTAGGGCCAAGAGGTTTTTTATTTATGAACGCAGTGGATACAGCAGTGCCAAGAGGTTTGTTATTTTTGTATGCAATGGATACAGAATGGCCCAGAGGTTTGTTATTTATGTATGCAGTGGATACAGCAGGGCCAAGAGGTTTTTTATTATGTATGTAGTGGATACAGCAGGGCCAAGAGGTTTGTTATTTATTTATGCAGTGTATACAGCAGGGCCAAAAAGTTTGTTATTTGGCATGTTGTTGATACAGCAGGGTCAAGAGTTTTTTTAACTTATGTATGCAGTGGATACAGCAGGGAGAAGAGGTTTGTTATTTTGTATGCAGAGGATACTGTATGGCCCAGAGATTTGTTATTTATGTATGCAGTGGATACAGCAGGGTCAAGAGGGTTTTAATTATGTATTCAGTGGATACAGCAGGGCCAAGAGGTTTTTAATTATGTATGTAGTGGATACAATAGGGCCAAGAGGTTTGTTATTATATATGTAGTGGATACAGCAGTGTCATGAGGTTTGTTATTTATATATGCAGTGGATACAGCAGGGCCCAGAGGTTTGTTATTTATGTATGCAGTGGATACAGCAGGGCCCAGAGGTTTTTAATTATGTATGTAGTGGATACAGCAGGGCCAAGAGTTTTGTTATTTTTGTATGTAGTGGATACAGCAGTGCCAAGAGGTTTGTTATTTATATATGCAGTGGATACAGCAGGGCCCAGAGGTTTGTTATTTATGTATGCAGTGGATACAGCAGGGCCCAGAGGTTTGTTATTATGTATGTAGTGGATACAGCAGGACCAAGAGGTTTGTTATTTATGTATGTAGTGGATACAGCAGGGCCAAGAGGTTTATTATTATGCCCCCCCTTCGAAGAAGAGGGGTAATATTGTTTTGCATATGTCGGTCGGTCCGTCGGTCCATCCACCAGATGGTTTCCGGATGATAACTCAAGAATGCTTAGGCCTAGGATCATGAAACTTTATAGGTACATTGATCATGACTGGCAGATGACCCCTATTGATTTTCAGGTCACTAGGTCAAAGGTCAAGGTCACAGGGACTCAAAATAGTAAAATGGTTTCTGGATGATAACTCAAGTATGCTTCGGCCTAGGATCATGAATCTTCATAGGTACATTGATCATGACTGGCAGATGACCCCTATTGATTTTCAGGTCACTAGGTCAAAGGTCAAGGTCACAGTGTCTCAAAATAGGAAAATGGTTTCAGGATGATAATGTAAGAATGCTTACGCCTAGGATCATGAAACTTCATAGGTACTTTGATCATGACTGGCAGATGACCCCTATTAATTTTCAGGTCACTAGGTCAAAGGTCAAGGTCACAGTGACTTGCAACAGTAAAATGGTTTCCTGATGATAACTCAAGAATAATTAGGCATATGATCATGAAACTTAATAGGTACATTTATCATGACTGGCAGATGACCCCTATTAATTTTCAGGTCACTAGGTCAAAGGTCAAGGTCACAGTGACAAAAACGTATTGACACAATGGCTGCCACTACAACTGACAGCCCATAAGGGGGCATGCATGTGTTACAAACAGCCCTTGTTTATGTATGCAGTGGATACAGCAGGGCCCAGAGGTTTATTATTTATGTATGTAGTGGATAGCGCAGGGGCAAGAGGTTTGTTATTTATGTATGCAGTGGATACAGCAGGGCAAAGAGGTTTGTTATTTATGTATGTAGTGGATACAGCAGGGCCCAGATGTTTGCTATTATGTATGTAGTGGATACAGCAGGGCCAAGAGGTTTGATATTTATGTATGCAGTGGATACTGCAGGGCCAAGAGGTTTGTTATTATCCCCCCCCCCCTTCGAAGAAGAGGGGGTATATTTTTTGCACATGTCAGTCGGTCCATCCGTCGGCGATCTGTTGGTCTGTCCACCAGATGGTTTCTGGATGATAACTCAAGAACCCTTAGGCCTAGGATCATGAAACTTCATAGGTACATTGATTATGCCTGGAAGATGAACCCTATTGATTTTCAGATCACTAGGTCAAAGGTCAAGGTCACAGTGACTCAAAATAGAAAAATGGTTTCCCAATGATAACTCAAGAATGCTTAGGCCTAGGATCATGAAACTTTATAGGTACATTGATCATGACTGGCAGATAACCCCTATTGATTTTCAGGTCACTAGATCAAAGGTCAAGGTCACAGTGACTCAAAACAGTAAAATGGTTTCTGGATGATAACTCAAGAATGCTTACGCCTAGGATCGTGAAACTTCATAGGAAGATTGATTATGACTGGCAGATGACCCTATTGATTTATAGGTCACTAGGTCAAAGGTCAAGGTCACAATGACTCGAAACAGTAAAATGGTTTCCTGATGATAACTCAAAAATGCTTACACCTAGGATCATGAAATTTCATAGGTACATTGATCATGACAGGCAGATGACCCCTATTGATTTTCAGATCACTAGGTCAAAGGTCAAGGTCACAGTGACAAAAACGTTTTCACACAATGGCTGCCACTACAATTGACAGCCAATATGTCGGGCATGCATGTTTAACAAACAGCCCATGTTTATGTATGTAGTGGATACAGCAGGGCCCAGAGGTTAATTATTTATGAATGAAGTGGATACAGCAGGGACAGGAGGTTTGTTATTTATGTATGCAGTGGATACAGCAGGGCCAAGAGGTTTATTATTAATGTATGTAGTGGATACAGCCGTGCCCAGAGGTTTGTTATGATGTATGTAGTGGATACAGCAGGGCCAAGAGTTTTGTTATTTATGTATGCAGTGGATACAGCGGAGCCCAGATGTTTGCTATTATGTATATGTAGTGGATACAGCAGGGCCAAGAGGTTTGATATTTATGTATGCAGTGGATACAGCAGGGCCAAGAGGTTTGTTATAATCCCCCCTTCGAAGAAGAGGGGGTATATTGTTTTGCACATGTCGGTCGGTCCGTCCGTCGGTCGGTCTGTTGGTCCGTCGGTCCGTTCACCAGATGGTTTCCGGATGATAACTCAATTACCCTTAGGCCTAGGAACATGAAACTTTATAGGTACATGGATCATGACTGGCAGATGACCCATATTGATTTTCAGGTCACTTGGTCAAAGGTCAAGGTCACAGTGACTCGAAATAGTAAAATGGTTTCAGGATGATGACTCAATAATGCTTAGGCCTAGGATCATGAAACTTCATAGGTATTTTGATCATGACTGGCAGATGACCCCTATTGATTTTCACGTCACTAGGTTAAAGGTCAAGGTCACAGTGACTCAAAACAGTAAAATGGTTTCTGGATGATAACTCAAGAATGCTTACGCCTAGGATCATGAAACTTCATAGGAAGATTGATCATGACTGGCAGATGACCCCTATTAATTTTCAGGTCAATAGGTCAAAGGTCAAGGTCACAGTGACTCCAAACAGTAAAATGGTTTCCTGAGGATAACTCTTGAATAAGTAGGCATAGGATCATGAAACTTCATAGGTGCATTGATCATGACTGGCAGATGACCCCTATTGATTTTCACGTCACTAGGTTAAAGGTCAAGGTCACAGTGACAAAAAACGTTTTCACACAATGGCTACCACTTCAACTGACAGCCCATAAGGAGGGCATGCATGTTTTACAAACAGCCCTTGTTTATGCATGTAGTGGATACAGCAGGCCCCAGAGGTTTGCTATGATGTATGTAGTGGATACAGCAGGGCCGGAGGTTTGTTATTTATGTATGCAGTGGATACAACAGGACCATGAGGCTTGTTGTTTATGTATGCAGTGGATACAACAGGGCGAAGAATTTTGTTATTTATGCATGCAGATGATACAGCAGGATCCAACGGTTTGTTATTTATGTATGCAGTGGATACAGCAGGGCCCAGACGTTTGTTATTTATGTTTGCAGTTGATACAGCAGGGCCTAGAGGTTTGTTATTTATGTATGCAGTGGATAAAGCAGGACCAAGAGTTTTGTTATTTATGTATGCAGTGGATACAGCAGGGCCAAGAGGTTTGTTTGGCATGTACCTTCTTACAGTGGCCCGCTACTAAGTTTATGCAAAACAAACCCCCTTCAATGCCAAATTATTTACAAAGACCTTCCTATAATATATATATGTATATATGTAATATGTATATTATGCAACCATCTGCAAAACGGGCAACTAACAGAGCGATAACAAGAGTGCTGTTAATGTGGATCTTTTTCAGTATTTGTCAACACTATGATAACTTGTTCTTTATTTAAGGGACACCGCATGTTTCAGAAATAACAATTTTCCAACTTTTTTCACGAATTCACAAAATAAAAGAACAATAGACATCAGGGAGTACAATACAGTTGAAGTACATACAGAAAATATATTTTGTTTGCGAACAATTGCATTTGAATTTGGAAAAATAAAACACAAAACGATTTAATAATTTGTAAGATTCAAGATTCAATGCTTTATTTAAGTGTTATCCTTTTCATTACAGAGCATTAAAACATACATAACAAGAAATGTGTTTGTCAGAAACACAATGCTTTCTACTGCGCCGCTTTGCTTTATTTATTTTTATTATATCCCTTTAAAAAATATTACTTCCCTTGTAAAAATGATATGTACCTACCAAATGATAAAATACAAATTATCTCCCATTAAAGCTTGTTACTTCCATTGGATTTGTTTTTTTACCTTGAAGGATGACATTGACCTTTCACCACTCAAAATGTGCAGCTCCATGAGATACACATGATTGCCAAATATCAAGTTGCTATCTTTAATACTTCAAAAGTTATGGCCAATTTTACAGTTTTCGGACGGACAGACAGTTCAAATGCTACGTGCCACCCTACCGGGTGCATAAAAACACGAAAATGGCCATTTTATGTAAGAATTATAAGAGACTGAGGAGTTAAATATTGCATAGTTTTTACATACTTGTTCTCTATATACATATTTAAATTTAGAATTAGGTTACCATTGCAAATCCATAATTAAAAACTGCGGTAAGATATAATGAAGTAAAATACTGAAACTGCGAAAAGTGGCACTAACGCGTATGATATAAAATGGTTTAAGAAATCGATTATCACATCTGACCAGTTCGGAAATGAACTGATTAGTAATGATTACCCACGCTTAGATAAAAACTGACAGACCCTGTTAACTAAGACTAAAGATACATTACTTACATTTTAAACCCATATCAGTTAAAAGAAAACCCTTCTGAACGGTGACTCCAGACTGATAGATACATATTTAGCAGAACAGACATCCAGCACATACTTCTTCCGAAGAAATAAGTAACCCTACCCAGTTTCCCATAACAATCTGTGTGACTTTATACAGGATTTGGTCTCCTCAGTCTGGGTGCACACCATTTAAGTGAGTTATTTTGCACTACCTAGCATGTAACAACTGTGAATATAATGAGAAGGATTAAATACTCCAAAGTAGGTCTTATTAAAGTTTGAAACCTATTTTGATTTGATGTAATTTTTCCTTTCATGAAGAATAGAATGGCAGGTTTTGGCTGGTAAATGCATAACATTCTCTTAAGTAAATATTTATTTCAATTTTTGACAATCTGACATGGCATGATTATCAGGATTAACAATTAAATTGCATCAACATACAACGGACAGTGAAAGAGTACATGTATTTCATTCTCGACCTTATCTGTACTATGGAAACAAGTTCTATTACATAGCTTTATATTTTCATACTGACCGGTCTCTAACCTAAGCGGCGCCACACCTAAACTTAGTTAAAGCACTTCTATAATTGAATGGTATTTTACCGCTAATAAATGCTTCATTACCAAAATAATCTTTAAATTGTTTATACACCCAATACGACTCGAGTTAGTCTGTTCAACAGGCCTTAGGTTAAGGTTCATGTAGAGGCGTCATTTTGAAAAATGTGGGACCCCTAGCATTGAACTCAAATTTGTCTAAAGGAAGAGTGCCACATTGAAAATGTATACATATATGCTTTAAAGGATGTTTTTCCTTCAAACTGCTACCAATTTTGTACATCAACGTATCATTACATCCACAAAATCAATCAAAATACAAAGCGATTTTAACAATAAAATATACATTATTTTAAAAAATCTGAATCATGTTTATTCCACGTATTTCGGCGGAAAATTATATAACTAGTGATTAATATCGACATTGACGAGGGCAAGTTACGCTTAAATAGTAAAAAAAGTTTACATATCTAGAAATATCAAAACTCGACCACATGTCATTTCATCACCATGGGGGCAGCCATTTTTTAATTAATAAAATAGAAAGAAACATGCAAAAAACTCACTCATCGCCTAATTGACATTCCAAACGGTTGACGATGACAAATGCATTGGCTTGTAATCTTTCCGTTGATGTTTGCAAACTGCAGGATCAGACCTCATAAACACTCAAAAGAATAACTATGTAAGAAGCATTTCACCAATGTTTTACAATCGTTGTCGAATCACATGTACTATATTATTGCGGATAAAATAGTACGCTTACAGACTGACAGAAAGATCGATACGTAACTCCGTTCAATTTATCAAGGTGTACTATTCTATTGATAATATATAATAATACATCGCTTTAACAATTTAAAAGTAGAAATAATTCTTTTAAACGGAGTTTTTAATAACGAAAGTGAAAACAACGGAAGTTGGATGGATATTCTGTGAGATGCACTTCGGCTCCAGAAAAACAATACAAATAAACTAAAAAAGATGTGTGGGGGACAATTTTCAGCTGGAAAATATTTGAAATAGGGTAAGTAATGATATCTCTACGTGGTCATTTCTGTTATTTAGTGCGATCTCTTGCTGATTAATGTTAATAGTTGTTTTACTAGTTGCCACCCAACTGTCGAAATAAGTATGTGTTTTCTCAGGTATGTGTATACACATACCCGGTGTTCTCACCACTGCACGTGGTTTCGACCGATTTGTTTTGCACATTTTTCTACGGAGCACAGCGATGGTCACGCTTTCAAAATGGGTAGAAGGAATCTTAATATAAAATCAATCGGTTTGCCAATTTCTTTATATTCCTTTACAATTGTATATGTCGTCTGCAATATATTTCAATTTGAGATGGTTTAAAATTTGCAATTTGGTTGAGAGGTTAATAACAAAATTAAGCCTTTGAAATAGAATTGTGACTTATTATCCACCATACCTGGATTTTTTAAAAGTAGTAACGTTTTAGTTATTTTTAGAACTTTGTTTAGGAAATTTATCAAAAAAAAGCAGTTGAATAAAAACTCATTTGTTGTTTTATGACAATAATTTTCTGTGAAATGTTGCTAACTTGACCTTGTATATGTATAGTATTTATTATAGTATTAAAGTATTTGTATTTATTCAACTTAAGGTAGTGCATATCCTTTCTAACTTTAGATTGAGATTTTGTAAATTAGTGTAAAAATGTATTGGTTTTAAACCAAAATATGGATAAAGCACACAAATATTGAATGTCAAAAATGTGTTTATGTTATTCTATCCGTCTTAAGCTTTAAAATGATATATAGTTTGACCATATTGTACCACATTGAATGAAGAAAAACCAAAGCGAAGTTTTAATGAATTTTATCCCCCCCCATGAACCTTAACGGAGTTAGCCTGTACCGACAGGCAATGGTATTACCATCATACCATTTGGTATGGGGTTAGCCTGTAGATAACCTCGCTTTAAACGCCAGTAAACGATGGTGGGCGAGTAAATCCGAAATTCATAAGCGACCAATCAAAACGCTTCTCTGAGGAAAGCGATATTTACAAATCATACTATTTTCGCGTTTAACTCAGTAACATGAAGAGGTTCAAATATGCTAAAAACCTCCAAAAAATAAGAGATGGGTCGTTAAAAATGGCAGAGTTCGTGCAGACTACATTAGGTACGATGAAGTTCGACACAACCAGGGCTCAGCCAATGTGGCATCGATTTCGAGTGCAACAGATCAGGATTTTTCGATGGACACGCTGGAGCCTCCAAGTCCCCCACCCACTTCTTTAATAAAACGAAGTAGGTATTACATTGCATAAGTTACGGATGTCAACATTTTTATGAAATATTTTACAATGATGAGCCTTTATATGTTCAGACATTCGTGACTCTTATGTACATAGTTCACATAATTCTGTCATAGTTACTAAATCCAGTCAGTTGCGGTGGTCTTCGTATGCCGGCAAAATGTAGATAGTTTATTGTGCTAAAGAATTCTTTTGAAATCAGTTTGAACATTACTTGCACAATAAGTGCTTTGTATATGTTAACGTTTATTCCCTATGCAAACGTTTAGAAACGATTGATACATGTATTTGTTATTTTACTTAAACTGTACTCCAGTTACATCATTACATGCCAACTTGCTGCAAGGCCGCAGGCGCACGGCTTGCAAATACCAACCATTGAATTTGCTATAATCTTAAATCTTTGTTGCCAATTAATCTGAATATGATAGGAAAATATGATTTCAGTGAAAACACAAAATCAGTTTGGATATGTCTAATTGTTCCAGGCATGAGCTACTCTGAAAAAAAAGAAAAGCTTCTTTAAGCTTGGGAGGCAATTCGGTCGAAAATGTTGCGCACCCGCATAGAAGAAAAGAGCCAAGCAATAACATGCTGTGTATTGTGTCATTCAACATGGGATAACATTATACACTGTGATACTTGCGGTCCAAATGCATACTATTGTGATTTGTGTTGCAATCAAATCAACAAGCCAATGCTGTTTCATCGTCCAAAGAAATGGAATGTAGGTTTAATATATACATATATATTATACCAATGATATTAATTATAAATTATAATAATAAATTTGTTCTTCGTGTCTTTATTTTCTTTTGGATAGTAATTATTTTTAAACCAGTTTAGAGTTGCTTGGTTAATTAACTAGATTTTACTATTTCATCTAGCACATTCACACCTGCCTTCATTACTTGGATACTGATAGTTGTTGCTTATGAACATTTCCAATCCACTGTTCTAAAGAAGATCACTTTGACAATTAACTAATTTTGAATATTTAAATGGTTTGTGCATTGCTAACTGTTGTCATGTCTGACTACCAAACACAGTGTATTAAATGTTTTCTTGTTGAGTTGTTTGAGCTTATAGAGTAAAAAATTGCTTTTACTGTCTTAAATAAAACTAACAAACTCTGGTTCTAAAATCACTTATATTAGTTTTCTTTCTTGGTTATGTTTAGTTATAGTTTATGTTTAAATAGCAACTAATTTTTTCAGGGAACACCGTATGTTCCTTTCGTGATACAGCGGACTTTACGCCGGGCAGACCATGAATGCAGCAGCATCTATGCAAGCACCATCTTCGTGGTTTATAATGAAGGTACAATATATATTTTAACTGGGTGTGCGTTTGAAGAAACCCTCCCAAAAGACCAACATAATGATCTGCCATGAGGTCCTCAGACTTTTGAATTTTACAGTACCTCATCTGATGTTACCATTACTTCTTGTCCTAATCTGAAAATTACACGTCAGCCCTTTCTTGAAAAAAATGTAATAGGTCCGACATCTTTCACATGGGTTGTTTTAAAAATACTTCATTCAATTGAATACATATTTGTGTGTGATATAATCATATAGATTGATTGTGTCACTCTTTAGTTTTATTTTCCAATCTTTATATTGATTGGTGTAATCCACAACCTAAAAGCATTTTGCAGTCATAGTAAACGTGTGAAATATCTGCTAGTCTGTGTTGATACCTTAATTTCATATGCGGGATGTCAGGCTACTGCTAAGTGTATGCAGACAACAAATAATTATGTGCTCAGTAATGATAATATATGCATTTTGATAAAGTTGGCATAAAATGTGTAGTACATTAAACAAAAACAATATTTAAAGGTCAGCAACATGAGTGCAGGGCATCCTTTTGCCGTTGTGAAGAGCCGGCTTTAACCTTTTTAAGGTATAAGTTGTGGCCAGCAACACCAACAAAACCAAAAATTGGTTTCGATCTGCGCTTTATGGAACTATTGACTGTCCTCCAACTGGACCTGTCCGTACGGGCTAACTCTGTTAACCTAAGGCCTGTTGAATAGACTAACTCGAGTTGTATCGGGTGGTTTATAAGTCCTTAATTTATTACGTCCTTTGCCCCTTTGTCCAGATTATCTATTTACTAAATTTCTCCATTTAGCAGTTTGCTTTTCTAATAACTTAAACTCTATATAATTTATGTTTACTATTACCTAACGGTGTATCTACAATATCAAACATATTATGTTCGTATGTTAGCGACAGAAATGGAAAAAATACCGTCAAAGGAATAATCAAACATTGTAAAGACATCCGCTTTGACAGGCAAATGTGCTAGATAGCATATGCATATTGCCTTATTTAATACAATTTCAAAAGTCAAAAACGTATTCATGTGGTGCGCATGTTCTTAACATACTCGCACGTAACCATTACTAGTAGGCATAACTTAGAAAGATAAAAAGGTCTTCAAGTGATCGCACAGAACGTGTGTGTTATGTGTTTAGCATAGCACACGCCGCCCACGGTTCCTATATTTAACCAGACCTATAGACTCGGGTTTTATAGGTAGTTCAGCCGGATTTCGGCTGATGAAGTGTAAGATGACCTCTAGCTAGTATTTGTTTTCTCTTAGATTCCAGCTATAAGCTGATTTGTAACAACTCAACTCGTAGCTCAGTTTTCTCACAACATGACCTATAGACTCATGCTAGATACTTTGAGCTCTCGAGAACCCAATGCAAGACACTTCTCAAAGTTCAGTCAAGGTACAGACAGTACTTTAAGTACTGTTAAGAATATCAAGTAATAACTCTAACAATCTGTCAGATTTACATGTTCCGCATGATCACCGGACCTCAAGCATGGGGTATGAATATTTCATTTTTATATCACAGTAGATTCTACTCGCTAACGATACAAACTTTGTATTTTCACCGGAAATTCATATTCGATGCATTATAGCGTATTTTAAATGTCGGATGTAAATTATTGATTTATTTCCTTAATGCATTTATTCTGTACTCTATTTCTGTATTCAGTATCTTAGAATTTGCTTCAAATGACAATGCGTTTCATGATAAAAGATAATCTTTTGCAAAATTATGTTTACCGTATTATCACAATGGACGTAACAATATGTAATAAGTATACTTATTATGGCCCGGAGATGTTTCAATACAGAATAACATCTTTTTATATAGTAATATCATGTTTCTCGACAGCACGACAACATCCGACGGCGTTCATCTTGTTTACATGTATTCGTATTTATATAAATTACCGATTTACGTCTGTAGCGAGCGCTGTAGACAACCAAGATAAAGCGGTCACATTTTTCAGCATGCACCGAATAATGTCTGTACAATTCTCAAAGAATCAATGTAGTTTCATTGGTATTGAATTTCATAGTGTAAATGATGGTGACGTAATAATGTTTACAATGTTGTGCAATTGTTTTTGTATGCGATTAATAACATTATATAAATGTAGAATCAATCATATGACTGTCGTTTGATTTTAAATTAGATATACTGAATAATATGGATTAGTATTGTCCTTCATAATACAGGAATCAGTAATCTGTTTGACAAATTTTTGTGATAAGTTTTTCAAATTACTAATAGTGTCAAATGAATTGTATTTCAATTATTTAACAAGTTTTGAATGACAACTTACTTAAAGAGTTCAACCTAATGTTTTGTTAAATCGTCACTTATACAAACGATGATACATTAGGTATAAATGTTAGGTATAATAGAAGAAATGTAAAACATGAGCTCGGAGTCATGCAGAATGACACAAAATGCGGACCTCAGCCATCCGCTTAAGTCTATAAGCGTTACGTTTGCTTGGCTGTTAAGTATGATTTGAATGGGTCCGGGCCGGATGCTACTATATAGATATTTTGTCACAATCGAGTAGTTTTTTACTAGAAGTGTACAACAAAACCGAAAAAAAATTCATCAGCATGTACTCATGTAACTGATTTGAGAGACATGTAAAAGACAGCCTATCGTTTGAATAATTTATAACATATTATTTAAAGACCGGTATTTAAATGGCAGCCATGAAAATTGTAACCTAAACTTGACTATACGACGACGCATTATCGTTAATTTTTTAGTCGTCCGGTAAATTATTTTTATGACATTCGCATACTCGTCTTTACTCTTCATTCCCTTACTCGTCTTTATATTTTCATTTTGATATATGTTTATGAAACGCATTTCAATTGCCCGCATACATTTGTTCGTTATTAGATTCCAAAATACCTCGGTCGCATTGAGATGGCGTCCGTACTGTCCTGAAACAGATGCCAATGGGGTTGTGTGTGTCTAGTACACCAACTGCAACATCCCCATGTTCTTTGCGGCGTTTCAATGGGATTTATTACTGCTCGCTATGAAAATTATGTTTGGTGTGAATGGAATGCAGTGTAAACTTAAAAGCCACCCATGAATCAATGAAGGAACAACCTAGAAACGAAATTGACAATGCTCGAACGCAGCTGTCGAGGTTCTACTTGGATGGACTATACAAGCAAATTTGTATAAGTATTATACAAAGTGAAAAATAAATGAAATTGATAAACGAAGATTACCACGGGCCCGAACGTGATCGCGGATCCCCCTTCACTGCTTAGGCTAAAGTTATAAAACTTATTCATATTCATTTAATACGGTTTTATCGGAAATATAATCGTATGCTACATATAGTATACTAATTACATAATTAATACACATGGAAATGTAATACTAACGTGTGCTTTGTTTATATACAGGAAGTGGCTAGAACGCTTATACAAGGCATGAACATTATGGAACGGATCTATTTATTAAAACTTAAAATGATATGTACAATATTCTATTGTAATGGCGCAACGATGTAAGTTTCTTAATATCACCACGTAAATGAACATACCATACAAATACATTAACTTCAACAATTCTGATATAAGGTCATATAACATATTTAGAAGCCCGTCATAAGCTAGCCCCAACCTTTAAGCAAAGCATTAACTCATTCAGAAAATCATGGTTTTGCTGGGGTTTCGCTTGTAGATTTTATACGCGAGAGTACGAATTTCACAGGAGCCTTGATAATGTTTCGAACCAAAATAGGATTGGTATTTTAACTGCATTAAATTTTTTAGTCAATTTCATATCGCTATAAGATCAATAAATGTATATAATTGAAAAGTTGATTATGGTTTGTTTTAACGTGTGATATGCCCTTTAAATAACAAGACACATGTATGTGTATCGACAATCGTTATATCATAGTCTATTTCATCGATTTCGCAATATATCCGCACGTTTTGCGCACACCCTCGCGGGGTTGGGGATCTGCAAGCCCCCACTCTGTGTAGGACGACGTGTAAGTAAATGTATCCCAGTTGCTAAATAGTAATTTGAAATATTCAACATAACTTTAAGAATCCTGCAATGAGCTTCAGTATTAGCGATGATCTAGTTGCGTATGTATATTATGGTGGATGGACATCAATACTTAGTGTTGTGAACAAATATAGTCGTATTCAGAAAACATTACGACGTGTGTATAGTATATTATTAAAAAAAAAGGTTTCCGGAAACAACAGATAATAAAGACCTGCAAATGGTTGAACGGAATCATGTAATGTCATGATTTTACATCTACTGATTATAAAACGGCGCTAGACGAAGCGTCGGTTACAATACCAGCCTGTAACTATCGCGTATATAGGATACCGAGTTAAATAACATACGGTACATACTCATTTTGTACGAACGTCAGAGTAACTTACATGAATGGACAAAGGGACTATTATCGAAATTTCAATCAAACTAGTCATTCCATGTGAAATTTTGGTTTCTTCCGCATAATCTTAAGAACTCTTTCGCATGGAATTTGTGAGGCGGCGTAATTTGAGCATCCGGACTATGCTATACTCCGTTGGGATAAATGTTGAATTATAGCATGTCCATCTACTAATTTTTCACTAAATGATATTCGGTTTGATCATATGTGGTTGGCTGTGTGTTGGGATGTTGGACGGAAATACCCGAAAGAGAACCCACCTGTCCGGTATGTTGACCACCAACCAAAACTCACATGCTGCCGGGAACGGGGATAAACCCAGGTGGCCTTGGTGAGAATGTACAAATGTTCATACGTATTTATTGAAATCTATTTTTGCCCTCGATATTTGTAATAAGGATAAACGTTTCTTTTATACCTAATGATACAATATGACATTTCTGCAGTGAAAAAAACAGGAGTGAAAATAAACAAATTTTCGGAAATACTTTTTTTATTTTTAGATTATCATATCAAGATTTACAACAGTTATAAATAACTTGAAAACTTTTACTTAATGTATGCAAATGTACAGCAAATGCTGTTTACGGTCTTGTCTGCAGGAATTTCCTGTTGAATATTATGTTGTTTTTCTACAGTGAATTTGGTTTTTGCTCATGCTATTCTAGACAATATGTATTAAACGATATTATTTGAATCGTTTGAGAGAATTAATAATGTACAATTTGATTTCAATATCTATTGATTTTTAAGTTACCCAACACAGCTTTATAGTCAATTTATTAAAATAACTTTAAACGTTAATGTAAAGTTTCAAATTGCAGGGAATGCATCATTATAATCATTAACAAATATCGTAATTTATTATGATTCTAAATTATTATTCTACAAAACCTTAGATTTCGTTTCAGTGTACAGCGATTTGAATATTAATTTATAGTAGCTTTCATCATCGCGATAAACTTAGAAAAGACAGAGACCATGGCTGTGCCCAAGAAACATCCTGGGCGACACAGAGCTCAAGGAGGTGGACTCCGTCACCTAACTGGGCAGCGTCGTGTCAGCAACAAGCGGTTCTGATGAAGACATCAATGCCAGACTCTTGAAAGCTATATATGCCTTCAACACTCTTACGCCGAAAAGAATGGCAGGTAACTAATTTAAGCAAAAGGCCTGCAAATGGATGCACGGAACCATGTGATTCTTACACGGCGACCAAGGGGTACATATACCGTCTATCTGTTACTTCACACACGGTCATGTTACAACAAGCTACACCGGTGGATTAGGCACGCCAACATCCACCAGATGCACCTATAGCAAGTGCGACATGAGAGCGTAGCAATGCGTATTTAAATACACATTGCCTAACATTCTTAACCAGTAAATGTTTGCCTATATTACGGACAGGGTTATTTGTTCCGCACAACCATCGGACCTCATTTCTTTTTTCTTTTTAAATCAGAGTTTATTTTCAGGTCCTACCGGCCCCTTCACGAAGTCTTTATGGTCCGACCTGAGTCCTCATTTCTGTTATCTCCCTAGTCGCATTTAAATACCACGGTATTCCAAAATACGCAAAAGTTAAATTTTCAGCATGAAAATATACGTTCACTTACATTTTCTGCGCTGTTGACGTCCATTCGTGTGTTTGAGTAATGTGTTAGCTTCATAATCTTATTTGGTACTCTAATTTTAATTGGTTGTTTAAAATCGTTTTGGATTTGATTCGGTTTTTTCAATATTTAAAAAATAATAAATTAACTATGATTTTACAAGGCACATAAATATGTGTACGGTTAAACACGCGTCCTCGATATGGTGTATTTGGCCTGTAATTAGAGTCTTGGTTATATGCACTTAGTTTTTGAACTTCCGGGTTTATCATTATATCGTTGAAATAATCGTCTGCTTTTCGCTTGGATGTACGCACAGAACTGGAAGAAACGTAACCTGGTATCTATTCAGTTTCAACGTAAAAAACAAGGGAAATGAAAAAAGATAAATAGGAGCTCGAATAATGTTTGTAATAAAGCATTTTACACCAGTTGGTCTGCTGTTGAAATTCCTGAACGCTTTCGAATACGATATTTTACGAGTTGTAAACACCAAAGTGTTAACTTTCATTGTTTAAACATTGCTATTGGTATAGTTTGTATTCAGTCTAGATGAGTGCTTAGTTCAAAGGCAACTAAATTGAGGTAGTTAAATATTTGATCAACCATATATCTAAATACTATGACTTACACAAGAAAACAAATTTTCTAACAGATATACCGGGTAGATTACTTGACTTTTGATGACATCATTGACATTGTGATACTAACAGAATCGAGTATGTTACATAATATTCTTTCTGAATAATGCTTACTTTTTTATACCATATTGCTCTGGTTAATTAGTTTCGTAACCATTGGTAAATTGTGTTCACTAAATTTAATATGAATAATACAAGGATGAAAACTTGCAGTTTGCATTTTGACCAGGTAGATATTGTTCAGAGGACATATAAGAGTTTTACTGGAAATCGAGATCAGTAATGTTCTTATAGTGAAACATGTCATTAAGCCGTCGACAACTATAATAGTGCTAGAATAGTGTAGAATGTAAGAGCGATAAGCCGCATGAAAGTACTCCCTTTACAAATGTGTATACAGGACATCATTGGCGACGATGAAATAGTATCTATTTTTATACTTGAAAATTATACTTTTTGAGAGATCTCACAAAATATGAAACGTATTTTGGTCATGATTTTTTTTAATTTCTATACTTTATGTTCCATTTAAATTTCAGTGCGATCAATCATTTTGCAACAGACTACGGTATATGAATGCCATTAAGAGAATTTCAAGTAGTTCATTACACTTTTTGTTCTAACCGCTACATAGACGTCAATGGAGTACAAATGGGGTGTGAGGTATAAAAAAGCATAACAAATATTCACTTTTTAATGACTAATACAGTTAAATATTTTGTTAACTGTCATTAATAGATGTTTAATTCTTACTGTTTATTTCAGATGCTGCTCTGCACGTCTTTTCTACCCGACGTTTGCCAAGTCCTGAAGTGTGTTCTGTAGAGGTAAGCTTCTTTCTACTATAATACCGGCTGGACAATAATCTGCATTAGCATAGGCTATCAACTGTTTGTCAGTAATTAAATTAATAGTAAATTGACAATAAGAATCGATACAATCAGAGCAAATGTTTCGAACTTTACAACACAAGTTTATCACTATATAAATCAAGTTTATCAGAATATCATCATCAAAGTCATCATCATCAATCCATTGGCCGGTTTGTCCGTTGTGGGTGGGGGGGGGGCAATGAGGGACAACGATACTGCAATCCCCCTCCAGTCAAGTCTGTTGTGTGCTGCTGAGAGTAATTCATCTATGGAAACGGATGTACACTCTTTTATATTGTATATCCAGCTTTTCTTCTGATCGCATCGACGTCGACCTCCCTCTGGCGTGCGCTGGAGAACTGTCATGTAATTGTAATGTAAGGGACACAACTCGTATTGTCTTGTTAAAGCACGCAGTCATGAAATATTTGTATTGAGGTTTATATCTGTGTGAATATATGAATAAAGTCAGTTGTGAGTTACCCACCAACGAGTTCAGAGTTATTACATGGTGTCAGAATGGTTGTGAATAAATAGCTCGAATACAGAAAACAATAGATGCTAGACATTTATTGATTAAGTTTTAGACAACTGGGAGCAGTATGGCTGCAAACGGAATTAGAAATTTGCAGGAATTGAATTAAGCAGATGCAGGAGCCGCAGAGTGGGAGATTTACAAACGTAATTTCCTAGTTCACCTGGATGCATTAGGTCTGCATGACAAACCAGGGAGTCGAAAAGTTGGAGTATTATTATCCAATATGGGTCGTGAATGTGTCAAAATTTATGATTCGTTTATATGGATGCCAGAAGTGTTGGCAGATGAAGACAACGGTATTGCACACAGACCCGCAGAAGATAGATATGATTTGGACACTGTGCTAACAAAATTTGATCATAATCTTGGTGTCCACAACTTCAGAAACATTAAGCGGCAGGAATTTCTGAACACCAAAAGAGGTCAATTATCTGTTATGGATTACATATCAGAATTACAACGAAAAGCTGAGTACTGCCAATATGGAGCGCAAAAGGATGGTTTCATATGTGACATGATTATTAATGGGATAAACGACAAAAAGTGTTCGGAAAAACTTATGGAAATTCCAGCAGATCAATTAACATTGGAAATGGTTATTCAAACGTGTCGTCACATCGAACTCACAAACGCTCACATTAAGACTTTGCAAGAACATCCAGCTGTACACACGGTGCGTCCGGATAAATATGGCAAACGTGGTGGAAGACAAAACAGTTCCAAGAGTATCATGTCTTTTTGCCAAAAGTGTTGCAAAATGCATGCGATTAAAAATTGTCCAGCATTCTACAAAAGATGCGATGCGTGTGGTCAAAATGGACATTTTAAGGCGTCTAGCTATTGTAGAGGACGTGCAACAACTCGAGGTCGTTGGCAGCACCGTGGTGGCATTAGGCCAAGCCGTGGTTATGGTCGTGGTCGTGCTAACGTTCGTGTTCACTTCGCAGAAGAAGACGAACTATCTGATATGTTCGAACAAAATACATCAACACATGATGTTTACACAGTACAAAACAATGGAAATGAAACGAATAACAAGGAGTGGACAGTAAACATGAAGGTCAACAACAAGCATTTGCGTTTGGAGATAGACAGTGGTGCACAATGCAACGTGCTCTCGAGACAAATCGCTGAGAAATTGTGTGCGGAATTCCCAATATTAAAGAGTGATGCCCGCATAAATGGTGTGAGCGGAACGCTGATCAAGGCATTGGGCAAAATAACTTTACCATGCGAATACAAGAACGTGAAACGTAATTTAACATTTCAAGTGATTGATGGGCAAAGATATTTAAATATATTGGGCAGAGATGATTTAGTTAAACTAGGCCTCATCATGAGAGTAAACAGTACCCAGATGGAAATAGAGCATCTGATCAAAGAATTCAGTGATGTTTTATGCGATCAAATTGGTTGTTTGCCAGGAGAGTATGACATCAAGATCAATGAGACAGTGACACCGGTGGTTCATGCACCTCGTTCAGTTCCAGTAGCTATACGGGGTGAATTGAAAGAGCAATTAGACCATCTTGAGCGATGCAAAATACTAACAAAACAAACAGAGCCGACAGAATGGGTAAATAGCATGGTGTGCGTGAGAAAAAAGAATGGCAAAGTTCGCATATGTATTGATCCAACTGATCTGAACAAGGCGATCATGCGTGAACACTATCCGATGAACACAATTGATGAAGTTGCAACAAGATTCCATGGAAGCAAATATTTCACCACATTGGATGCGAACATGGGTTATTTTCAGGTGAAATAGACTGAGAAGAGCTCAAAGCTCACAACATTTAACATACCATACGGTCGATACCGATACCTTAGAATGCCAATGGGTGCACGATGTGCCAGTGAAGTGTTCCAGAGAGAAATGGAGAAGCATTTTGGAGCAATGGACGGTGTAGAGATCGTTGTTGGCGATATTCTAGTCCATCGAAATACCATAGAGGAACATAATGTGAGGCTACGAGCTGTACTGGAAAAAGCAAGGAGCATTAATATAAAACTCAACAAAAAGAAGTGTGTATTTGCACAGACTAAAGTGAGTTACGTTGGTCACAAACTGACAGGAGAGGAGCTGAAACCGACAGAGGAACGCATTGCGGCGATTGTAAAAATGAAAGAGCCCGAGAATCAGAGTGAATTGCTTACGATACTAGGAATGCTTTCTTATGTAGCTAAATTCATTCCTGGAGTGAGTGAACTGAATGCTCCTCTACGAGACCTTAAAAATAAGGAAAATTGGAATTGGACAAACGAAGCTAGAGAAGCCTTCAAAATGATAAAGGAAGCGATGACGTCAACAGAAGTTTTACGTTACTTTGACGTATCAAAACCAGTTACGTTAACCGTAGACGCATCTATGAGAGGTTTAGGAGCTGCAATAATTCAAAGCAATGGGGTAGTAGCATATGCAGCTCGTGCTCTGACATCAGCAGAACAGAATTATGCTCAAATAGAAAAAGAAATGTTAGCGGTAGTATTTGGCTGTGAGCGATTTCACAAACTACTTTACGGGAATACAAGGATCACAGTGGAATCCGATCATAAACCACTTGAAAGCATACTGAAGAAACCCATACATACAGCACCATTACGGATACAACGAATGATGCTGAAGTTACAGCCATATGAATTCAAGTTGATTCATAAGAAATGGGTCTTGCAGATTGCCTGAGCAGAATGCCATTAAATGAAGAAGAGAAACAAACCATGGATGATGAGCTGATGGTATTCGTGGCAGAAACACTTGCATGTACAAATCATGAAAAGATTGCAAACGCAACAGCAGATGATGAACAGCTACATATAGTAAAACAAATAATCATATCAGGATGGCCAGAAACGCGCAATGATTTGCAGGATGAAGCAAAACCATTTTGGGAATTTAGAGATGAATTGTCAGTGTACAATGGCGTTTTATACAGAGGACAGCGCGTCTGCATTCCAATGAGTCTCAGATCTGAAACAATGAAGGCTATACACAAGTCACATCTTGGAATTGTGAATTGCAAGAGAAGAGCCAAAGAGTTGGTATATTGGCCTGGTATGAATAAGCAAATAGAAGATGTAGTAAGCAAATGCAGTGTATGTTTGACATACAAAAACAAGCCAGCAAAGGAGCCTATGATTATGCAACCTGTACCAGAATTACCATGGAGCAAAGTTGGCACAGACTCATTTGAAGTCAATGGTTTTCATTATTTGATCATGGTAGATTATTACTCAAACTTCATCGAAGTATCACCTTTGCAACACGATACAAGAACAAGCACAATAGTGAAACAAATGAAAGCTAACATTGCAAGGTATGGCATCATGGATACGCTTGTGAGCGACACCGGTCCACAATTTTCAAGTCAAGAATTTAAACAATTTGTGGATTCATACAACATTAAACACGTAACATCATCTCCACTATATCAGCAATCAAACGGGTTAGTTGAGCGAGCTGTTCAAACGGTGAAGAATCTCACAAAGAAATGCTTTGAGACAGGTGATGATATTTACTTGTGCTTGCTAGAATTGCGTAACACTCCTCGAGATGACGTAGTAGGTTCGCCGATGCAGAGGCTAATGGGTCGTAGAGCAAGAACTCTCATACCGATATCGAAAGGACTGCGGAAACCCCAAGCTGACCAAACAGGAAAGATTGCATCAAAATTGAATGATTATAAACAGAAATTTTACTACGACAGGCACACAAAGGTAAAAGAAGACCTGAAGCCAAATGATGCAGTACGAATAAAGACACCAACAGGATGGAGACCTGCAGAATATGTTCGGAACTCGCCATATCCTCGTTCGCACATCGTAAAGGCTGGCGAAAGTGGACGTGAGTATCGGCGTAACACGTCTATGCTCATGAAAACCAAAAAATCCCCACATGTCATTGAAACACACGAGGAAACAATACCAAAATTATCAATGGTTTCCAGAGATTTGCAACAGAACGGCAGAGATTTGGCAAGGAACGACAGTAATTTGCCTACAAACAATAGAGAGTTGCCAAGAGAGCAGCAACCGGTGCAACGCCATTCAGCACAGCAACGAAACAACGCGACAGAACAAATCCGTACACGTTCAGGACGAGCAGTAAAAACACCAAGTTATCTCAAAGATTATGTGTGCTAAAGTGTGACATGGGCATAATAATCCCATTACATAATAACTGGTGTGAGGAAATAACAGAAAAAGTCTGTGTTGTATTATTATATAATGTTACATTATACAATATATTTATATATTATTATATTATATTATATATTACTGTATTATTATCATTATATTTGGCAATGTAGCTTGTTATATAAAACAAGTACTCGTTTTGATGTTGTTTGTACACATTTATTTTATCACATCAACATCTTGGTTAATGTTAAAAGATTCAGTTTTGTTTTTCTCCTAAGTACAAGATGTTCAGAAAATTATTTTCTCCCAGAAATCCAATACTTCATTGTTTTTGGGTGTATCTACTTTCTAGCTTGATTTCGGTGTGATCATAGTCTGTTATCATTTCCCAGCTAAAACCCGACAATTAGTGTGTCTGGCATTTGTCATAAACATAGTTTGTTCTGTACATAGCCTGAATCTGAGATAACAGGGGCAATTTTGTGCAAACTTAGAGAACATGTATTTTAGTGAATACTTTTGTTTTTACATGTTGTTATGTTGTAAATTTGGTTTTTATGAATTTCATTCCAATATTTAATTTAAAATCAGTTCTTCATTAAAAAAGTGAATTTTGTTCATATGGAATGTTCTATTTTCAATAACAATTTAAACTCAGAAGTTTAAAAGAAAAATTCTCACTATGTTTTAATTAAAAGAGAAGTTTATAATTTGTAACGACAGGTTATATTATTATTAGTTTTTTCGCATATCTATTCCCATATGTAACGATAAATTAGTTGATGTATCATGTATTTATAATTAAAAAAAAAGAAAGAAAAGGGGATGTCATGTATTGGGACTGTAAGGGACACAACTCGTATTGTCTTGTTAAAGCATGCAGTCATGAGTTATTTGTATTGAGGTTTATATTTGTGTGAATATATGAATAAAGTCAGTTGTGAGTTACCCACCAACGAGTTCAGAGTTATTACAAGAACAGGCTTGCACAGAGAGTCCTGCCTAGTGACGTGTCCAAACCAAGCCAGCTTTTGTTGTTTGACGGTCATTTCCGGACGTACTCGTTGGTCTTGTGCTCCGTGTAGCAGATGCGGAGCAGTCTTCGGAGACTTTTATGTTCAAATGCGTTCTGCGTTCTGTGTCCGCGTAAAGGGTCCAGGCCTCGCAGCCGTAGAGTAGGATGGAGACCTCGAGGGACTTAAAAAGCCTGTACTTGGTGGCGAAGCTTATGGAACTGCCTGTCAATAACCTGAGTCTGGTCGTCGCTGCGGTCGCCATGGCGATTCTTGTTCGGACCTCAGCGGTACTGGTACCATCCTTGCACCCAAGTACTATAAGCTGGACATACTTCTAGTTTCTCGCCGTTCATGGTGATGTCTGCACTGGTGTTGGTGATGCTGTTCACCATGGTCTTTGACGTTTCCGTGCCGACCTTTATTCCCACATGATTCTGCTTAGAGTATATTAGTGAGAAATTGAAGTTCACTGCTGATGCCACCCATGAGGTCAATGTCATCAGCGAATCTCAAGTTGGATTGTCTCATCTCCTGACCAGACTGCGAGATGCGCATGCTGGGCTGTGGCTGCGTTTGTCGCATATGACATAAGACCCATTTCCGCATATCGAGGGTCTCATTGCACAATACATTTCGTTAGAAAATTAATGTCAGTCTGTGTAATTCAAAGCACACTGACACATTTTGGCAGGCTTTACAGGCTCTCAAAAACAATTTTCAGAGGGGCCGACTGAGTAGGTCAAACATTTGTGTTTAGATAATTAAACGGTTCACCTGTTATCATGGCAATATTTAGGTAGTGTTTATTTTCTAATCGTGAAAGCAATACCGTGTTATCATTGTTTATCATAGTCCATAATGCTTTCCCCTGATGATTTAGTGACCGAGTACTGAACCTGAAATTTTGCGAGTTGTATTTTATCGCGTAATTTTTACTGGTTCAAATTGTGTGTCTATGTGTCGCATGAACATGCCGAGAGTAGTCCGGAATTCCTTACAATGATCAGTGCTACATCTGATAAGCTGATTGGCTTATGAATGCTTGTGATCGCAAGTTGATTCGTTAATTAATGATCATTGCTAATCGGATGGGCGGGAACCAGGCTGGGCGGTCAGTCATGTTTATTTTGGCTCTTTTTTTTACAGTATTTTTACATTTAGATATAGCAAACAAACGTAGTTTTTAATATAAAAGGTATCTATTAACGTATAAAGTTGTTTTGAATAAAACTAAAAATTAACTTGACTGAATTAATAGCCAGCAGTTTTCATTTTCGAATTTTATATTGGACAGCTCTCTGTGAAATCGATGTCGATAGTAGCCATTGTTTATTGTTTACACTCGATGAACACATTCGAACACATTTAAACTTCGATAAATCGTGTAGTTGCATCGAGATAAATTGCCTGTGCACGAAGTCATTTGAGCGTATAACGGACCGTTTAAATCATTTCGAGGGATGATCTTGCGGGGAGTTTTTGTTTTCTTAGGGCTTATTCTTACCGGTACATTGGTTAATTTCTACTATGTTCATTCGTTAGTCATTCGTTAGTTCAGTTATAGTTCGGAAATTAAATCATGTAGATATATATTTGTGCTTTTCTTTTCTTTTATGCACAAACTGAACTCACGAATGCGCACGTATCAAAAAAGCTCTCAAATGAAAAATAAAAAGATTTACAACAAATAAGAGCCAAAATGCAAGAGACGAACTTGTAAATTATTGTTATATTTTGTCATATCTGATAACACATTTAAGTTCGTTTATGAATATTTCTTCTATACATTGTAGCTTAGATAAGTTTGATCGCTTTGTTAAGTCTATAGCTTTTAGCATTTTCAGCCACAAAAATGAACTCCAAATCAAACGGCGCAACTGATGCGCATGAAAACTCATGCACTCCATTGAACAAAAGAAACTCTAAACGTGGTACAAAACGCGCCAAAACTCGCACACCCGGGTCAGAGTCTTCCGTTGAGGGTGACCTTTCATACCTCGACCAAAGTCCTGGGCGAATACTTTCTGCTGCACGTGAACATGATACGGTTACTCTCACTTGCTCAGAATTTGATACCCTGATGAACAAATTGGACATGCTGCAAACAAATCTCGAAAAAATTGCCAACATTGAAAAATGCATTAGCAAACTGGATAAACTTGACAAACTGGATGCCATTGAAATCTCAATCAAAGATATTGAAGTAAAACTGTACGACATGGATCACAGATTGACTAGCGTTGAAAAAATACAAATGCTCTTGAAAGTTCTGCTCAGTTCCTCAGTGACGAGTATGATACTATGAAGAAAAATCAATCTGAACAGAACAAACAACTAGCAGAACACTCTAAAACTATCCATCATGATAGATTTGTCTACCGAAAACCAATGCTTAAAGGAATCTCTAATGGACATCCAATCTCAGTACTGCCAAATAAAAACTCAGCTCCTTGACAGTAAATGCAGAGAAATGCGGGACAATTTAGTGTTTACAAATATTGACGAGATTTTAAACACAAATGCATATGGAAAACAGTATGAAAACACCGAAAACGAATTGTCTGAATTCCTCTCTGCACGTTTGCATCTGACCGACATTAAATTTGAACGTGTCCACCGTGTGCCAACCAATGCTGACACATCACGGAAATTCCCCTGGCCCATTATCGCAATATTCTCATATTATAAAGATAGGGAAACTGTTCGCCGTTCTGGACATTTACTGCGTAGAACACAATTTGGCATAAATCAACAATTCCCGGAAGAAATCGAACACAAAAGACGTGAACTTTATCCTCTCGTCAAATATTTCCGGGATCTGAAAAAACGGGTGGTTTTAGTGCGTGACCGATTGTTCGTTGATGGCAAGGAAATCAAAGCCGGTCATGTCGGGATCCCTCATGAACCTATGGGCTCGCAACGAAACATCTCGCCTGGACCGCACAGGACTCCACAGCAGAGCGGAAACCGCCCAACCTTACACATCCCAAGTCGATCAAGCAATCAAATCGGTTCCACTAAATTGCAGGGAAGCCATGGTGGTCTTTCAGTTTCATGTTCAAATGTGTGCGGACTTAGATCAAAACTTAACATACCAGAATTTATTGAAAACATAAACAAATTTGATATTTTCTCCGGCTTTGAAACCTTTTGTGACAATAGTGATGTCATCAATGTAAACAATTACTCATGATTTTTTGAAAAACAGATCACAAAACGATCGTAAACGATCTGGTGGAATCGCTACATTTATAAAGGATACAATATCGGAACATTTTGAAGAGATTAATACTAAATGTGAATATGTACAATGGTTTAAACTACCGAAAAAAGCAACTGACTTAGATGAGGATGTTATATTCGGTCCTATTTACATGCCACCTGAAAATTCTAAATATTGTGACAAACGTTAATATGAAATGTTTTATGCCGAAATTGATAGCTTTAATACACAAAATAAATATGTCATTATTTTCGGAGATTTTAATGCTAGAACTTCAACAGATGCAAATATATCTGATGTTGATAATTATATTTTGACATAGTTGATACTGACGCTAGCGATATTTTTGAGAGTAATATTTATGATAAACTTCTTAGGTGTAATGTGTCAATTAGTCGTTGTTCAAAAGATAAAACCATTTATCATAGTGATAGAATGCTAACTGATTTGTGTAGAGCAAACGAGTGTATTATATTAAACGGTAGAGCTTTTTCAAATAAAGAAGGACATTTCACATGTAAAGATGTTTCCACTGTTGATTATGCAGTGACGTCTTATGGAGCCCTTCCTTTATTTGCAGACTTTTTTGTTGAGAATTTTTGCCCATTACTGTCAGATGTTCATTGCAGCTTGGTCTTTAGACTGTGTTTTGAATTATCAAATTTAGATAAACAATCTTGTTCCAAGGAAAAAATTCGTAACTGGGATAAAGCTAAATCAACAGATTTTGTTAAAAACATTGACATGACGGTAATTGATGAAGCGCTGCACAATTTAACGGATGAAAATTTCCCGATAAACCAGCAAAGTATGAATACAGTGGTGAATTTGGTAAACGTAAATATAGCTGGGTTTAAAATAATGATACAAAGTCGGACATGCGTTCGGCCTCAAAATCGTACAAACGTACTATTAGAAAGACTGTTCAAAATTATAAACGAGATATTAGAAAGCATATAACACAAATGAAAAGTAAATCTCCAAAAGCATTTTGGACTTATATAAACAGTCTAAATAAACAAAAAAAGAAAAACAACGTAAACTAGTCACTATTTTATTAGTATTTTAAAGAATCTAACTTATGTGACGATAACAGTAACGAAAACGAGAAAGTAAATGTAAATTTCCCAAACATAATTATTGATCACGATCTAAATGAAAATATAACCGCTGAGGAGATTCTTAATGCAGTTAAAAAATTGAAATCTGGAAAAGCTACTCTTCTTGACAATGTCTGTAATGAATATATAAAGGCTTCTTGTGATAAACTTATGCCTTTTTACCAAAAATTATTTAATACGGTATTTGTTAGCGGATTTATTCCTGAATCATGGCTTATTAGTTGTATAGTACCAATTTATAAAAACAAAGGAGATACAGCAGATCCTCAAAACTATAGACCTATAACACTACTAAGTTGCTTAGGTAAATTATTCACAGCTGTGCTAAATAATAGACTTACGAAATACTTAGAAGAAAATAATTTGTTAAACGAAAATCAGGCTGGTTTTAGAAAGGGCCATTCAAAGATGGATCATATTTTTGTTTTGCATGCTCTGGCTTAAATTTGTAAACGTAAAAAGAAAAAGTTGTTTTGCTGTTTTGTTGATTTTCAGAAGGCTTTTGATTCAGTCTGGAGGGTCGGTCTTTGGAGAAAAATATTATGTTATAATAATGACGGTAGCTTTTTAATATTCTTAAAAATATGTATAACGGTATAAAATCTTGCATTTTTGTAAACAATACATATTCAGAATATTTTCCATGTGCAAGAGGAGTACGTCAAGGTGAAAATCTTTCACCTGCCCTTTTTTCTCTTTATTTAAATGATGTAGAAAATTACTTACTTTCTAGTAACAATGTCAGTGTCGATATATCTGATCAAAATTTAGATATGTATCTTAGATTAGCTGTAATTCTGTATGCTGATGATACTGTATTATTTGCCAACGAAGAAGATGAATTAAATTCAGTACTAAACACATTTTACCAATATTGTTGCAACTGGAAACTTGAGATAAATTTTGTAAAAACTAAGATTATGGTTTTTGGTTATAAATTTAAAAGAAATAGATTTTTCTCAGTCAATGGAAAGCAAATAGAAGTTGCTGACTCTTTTAAATATTTAGGAATAGTTTTCTCTAAAAATAGACAATTTGCTTCTGCAAAGAAACATCTGTGTGAGCAAGCAAAAAAGGCAATGTTTAGTTTGAAGAGGAAAATAAGAAATCTTGATTTATCTATTGATTGTCAGATTAAATTGTTTGAAGCTACTATTATACCTATTTTAACGTATGGTTGTGAAGTGTGGGGAAATGTTGATGTAAATTTACTAGAAAAAGTCCATACCGATTATTTGAAATACATATTAAATGTCAAAACTTCCACTCCGCATATTATGTTTTATGGTGATCTTGGTAGATTTCCGATAGTAACGGAGGTTAAAAAACGAGTAATTGGTTTCTGGTATAATATTATTGTTAATCCTAACAAATTATCTTCACTGTTGTATAAATTTATGCATTCTGTTTATGTTAATAGGCACTCAGAATACAAGTGGTTAGATTTTGTTAAATCAATCCTGGATGAATGCGGTCTTAGTTTTATCTGGTTAAATCAAATGTTTGATGGTTCCAAAGAGGCGTCTTGTTGAACAGTCTTTGAAAGACCAATATAGACAGTCGTGGCACTCTCAAGTTTACAGTTCGTCAAAGGCTTTAAATTATCGTATATACAAAAACGAACACAAATATGAAACCTATCTAGATATCTTGCCTTGTTTCTATAGACAGCATTTTGTCAATTTTAGAATGTGTAACAATCTTTTTCCAATAGAAAAATTAAGATGGTCAAATATTGAACGCAATGAACGAAAATGTAAAATTTGCAATTTAAAAGAAATCGATGACGAATACCACTACCTTTTCAAATGCACATCTTTAAATGAGCCACAAAACAAATATCTACTTAAGAAATATCGAACGAACGTAAACTGTATAAAATTTGACTTATTTATTAATGAGCAAAATGAAACTGTTCTTTGCAATCTTGCAAAATTTATAACAATTATCTTAAAACTTGTCAAAAATAGCCACTTGGCAAACACATAATAAAACTAAAATCAACAAAAGTGCATATATTATGTATTACCACCATGTTTTTGGACCTGTTTATTTGTTCAGGTTGTCACATATGTTTGCACTTTCTCAAACATGACATGACCCACAGCCTGGGCATTTATTTGTATATATATTTGTAAACTCATATCACATATGTATGTGCTGAGTAATAATAAACTGTTGAAACTGTTAATTAATGATCATTGCTGATTGGCTAATTAATGCTCATCGCTGATTACCTAATTTATGCAAAAATTGTCGAAAATGTGTAGGAAATATATTGGGACGATTTACACTGAATGACGTATGATGGTTGACACTGATTGACGTTGAATACCCGAGACAAAGAAGTGAGATATGCGTTAGTAATTATAACTGAACACGTTTTGTGTCGTTTGAACAAGTTATGAAATTAAGGTCACTACGTTAGTCAAATTTCGGTCATAATATTGACACAGTGATTTCCAATATATAAAAAATATATGTGTTATTACATTTGTTTTCTTTTATATGTTATTGCGTGATACGATAATCAACATTCGATTATAATATTTGAAAATGATGTCCAACAATATTAATCAGGTAACATACAGGAAGGAAGAAAAAGACGCAGACAAACGAAAGGATAAGAACAACACATCTCAAAATGGACAGGGTTGAGGCTTAGCGAAGCACTGAGAATGTCCGAAAGACGAGAGGAATGGAGAGAGCTGGTTGCCAGGTCACCTGTGGTGCCCCTGTCGTCCAGACTGCGGGTTTGGTGAAGGTGGTGAAGGTTAACAGTGTATCGTGCTATCTATGGAATATATGTAGTGTAATCAATAGAATAAAACAATTATTATTATTATTTTAGGCGCTCAACATAATATAATTTGAGTCACATATTAACTAAATTTCAATAAAACCGAGCTAGGTTTATTGTTAATATGTGTGCAACGTTTACATTCGTATTTAATAACTATACAACACTGTTAAACACATCCTTTCACATAATATCCTAATGTTTTTGGCCTGGGGCGAAGCCCCTAGGCCATTGTACTCATAACCGTTTTTTGAGATGAGCTGACTTGGCTGGCTGCCAAAACATCCACTAATGAATGAATTTGGAAAAGTCCGATTTACCACTTGGCGGTAATTCATGCGCAATCAAAGAAGAGGGACCTATACAAACAAATAGGTCCCTGCAAAGAAGTTCTAAATAACCCGCATTGTGAATACAGAACATCACTATACAACATGACAGTGTCATAAAACGTGTAAAAAATATTATTGAAGCAAAATTCCTAAGCATTGGGTACGGCATAGTTTTTATTATTGTTCGCATATTCATGCGAGAATAAGTTCCTCGCTTGACGGTCTAGGCCGAAAATATACGAGTGTCTACGGAGACAGTAAGAAGATTTTTTCTGATACATTTTTAAGGTATTAGCACTCTAATGAACTTCGTGCAATATCTCCTTCTTTCGTACATATCCGTCAATCCGAACGTTATCCGGGAATGTGCAGAAAACTACGAATATTCTATAAATACGCTATGAAATACTAAATGTAGGATCCGCTAAATACAATGACAACAAATATGGCCGACATTGTATCGACAGATTGGTCGTTTAAAGAAAAAGCAATTTACTATATTAAAAGAGAACGATTAATAAAAGTGTTATTATTGTTCATATTAATGTGACTGGAGTTAATGATAAACGTCAACTAATGCATGGCAGTGTTGATATTTATGGAAAAAAAACGATTCCTGGAAATACGATGTCAAACGGTTGAAAATTTTGACCACTGTGAAGAATAACGTTTAGAACCCGTGTCACTTACAACATTTTATATTGTTGGTGAGAAGTAAAAGGGGATAAAGTGGATTTATGCTTGTGTGATGACTGTAGCCATGTGAACGGGTTATCGTACGGCAAAACCCATCACGTAAAGAAGAGTCTTCAACTTTTCAAGAAAGGAATGCCTTTTTTAATGTTTTGCTATCAACACAAAGCTCGGAACAGGAAGGTACATAGATTTTTTTCAAGTATAACAGTTTCATTAATCATAATTGGAGTAAAGTAGATTTTGTAGGAAAAGTGCACCCTGTCAGTGATTTTTACCACATAATTAGGCTCATATTTGCTTTCATTTTGAAAAAGAAAACGTGCCATGTAAGGAAAAAGTGGGACGATTGAACTTTACCGGTATGCAACACTTAACATCAAACAGCGTACCATAACCCTTAACACCTAACACATAACAACTAACGCAACACCTTATAATCCTATTTATCCTATATATAATATATTTCCTTAGTATCGGGGGCTTCCGCCCCAAACCCCCGCTTTGTCGATAGTTGTAAACAACTGCGTACCGGTAAAGTTCAATCTAGCCGAAAAGTTGTGTTGTAAATACTTAGAAATCAAGGACAGCATATTTGAATTTTATGACCGAGTATTGATGTTTTCCTCAAACAAACAACAAAAAAGTATATTATGTCCCAAATACAAAAATTACTATTCTGAAAATGATATACTTTTTGTGTGATCATCTATATATATACATTCTTCATCCAAATGTTAATACCAAATACATGTATTATCCCTACTGGATATGTGGTGTTTACACTTACTTATTAATCCAGTTTAAAGGGGTTTATCATATAAAATACTAGGAATGACATGCTACAGTATGTCGTGAATGTCTGAATAAATAAAAACTATGACGCATATCATAATGGATCATTTCACACTTCTCATTAAACACTAATATCAGTTCTTACCCCTATACAAGTGCTTGTGTATTTGACATCTGTATATAATTATTTTGTAAAATAACTTGAAGAAAATGTTGTCAATTTATAGAAACAACCTTGAGAAGGCTTATTGAAGCCAAATTAATAAGAAAAGACCAAATATTTTTATTTTAATAAATAGAAATGGTTAAAATTATTCATACACAATTTGCAATTGTGCATAATTTTGTTCGACTGAAACTTATTGATGATCTTATGAACCTGTCTGAATATAACTACATGTACTAGTCAAATATCAACTTCAACATTTCAGTGATACATTGTATGCTGATTACCTGTGCAGGAGGAAAACGAAACCAGACAGATTATGGACTCAAATTCAACCTGTAAAAAAAGCTAGGAACTTGCAGTCACTGAGTGTTCTTGTTTACAGTCATGTGTTCAATGCTGCCACAACATAAATATTATAGCTGGCTCTGGACTCGACCTTATGCATCTTAAAATGATCTTTGAATACGATGGTCTCAAGAACATTTTTATAATGAATAACTTTGACGGTCAGCCCAGGGTCACCAATTCCAAGCGTCTTTTGGAGACACTTATTCCAACCTGTCGAAGTTCTTCAAAGAACTACCATGACAGTCGTGTATTTGTTTTGTTTGTCATAATAAGTTTAATGTTATATATCACTAGTATCACTAGTCATTGATACATTGATAAATCTATTTTTCTTAAAACGCGTTTGATTGAATGATTATATGTGCCTTGTTACTTAATTATTAATGTTCTTATTTCCCTGTAACATTTTCAAGTCTTATTTATATAAGAACACATTTCACGTGCTATTTCAAACAAGGTTAGCAAATCTTACTGCACTGAGTAGGTTCCATCTCACACATGATATATGAGATGTATGTATGTTTATATGTTTATGGGTTTATTATAGGCTTTTCCTCTTTTTTTATCTTTTTATAATAATTTTTGAACATTAAGCTCATCTGAATGCTCACATATAAAAATCTCAAATTCAGTATGACGTTTCTGGAAAAGGGGGGTAACCTTGATTGTAAAGCGGGAACTTTTCGTTTTCACTGGTGACCCCCATTTTTAGCTTATTATTATAAAGCAATGTCTTTACCATCAACTACTAGTTTCTGTATAGTTTTTTGTTCGTTTGTAAGTTTTTCATTGTTTGCAAAGTATTTTGTATTGTTTTCATTGTGTTCAACATGCTGTGCCTGTGCACGAAGTATTATGCCATCAAATTGTAGTTTTCAACTATGTTATTCAAAATGTTCCTATTTTTGGAGTGAGTATAAAGATTTCCATTATTTTTATCTCTAATTATGCGTTAAGAACAATATTGAAATCACTTCCAACTAAAATGTTTTTATCTTAGTTATTTATTTTATTGGAATGTAATGTTTCATAAAATTTGGATTTATCTATATTCAGGCCGTAAACGTTTATTAATGTTAATTGTGTTTCGTGTATTATTATAATAATATTTGTATGTTGTCCGCTAAGATAAATATCTCCGTCCCATGCACTTTTCAATGTTTGTGAGAAGGTACGTGTGATGTGATTTTCCTGTAAAAGACTTTTTTTCGCCTAACCATTTTAAAATTTAAGTGTGTTTGTCTTTGTTATTTAGCCCTTTTACATTTAGAGTATATATGTTAATATTCATACAAAAGGAGGAGAAATACATGCCACTTTCCTTTTATCTAACATTTTAAAATCATTTTGTAGAGCTAGATTATTTGTTAATACTAAATTATGCAAAATTATATTACGCTTTGACGTTAAAAACAATAACCTTCCATGTCCTACAGGTTGTTGATACATTCTGTTCATTAAATTGATCTACGTACTTGTTCATTTATTACAATGGTATTGGTAACTATGCCCTGCCTTCATTTAAATTGATCTCGATACCATTTTTTAAACATTTCATTATCATTAACACTTTGCTTTCCGCGTGGTAAGACCACCATTGTTAAATGAATGAATAATTTAGTGAATTAGTTAAATGTGTTTGAATATCGTTCCAAAATATTTTATAACACTTGTTAGTGATGCTATGAGATCCCGAACTTTTGTTATTTTGCATTTCTTTAAGAGCTAGTCCACATTCATATTCAGTTAGTAATCCGTCACATACTTCTTTTTCCTCTTCATTTAAAGCATGATGTGTTTTTTACAGAGGGTGTTATTTTCGACATTCTTTCGTTTATAGTGTTTCAAAAAATAGGCTTGTTCTATTATTTCCACAATATTCATATTCAGTTTGTAATCCTTCACATACTTGTGATTCCTCTTCCTTTAAAGCATGATGTGTTATTTTACAGAGGTTGTTATTTTCGACATTATTTCGTTTATAGTGTTTCGAAAAATAGGCTTCTTCTATTATTTGACTTTTATTTGTTATGTCTTTGCCATTAACTACTAGGTCTGTGTATAGTTTTGTGTTTGCTTCTACGTTTTTAAATGTTTGCACAGTATTTTGTATTGTTTTCATTGTGTTCAACATGATGTGCCCGTGCTCGAAGTATTATGCCATTGAGGTGTATGTGATAAATTCCTTCTATTATAATTTTTTTTGTAAGAATTTCCTTCTTCAATGGAGATGGTATAATTTGTGTTTCTTTTATGCATCTGTTTTTCAAGTGCTTCAATGGCTTTTATGGCTTCATTTTCAAGTTTGTGTGTTTCTTTTTGTTTTAGCTTACCTGAGCACAACGTGAGCTTTTGTGATCGCCTTTTGTGCGTCGTCTGTCATGCAGCGTCAGCATTTACCTTGTTAACACTTTAGAGGTCACATTTATTGTCCAATTTTCATGAAACTTGGTCAGAACATGTGTCCCATTAATATCTTGGACGAGTTCGAAAATGCTTCTTGTTGTTGAAAAACCTGGGTGCCAGAGGGGCGTGGCAGTTTTCCTAATATGGCTATTGTAAAACCTTGTTAAGACTATAGAAGTTACATTTTTTGTCCAATCATCATGAAACTTGGTCGGAACATGTGTCCCAATAAAATCTTTGACAAGATCAAAAATGGTTCTGGTTGGAAGAAAAACATGGCCGTCAGGGGGCAGGGCAGTTTTCCTATTTTGGCTATAGTAAAACTTGTTTACACTGTAAAAGTCAAATTTATTGTCCAATCTTCATGAAACTTAGTCAGAACATTTGTTCTAATGATATCTTGGACGAGTTCGAATATAGTTCCGGTTGGTTGAAAAACATGGCTGCCAGGTGGCATGGCAGTTTTTCCTTAAATGGCTACAGTAAAACCTTGTTAACACTCTCGAAGTCACATATTTTGTCCGTCAGAACATGTTTCCCAATAAAATCTTAAACGAGTTCGAAAATGGTTCCAGTTGAATGAAAAAAATGGCCGCCAGTGGTCGTGGCAGATTTCCTTATATAGCTTTAGTGTATAGTAAAACCTTTTTAACATTCTAGAAGTCACATTTATTGTCCAATCTTCATGAAACTTAGTCAGAACATTTCTTCAGACCATATCTCGGATGAGTTTGAAAATGGTTCTGGTCTGTTGAAAAACATGGCTGCCAGGGGGCGGGCCAGTTTTCCTTACATGGCTTTAGTAAAACCTTGTTATAACGCTAGAAGTCACATTTGTGGTCCAATGCCTATGAAACTTGGTCAGAATATTTGTACTAATGATATCTGGGCTCAGATCGAAAATGGTTGAGGTCCGTTTAAATACATGGCCGCAAGGGGGCGTGGCATTTTTCCTTATATGGCTATTTTGTAATGTTAACACTAGAAGTCACACTAATTATCCAATCTTTATGAAGCTTGATCAGAACATTTGTTCTAACAATAGCTCAGCTGAGTTTGAAAATGGTCATGATTCGTTGAAAAATATTGCCGCCGGGGGGGGGGGGCAGTTGTCCTTATATGGCTTTAGTGAAAACTTGTTGACGCTATATTAGCATCATTTATTGGCCAATCTACATGAAACTTGGTCAAAACATTATTTTGTCCCACTGAAATCTTAGCGAAGATTGAAACTGGGTCATATGAGCTTAAAAACTAGGTCACTAGGTCAAATATAAAAAAAACATGTTGAAAGTCACTTTTTTGGTCTAATCTTCATGAATCAGCTTGCATTTGTCCAGAATAGTCTAGTTCTTTTTGCTCTTAGGTGAGCGCCTTAGGGCCTAACGGCCCTCTTGTTTTAAATGACGTGCATCTTATTGTTGTGTTAAGTATCTTGCCTTTAAGATACCTGTTATATTTGTGTTTGATATTGTGTATCTTTTCAGAAGCTATTATTTACTTTTAAAGTACCTTGGGCCTCTTTCAGGTTGTATTTCATGCAGTTAAAGTTCAACTATCAAGTGAAGTCATAAATCCTGGTTTTATGTTGCATGTGTCGATAATGTTGCAAATAGACTCGCATATTAAAAACAATCTTATCTCCAAATATTGCTGGTTTTGTGTTTGAGTGCCAGGTGAATTTTCTTTCATTATGATTAACTGTATGCCATATGTCTATCAAATTGTAGTTTTCAATTATGTTATTTAAAATGTTCCTTTTTTGGAGTGAGTATAAATATTTCCATTTCTTTTATCTCTAATAATGGGTTAAGAACATTATTGAAATCCTCTCCGACTATAATGTTCTTATCTTGGTTATTTATTATAATATTTGGATTCATCTATGTTCGGACCGTAAATGTTCATTAATGTTAATTGTGTTTCGTGTATTTTTATATCTATACTTGCTTGTCTGCCAATCATTATTTTCGTTCAAGTAATCCACTGTTATTCCTGTATGACTTTTACTCAGACAAGCGATGCCTTGTTTATTTGTATGTTGTCCGCTAAGATAAATATCTACGTCCCAACCACTTTTCAATGTTTTTGCTAAGGTATGTTTTAGGTGACTTTTCTGGATGAAAAAGATATATATTACTTTTTTTTGTCTAACCATTTGAAACTTTTAGTGCATTTTTCTTTGTTATTTAGCCCTTGTACATTTACAGTACATATGTTAATACTCACACAAAAGGACGAGAATTGCATGATACCATTCTTGTTCCAAACATTTTAAAATCATTTTGTAGAGCTAGATTATTAGTTAGTAGTTCATTATGTCAAGTTATATTAAGCTTTGATGTTAAAAACAATTACCTTCAATGTTCTACAGGTTGTTGATACATTGTGTTCATTAAATTGATCTCAGCACTAAGTACTTGTTCATTTATTACGATGGTATTGGTAACTTTGCCCTGCCTTCAGATTGATCTCAAAACCATTTTCAAACATTTCATTATCATTAGCACTTTCCTTTCAAAATGCCATCATTGTCATTATATTTACTGAAAATAGTCTACCAGTCACACATAACTTAATTAATATCTCCCTTTTTAGCTCGACTTTTAGAACAAAACAAGAGCTATTGTCATAGCCAGGTAGTCGGCGTTCGCGTTTGTTTAGTTGTCTGTAAATGTCAATTTCCGCAAAGACTATCAAAGATATCCTCTTCAAACTTACAATACTTGCTCTATTTCGCCTGTTAAGTCCATACTGACAAGGCTGGTTACCATGTTACCTATATTTATGGAATTATCTGCCCTTGTTTTGACTTAGTACATAGAAATATTGGCAAATTCTCAACAAAAAACTTAATTTTCTCAAACATTGTCCAACCTTTCAACTTGACAGTCTGCATACTTATATAATATGATGACATACAACTTCTGACAAAAGCACATAACTTTATCCTTCATATTTTACTAGTTATTACCGACTTACAATTTCTCAAACACTATCGAAGCTTTCAACTTCGAAGTATATGCACTTGTAGAATATCAACACCTTCATCTACTGACAACAGAAGACAACTATTCACCATTTTGTAAGAGTTATTCCCCTTTTCCGACTTCAATTTCTCAATCATTAAAAGCTTTCAACTTGAAATTCAACACTCTTGTAGAATGATTATGTGATGACCTACTTCTATTGACATGAGGAAACAATTCCTCTTTTTTGATTTGAAACTTAGTCTGTGTCAAGCACTTGTATTCCAGCGTCCTGCACCCGTTGGCAGTGCTCTTGTCAACACTTGATACTGCTTGTCCAGAGTATAAATGAGAAGCTTGACATCCGATTAACACTTCAGTTAAAGAAACCTAGCACTACTTATGAATCTTCCTCTTCATCTCTTGAAAATGTTTGTCTGTAAAATACAACCATAAATCTAATGTTTAATTTAAACTTTTTCATACATACATTGTTTTTATGCCCCGAAGGCAGGCATATGGTTTCTGAACTGTCTGTCCGAAAAATTATACTTTTGCCATAACTTCCATACTACAGAATATTATTTTCACTTGATATTTGTACACAACTCTTCTTAGATCAACACCTTCCCACGGACATATTTCTTGATGACCTTGGCCCTTGAACTCAAAAGTCAAAGCACCCTATAACTTAACATTCACCGTAACTTTGTGGTTCATGATTGGAGATACTTTATTTTTGTCCATAACTCCCCTTTGGACAAGACCTTCCCACTGACCTATTTTATGATGACCTTGACCATTGAATGACCTTAGCTTAAAGGTCGAAGTGTTTAAAACTAGATAGACATATTAAGCACGAGTAACATATTAAACCTTCATTTCATAACATCAGCATACATGTACACTGTATCTGGCAGCAAAATAGCGTGGGTCCGTTTACATTTACTTCAGTTTAGTCACTACACTTCTTTCCAAGCACCCTAAATCAAGCCCCAGGCCTTCAGCGCCTACGGCGCTTTGATTAATTTAAGGCAGCTATACATATTACATATTAAGCATAGCTTTGCGTATAACATTCGAGAATAGCGGGTGTCACCAACATGAACTTCCCTTATATGAACATTTAACTTTTATTCTTTGAAACTATTTACTGCGTAATTTTGATCATGCTAGGTCTAAATTTACAATAAGTTATTCATATGTAGCATTCTCATATTTCTAACAATTGTGAACATTTCGACGAAACATGGTTATTTGCATCGCTGTCACATAATTGACAGATTCGCATTTTTTTTCCATTCTATCATACCTATCAGTCTGAATTGTCAAGGTATGTGCACATATGCGTACTTTCGTAACATCTGTTCTTAAATTTCTTGACACAATAGTCCCTCTTGTGATAAATGAAAAAAGGATTGTTTTTTATGTTTTTGATCATATTATCATTAATAACTCGTTCTATTCATGTATTTACTCGTCGATAACTGTTTGTTTTTTTCGAAAAGACATAACATAACCTCAATGATTGGTGAGTTGTTAGACCACACATGTTTTAATCCGTATTTAAATATTAAATCACTCACCTTTAGTTTAGTTTAAACCTATTTATTTTAGCTCACCTTTAAGAACCAGTTCAATTTATTTTCATAGAAGTCAATCAACACATCTTCCAAAGTGGATCTTAATTTAATATTGTCGCATACATATCAGTTTATACATAACGGTTATCAACAATGTTCGCCGTTAACGGCCACACTCAAGTCATTCTATACATAGATGGTGACGTCACTAAGACCGGTGTGTACACAATGCACTCAAGTTGATGTTTCGAGACCAAAACAAGTTTGCATACTCTTAGGTTCACTAAAAAGATCTACACTTTCAGAGAATGCATACTCCGCCCCAGCATGTTAAATTGGAAGACACAGAAGCCGTAAATAACTGCTAAAATACGTTTAGTTTTACAACTATACGGTTTCATGTTTGATTACAATACAGATCAGTGCCGTAGCCAGACCAAAATTTAAGCCGAGGCAGTATCTTAGGTCCTTCTAGGGGGTCCCCATGCCCCCACCCCCCCTCCGATTTTTTTTAAATACCTAGAACGTCTCTGGTGCGTTTTAAAGGCCATTTAAAATACATTTTATACCTAAATTATCGGAATCGTGGACGCTACATACAACCGTTTGGTATCAATAAAGTTCACAAAAAAATATGCTACAAGTTCATTGTCAATTTTATATTCTGGTATCAAAAACGGTGTTTGAAGGGACAATGATGTAACAAACTTAACTACAGAAAAATAGTCATATACTTCATTTGAAGTCAGATAGAAAAAATAAAAAATGAGACGCAGCTCTCTCATACAAGCCATAGTATTATATGGATAATAGAATGTGCTTTACATATTTATTATTGAAATACTAAAATAAAATAGATCTACCTTATAATATGAAGAAACAGATCTATCAAACATTTAAGCGAATTATGTTTCATGAACATGTTTTATTGTTCTTCAACTTTTAAATATAAATCTTATTGAACGCTTATTCAACACTCATGTCTCCAGTCGAATCCCACATTTGAAGAATTTGTTTTCGATCAACTGGAATGTGTTTATGCACAAACATTAGAGCGATGCCATTAAGCCGTTCCTCTTTCATAGTAGAACTCGTCCACGTTTTAAGCCTTCGCAACGCGCTAAAACTCCGCTCACATGTACAAGAACCAATAAAAAAATATTATTTCTTAAGTTAACATCAAATCAGCTTCCGCAAACTTGCTGTTGTAGTTCAGACAAGTTCGCCGTGAACAAATTCGTGGACGATTTGTTTTTTTCATTTAGAGCTTGAAAGCACAATAGGGCTCTTTAAAGAAATATTTAAATGCATTCAATCAAAAGCGTTTAAAATCATAAACACAGGACAAGGATCATTGATGGAGTTTACTTAAACACGGACCTACTGGGATTCGAACCAACGCAGTGAAAATATAATAGTGAGCAATGGATCCAGAGTCTGACGCCTTACCGTTTGCGTCACAGGGGAATATTGTTTATCACGAGGAGTACAGATATTTAACTTAAATCAGTAAAGTTGTTTTGCCATTTTTCTTGTGCAACATTTTGTTTTACGCACTGCGTCATCATTTTCTATCATCAACGTTCTATCATCAACTTCATTGACTATTAAAAAGAAAAGACTTGAACTTCTTTATATCAAAAAAATTTAATACGCGGGATATCATAATTTAAAAATTCTAATGAAAACAAAGATTCTTACCACCTGAAACGGTCCCGGATTAAACTCGACGCCGGCCATAAAGAGGAGAATTCCAATAAAGGCGAAAACGCCAGATCTGGCCGTAAAACACCCGATCCTCGCTCGGTACTTTCCGATGTCCACTATGATTGTAACATCGAAGTGTACAGTGCGACGCTTTGTTTAAATTACGGATTTTCCTAATCATTTTGTTGAGCAATTTGACATTAATTGAAGTTATTAAAATGAAATAATTATCTGCCTCAACATGAACCAATTGTACTCAATGATAATATATGTTTGTGAATATCATAGTGCCTTATATTAATTAAATTGCCTCAATTTCTTATATAGATTTTATTCTTTGACATAAATTGTCTTTTTTCCTTGTAATATTAACATTGCTCTGCAAATTTTAGCCGAGGCAACTGCCTCGGTGTGCCTCAGCGTGGCTACGGCGCTGCAGATATTTTGCAACAAACTTTTTCAATTGTGTAGTTTTCCTGTAAATCTTCATGCGCCATATTTTAAAAGGAAATAACAACACAATGATTGATTCAAATGAAAGATTTCGACTGTTAAAATATTGTTGATGTAGAACTATAAAATATATTTTACACATATTTTAGCACATATTTAATTATAGTCATCCTTCATTTGTCTTTTCTGAGCAAATCATTAAACACGGTATGTTTACTTTTTATTGCAAATAACTGCCAGATCATCCTCACAATCAGTGTACATTACAAAAATGTCATATTACAAATACTTCAAATGATTATATTCTTAAATGTTATTTATTCTGCAGGTCAATACCTCAAGATAATTATGTATTGGTGTGATAAATACTTAATGTATATCTTTAGATGTTGCCGTTTATTTAATTGTTAACATACTACTTAGAATTTGTTTTCATAAACTATACAAAATTGTATAAAATAAAACATCTTAAATTAATAAAATGAGTATCTTCCTCAGTCAATTGCTCTCAAAAAAGTAGTAATATACTCATAAGTAATAATAAATAATATGGTAAATATAAGCAATACATGAAATATAAATTATACAAACAGTCGTAAGTTTTAAATCTGTTCTAGGAAACCATACACGTCTTTTTTCTTGTAAAAGGCCGATATTCCAAGGGATTATTGTTCTTGCTGTTTGCGCTTAAATATAGAATTCGTGCATTCCTTACATGTCTAATATTTTGAAACAAAACAAAACAACTTCAATGAAAGCTTGCTTAATTGAATACTCTCAACAATGATTTTTCTGTGTGAGATGTCTGTTTAAACATTACACTCTTAGGTGCATTATTGAACACAGACACAGGTTTTTTACACAGAACACAGAAAATACGCAAAATCTTCAAGAAGTTTATGAGAAATCTTTCGTTTTGTAAGCACTTAATTTGCAAACTGTACTTTAGCTATATATTGCCTTTAGATTTTGTCAGACAGGTTTATTTTTTATATAGAAATATCATGTATCTAGGCTTAACGAGTAACAACTTCATGTGTAATATATAACTTTATAACATTCAAGATTTAACTCCGTATGAAACATAAATATAAATGTTTACATATAAATATCTAACGCGCATATATATGTTCTTATTTATTTTCATGAGAGGTTTATAATCGTTTATGGTTTATAATCGTTTAATGTCATTTCGGCATTTAAGAGCATGTCAGCTTTAATGAGCGCATTACGAATTTTTGCGAGCGTTCGTGTAAGCTAAAATGAAGCTAGATATGAGCTAGCCCTTACTTATATACAAAGCGTTTACCCATTCATCAAAGCTAGCCGTAATAAATGGGAACCGCATTAGGTAAGCCAACCAGGACTTCGTTGTGAACATTTTGAAGGCATGCGCACGCATCTCACCGATATTTTGACCGTGAATTGGAATGATTTTATTTTACCCAGTCTATATTGGCGGGACATATTGTCTTTGCCCTGTCTGTTTGTTGGTTTGTTGATTTGCGTCAAACTCTGACATTGTCCATTACTTTTGCAATATTGAAGATAGCAACTTGATATTTGGTAGGCATGTGTATCTCATGGAGCTGCACATTTTGAATGGTGAAATGTCAAGGTCAACCTTCAAGGTCAAAGGTCAAATATATAGGGGGACAAAGTGTTTCACAAACAAATCTTGTTTGCATATATCTTTATTCACTATATTCGCTACAAAACTATTCAAAAATATTGAGTATATATTATTTTAATGCGTCTCTGTTCGTAGGCGATATGTGCTATAAATAATGCAAACGTGCAGCGCTCGCTATTACCTTCCATTTTGTGCTTTGGCATTGACTTTTCGAAAGTGGATATATATTCATCTTTGATAACAAAGAAATAAAATCAAATCCGGGTTGTATCTGTCTGGCAGACAAAAGATGAACATCTACAAGTCTCGCTCTTTGCAGATAATAGTTTTTGAAGGGTTTTTGTTCCTAAATGTAAACAATTAAATGTATAGAAAAAATACATATTTACTTTTTTCAAATAGTTTGGTATATTATATCAATATGATTTCAGTAACAACGTTGTAGGTTACTTAAAAGGCCTACAAATGATTGAACGGAACCATGTGACGGAATCATGTAATTCTCACACGACGACCAAGGTAACGGTAAGCGGTACCGACTCGCAGTTTTCACACACGTCCATGTCACAACAAGGTATCCCAATGTGGTGTCTTCAACCATTTCAGTCCAGCCGCCCACCGTGTCACAAACTAACCTAGCAATTGAAGTGTGACCTAAATTCTAACTTGCTTTAATGTTTATTGAAAGGTTTGTTTGTTCCGCACAACAATTAGACGTCATCACTAATTGTAAACGTCGCATTATATACCATGGTAGTCCGAAAGATGCAAAATTCAATGTTTCAGCAAAAAAATATACCGTTACTTACATTGTTAATGCTTTTGAGGTTCATTCGATTATTATGGTAATGTGATTGCTTTATAATCTTGTTTGGTACTCTCCGTTTAGTTTATCGTTTAAAATGGTTATGCATAAGGTCGTTTAGTTCAATATTTTCTAGAATTTAATTATAAAAGATTTCACAAGGGACATAATATTAGTAACTATACATATTTGCCCTCGATATGGTGGTACAGAGCGTTTACTTTCACTTTCGTTTTTGAACTTCCAGGTACATCAGAAATATCGTTGAAATGGTCTTCTGCTTTGGTTGTGCGCATAGAACTGAAGTTAACGGAATCTGCTGTCTGTTCAGGTTCCTCATAAGGAAAAGAATGGAGAATAAAAATGGGTAGATATATAGATGCATATATATTGATTTTACTTACACAATAATACACTTGTTGGCTTACGGTTGATGAGCGTAAACGATCTCAGATATGATATTTGGCGGATTATAAACAACTTTGTTTTTGCCTACATAAAGTGGAATATTGATATTTGTATAGTTAGTATTTAGCTCAGATGAGCGTTTAGTGCAAATATAATTAAATTATATAGTTCATTCTTTTATAAAAACATATTTCAATTTACAAGAGAGCTATATTGTCGAAAAGTATAATATTAAACTATTATAAAGAATTAATTATAACAGACATTATTTTTATGAAACAAGAACTAATCTCCAGGGCCGGCTAAAGCACTAGGCTAACAAGGCTGCAGCCTTGGGCCCCCGATTTTCAAGGGTTCCCAAATGGCAGGCCAGTTTCCCAATGTATAATATTTCTTTACGCCATTTAACGACTCTATAGGGATTACAATAGCAAGTGTCTGTGCGATTTTACTAATTTTCCGATGAATAATGAATTGCAACCGTTTAGTTCGCTTTGATTTACTATGCTATTCATTTTCTTTCTGTGTTGTAAATCCATTCAGAACCATTAGTTTTTCGTTGTTTTATACGACTTGCACGTATGGTCATGCCAGCATCTGGACACGTATAACGACATTGAAGAGACGGCCAAAGCGTTTGTTGCAATCAACGAATATAAGAACGCGAATAAGTGTAAGCAACGGTATAAACTATTTCGTGATGAGAGAACGGCATCAGATGCAAATTCGGGGCTAATGACAATTAGAATTTTCCAGAGACACAGTAACCATGTGCATACAAATTACTACAATTCTAATTACAAACATTTTGATGATAAACTTGAAATTCAGCTACTTACAAAATCGAGAAAGTTATATAATCTTTCTTTCAGAATTATGCTTTCTTTTTCAACATTTAAATTGCAATCATCACATACCTGACATCTTACTGTTTTATTTGTTTCACAAACCATAGGATAACAGGTGTTTGGATTGTATTAAGACAAGTTCATTAGTATCTCTGAAAAGTTATGAGTCCAGAAAACATGAATGGGCAGATTTCTCATTTTTAGAAAAGTGTACAATAGTCACTTAATTGTAATACATTCTGTCCTTTTTATCGTGTGCAGGTCTAGAAAAAGAAAGGGAGATGTTCGCCATCCAAAATGTCCATTATTTAGGACATTATTGATGACAATGACAAGGTATATGTTTTATACTTGTAAATTATACTCAATGAAACAATACATATAAGTACAGGCCATTACATAATTTTATAACACAAAAACCGAACAGTTTTGAAATATACATGAATATAGTTAGTGGTTTTGCAGAAATATTACATTCTAGTAAAGGATGGACTTAACATACATTTTGTCGTATGCTTTTATACTTAGGTTACGAAACTCGTATTGGCTTAACACAATTTTATATAAGTATATATAATAAACATAACACAAAAATTCTTTGAAAGAAAAGCATTGAATAAAAGATTTATATTTTTGCTGGATTGTGAATATTTTTCAGCTAGTCCGAGTTAGCTAACATGGCCGCGTACACATCCAATCACAAATAGGTCGGTTCAGTGAAATTCTGGTAATTTGTACTTGAATTCGAGTCACATGGGACAGTGTATATCTGATCCTGCGATCCCAAGGGCAGGTTCTTCGGGGAACTACTACTTCTTTGGAGAAGTGTCGATAGTTGAAAAATGTGCAACCAGTATGTGGCTCGAATCCAAGACACACCGATATCAAGGCGAGTGATCTACCGAGTAAGCTAACCGAACCACTTTCAAAGCTAATCTCCATTCCCGCTTAAGTTCGTTAACGTGACAGCGATTGAAACAAAATGATTTTTTATCTAAGATGTTAACAAATAATCAAGATCTTTAGAGAATGAACTACAAAACTATGTTATACACAGCATTTCGCACAATATCATAATATATTTCATTTAAAGCTATACATGTAACAAATTATAAATAGCTATGCGTATAACGTTGTCGAATAGCGAATGACACCAATATGAACTAACCTGATATGAACATTTCACTTTTTTTGTAAGTTATAACAGAGTAAGCTTGATCATGCCAGGTCTGACACTACAATAAGTAGTCATGTAGTTTTCTCTTATTTGGAAAGCTTAGAAGATTTCAACAAAAAATGGAATTCATTTTAAACTTAATTGCTGTCATATTTATAATTGACAGATTCGCAAGTTTCTTTTCATTCTATTATAGCTGCAAGTCTGAATGAATTCTCCGGTTATATGCACATATGCGTACTTTCGTAATCGCTGTTCTTAAATTTCTTGACACAATGGCCTCTATATACTAGTATTTGTCATACAAAGTTTACTTGTATTTATTTATATTTTATGCGTCTACAATTAAAGTGGATTTTCTGATACCTCAAACACGTTTGCTGACGTAAAGGTGTAATTACAAAAAATATCTAGACTTTGAGAGACCCCAAACTTCGTACGAGTATGCTATAATTGAAAAGAAAGCGGATAGAAACATAACTATCATGTTCATCGATCAAAGATTTCTTCATGTGTAAAGCTTTTCTTGTTATGCCCCCTTTATATGAAAAGGGGATATATAGTTTTCGCACTGTCCGTCAGTCTGTCAGTCTGTCTGTCAGTCTGTCAGTCTGTCACACTTTTCGTGTCCGCTCTCTAATTCAAATAGTTTTCATCCGATCTTTACGAAACTTGGTCAGAAGTTGTATCTGGACAATATCTAGGTCAATTTCGAATATGGGTCATGCCGGGTCAAAAACTAGGTCACGCGGTCGAAAAAAAAATCCAAGGGAAGTAATAAGTTTTAAATGGACATACTTTTCTGACCTGCCAAATTATATATTTTTGTTAAATAAATCAAAGCGGCGCAGTAGGCGGCATTGTGTTTCTGACAAACACATCGTGGTAAAAGGTCAAGGTAAAGGTCATCCTTCAAGGTCTAAGGTAAAAAATACAAATCCAAGGGAAGAAATAAGCTTTAAAGGGAGATGATTTCTGTACCTGCCAAATGATAAATATAAATTTTATTTCAAAGCGGCGCAGTAGGGAGCATTGTGTTTCTGACGCACACATCTCTTGTTTTAATAGTGTAGTATTAAAATAACTAATAAGACCAATAACATCTCAATATTTGTATAGAACCCACAATGATGCAAATGGTATAATTGGATACATTTAAACATTGTATGCAACATGGGTACTTAATATATATATTAACTCTTGATTCTTCATGATATTGAACGTGCGTTACAACCTTGAAAATTTAAAAGAAAAGCTTTACACATTAAGAAATCTTTGCTCGATGAACATGATAGTTAAGTTTCTTGCCGCTTGAGGCACCTTACTTCGACGATGTATGCACACGAGGTTGCTTGGCTATGTTGTTGGTGAATTATCAATAAGCTCGACTTTCAAAAAACCATCGGGTGACGCAACCCGGACACCAGACTCGTTAAGCCAAATTTCTTCATGCCAATATTTGCCTTGATTGGATTACATGAGGTGTTTGCTGACCTATGGTCGTAATCGGTCCGACTTGGAAGTTATAAACTATGAAAAACTGTATCAAATAATACATATAAAATTAATCCATAATGAATGTCTTAATGGGTTTATTGCTATACCTAATACCTAAAACGTTAAGTAATATGGCAAAAACAAGCAATACTGGAAAAACGAATTTATGTACTCACTCATTTGTCTCAAATCTGATCTCAGAAACCATTAATGTCCTTTTGTGTGAGTTATCTTCATGGCCAATATTCCAAACGATTATTATTCTTGATGTGTATGCTTAAATATATTATTCAAATATACTTTACATGTGTAATGTTTTTAAACAAAAATCTCTATGGTTTAATATACCAGTTTGCTTGATTGAATATTCTATCAACAATAATCTGTATGTGAAATGTATGTTAACATATTACATTATGTAATGCATGTATGAACACAGACAGAGGTACTTTACACACACATGCCCTGACCAATGTGAAAAATGCGCAATAACTTCACGTACTTCAAAAGCAATATTAAATGTCGTTAACCCTAAATATTCAAATTATGCATAAGCTAGGTATGGCCTCGAGATGTTGCAAGACAAGTATATTTTTAATATATTAATATCATGTATCTAGACTTGACGAGTAATTGTGTTTATGTTTAAAACATAACGTTAAAATGTTGAAGATTTATTACCGAATGAAACTTAATTATACATGTATACATTCAATATCTATCGCGAAGACATATGTCTTAATTTATCTTCATGAAAGGTTCACATTCGTAGAATGTCATATCGACATCTAAGAGTAGGGCACCTGTGGTGAGCGCCAAGGAAAACTTGTGCTAATCAGCCTCTCCCATGCACAACCCTTGTTACTGGCATACGGAGGGTTGAAGCTCCATTCAATGCCACGGTAATTTGCTAGAATTAATTTCATGAAAGGACTTTCTCTTTTCTCGATCAGCGCCTACAAAGGTTACTTGAATAGACTAAAGGCCTGCAAATGGTTGAACGTAACCATGTGATTTTTGCACGGCGCCCTGGGTTGCGGTACCGAGAAACTGCTACTTCACACGCACGTGTATGTACGTGTAACAGCGATACCATTCTTGCACTAACACTAGCACTAAATGAGCCTTTATACTCGCACACTTAAATCAACATTGAAAGAAAGTGAGTGCAAGCTCAGTGAGTACCACATTACGAGGTACAGGTTTGTATGTTACGCTCAGCCATCGGACCTCGGTCTTCAAAGTGCAGCTCTTTTTCATATACCACTGTAGTCCGATAGCATCACACGTCAAAGTTTGAGCACGGATATATACATTTACACACATTTTTATTGCGTTTAAGGTTCATTCGTGTTTTAATGTAATGTGTTTGCTTCATAATCTAATTTGGTAATCTTCTTTCAGTTTGTTATCTTAAATGGTAGTCGATTTCGTTTATTTTTTCAATATATAATTATTATATAATTAAATAACCTTTGATTTCAGAGGGGAAATTAGTATGTGCATGTATGTACATTTGACCTCGATTGTGATGATTAGGGCGCGTAAGTCTAGTTTAATTTCATTTTCGTTTTTGAACGCCCAGGTACATGTACATCGGCTATATCGTTGAACTTTCCTTCTGCGTTGCGTTTGGTTGTGCTCATATTACTGGGGGAAACAGAACCTGATGTCTGTTTAGGTTCCCTATAAACACAAAGGAGGAAAAAGAATCATGGTATTGCAGCAGGTATATTGATTTTACTTACACAATAATACATCAGTTGGCCACACTTAATACTCGTTTTAGTGGTAATTGGTAATTTTCTTACCTGTTTAGTGTTGTGTTTCAAGTTGATAAATTATGCTGTTTTTAACTGTTTTCTGGATTAAATATTTTCTTTAATTAGAATACTGTGTGTGCTTTGATCGGGCATAGTTCAGTGCTGTGTTATTTTCATTGTCCATTGACAATATTAAATGACCGAGTTCTTCTTCAGATACAGTAGTCTTTCTGGATCAAAGATTTTGTGCCTAAAAAATACAGTTGATCTTTAAAGTGCCTTATTCATATGCTTGCTTTAGAATTCCGATTTAATCTCCATGCTAAGAGGTGTCTAGATAATGTTCTTAATCTATTAACTGAACAATACAAAGAAGGAATAACTTACATATGGTAGAAAGAATTGTGGTAAAAGGTCAACATTCTAATTTACCGCATTAAACTACAATAGAAAATATATTTTTGTACAACACGTTATTTCACTCCTTAACTGATGTCAACATTTTTGACAGTTTAAGTGGGTCGAGAAAGTATATAACAAGTCTATTGAGATAACTGTTTACTTGCAGATTGTAATATCTTTCTTCCAAACAAGATGTTTATTTGTTGAAATAACAATTGTCTGGCCCTATCCATACAATAATTCATCACGATGTTAGACAGACAATATTTTAAAATTCTGGAGGGGCTGTACAATTTAACGCTGCTTTTTTGTGCTGTTGTAAAACTCTTCGATGACGCAAATTCTCATTTTGAAAATTCTGAAAGGCTGAAAGAGTTTGGCACGATACAGTCTAGGAAGTGGTCCTCACAAACGTGTGTATAAGACGTTGAAATTTAATTCTTCCGGCTATTGGCTCTTTACAAGTCTTTTTTGCATTTTTTTTGCTTTTGAAATTTACCTTAATAGCAAAATTTACTGACTCTGCAGCTAAAATTGTGACTTTCAAAGATACAGCAGAGTTCTTTTCCCATTGCTTATGTTGACACCGGAAGTAGGTATACCGTCCCGCGCGAACGACAACTCTTGCCAGACGGAATTACGAAAATTCGGAATTTGCACGTTGCGGTGTATTTAAGATTAAAATATTTAAAAAAAAAGCTTTGATCGAATCCAAAACGTCTTTTGGATTGTGTGTTTGTCATTTTTAATTGGAAACTGCAATAGGAATGAAACAAATTACTTCGACCAGTCATTCGATTTAGTAAATCGTTTTTTAGTCAATACAAACGTTTCATAAATAAAGAGTTTTTTTTAAAATAAATTAAGATAAAGCAATGGAAGAACAGACAATGGAAGTGCATATCGTTGCAATTTTATTATTATAAGCATTGGGATAAGGTTGTCATTGACGTAAGTGTGTCGTTCAATATATTTTGACGTTGAATGACTCCTGTTAAAGCTCCAATAGTGTCATCAATTTAATCTACTGTACTGTACAGCTTCAATGGTTTTTTCTTTACATAAGTAATACATGTATATGTTTTCAACCCCAAAGAACGTTAGTTTGCCGTAAACCAGACTTTTGTAGTGAACGCCGTGGGTTGTCTTTGATGGTGGAATAAAAATTTAAAAAATATAGAATTGCAGTTGAACATAATCTTTCTCAACATCTACTGGTTTTAATTGTTATCCAAATATTCATTACCATCTTCATCGTCAGCTGCAGAACATTACATCATCATCATTAACAACAACAAAGGCAATACATCCCACCATACTGAGCATTATCGTCATCATCAGCTACAACAACACAATTCTACAATCACCGCCATGGTTTCAAAAGTCTTCGTTAACATGATATTATCTTCACAATTATCTCATCCATTATCCTATTTGTATCATCTTATCACAATATCAGCATACAATACATGCTATTTACATCATCATCTTCATGAGAGATTAATCAAATGTTTTAGAGCCATAATTCGTTACCAGACATGAATATTCACGAAATTTCTATATCTTAGAATTGACCGGTAATGACAATATAAATCTGTTGATAAGGAAAAAGTCTGCGTATTATGCTGACGTTAATGAAAGTGATGATGATGGCGATGAAGATGTGATATGACGATGATGATGATAATAATAATGATGATGATTTCGATGATTATAATAATGTCAAATTATTACTACGGTGATGATCAAATTAAATTGCAAATTAAGGAGAACAGGGCAGAAATGGTTACTCTGTCCACGATGAACCGCATAACGTCGAAGACTGTTTATTTGTAACATTAAAATAAAAAAATGTTTAAACTCATGCAACATTAAGAATCTTCAAACTTTTAGAAAAATCAAAATTCATCTGTTGTTACTATTAAGGAAACTTTTAAGTTTTTCTGCGCTGGCTTATGTTCTACTTCTACGGATGCCAGTAAATACGAATAGACTTTTCACATTTACTGAAAAATATAGAGAGTTGTAGTATATAAACCGAGCAAGCTCTAACTTAAGGGTCTTGTGATCACGCACGATGCAAGTCTGTTAATGTTTCACAGAAGTGTCAGAAACAAGGGAAAATAATTGGTTAAGAAACAAAACGACACCAAGAGTCTTGCTGTTGAGAAATCTGTTTAAATTGTGTGAACAAATGATTTTGTCATGAGCGTACATCAACCAATATAATGAAGATGTGGCGAGTTCACTGGCTAAAATGACATCCGACAAACAAATGCAGTTTGCGTAATGATTTCACATTGAGTTACCGACCATGACAACATCCCACTCCTTCATTTGGATATCACATCATAAATTAAATGTACACTATGCCAGTCGTATAGAAAACACTATTCAAATTAAAGTGATATTATGGGCATTTTTCACTGTTGAATTGAGCTGAAAAGAATTAACAGGTTAAAATATTTAGTTAAAATGTGGTTACTGACCAATTATCCTGCAACTCATCTTGCTACCAGTTGTTTATAAAAAATATATTTTATATTCGATATTTTACATGACTGGTGAGTCATGTAAGACGAAATGAACAGTCAAACAAAATTGTGTCTTTGTGTCGTATGAACGAATCTGCACTAAAACTACATTTAGTATCACATCGTACATGCATGATCAGTTGTCAAACGAAAGTACGGTTGATATTCAAATGCATTATTTTTCTCTTTCCGGGATATTGTTTAGTTTGTTGATGCTGCATTAACAAATATAAGTGTATATGAAGTGAAAACACCAAAAATAAACAACGGTTGCGATTGACACCTATAAACTGTTAGATGCCCATAATATCACTTTAATAATACTTTTTTTCATGGTTAATCCTATAAAACAGAAATAGATTATGTATTTGTGCAAGTCGTGTAATCATGTTACTTTAAAACACAAGTATTATATTGGTACAATTCAGATGAAGATCCAGCGAGTTGCTTAAGAAAATTTCAACTGTCATCCTGCTCACGTATTTCCATTTCTTGGACGTTACATGTGCGTTGCCGAAGTTTCCAGACATTAGCACAGACGTACACTGTGAATAGTACTGCCATCACGCCGAAATAGCCGCCGTAGACCTTGAACTGAAAGCAAATATGATGCAGCTATGTCTACTTATGAAACTTAAAGTAATACGAATTAAATATGATTTAAATTATCGTATATTCAAACCGCCCGCTACTAAATTTTATGATACTAATTATCAACTCGTTAACAAATTAACATACACAATTTGATCTGGTGAAAACCAAATCTCTGTCTAAATGTACATGCTACTGGGAAACCAATGCAAATATTTTCGTGGATTTTCGTTGGTCATCTCAATCCCGACTTGGTCAATGAACATCAACGTACGGAGTCTTATATAAGACATTTTTTAATAAACGAATTCCATATCCAACCGATATGATCGATGTTACGATTCTACTAAATTTCATGTCATCTGAATTTAATTAATTCACGCTATTTAATTATAGATGTTATTAATAAACACAAAGTGCACAATAACCTTTGCGAAAGGAGGTTTCCCCCGCATACATGTACGTTTAATTTTCAGAAGTAATAGAACGATACTTTTTAAGTAGTATACAACTTAATTTAAAGACCAAGCGCCTATGCAGATTCTTCGTAAGTGATGAAAATAGAAAATAGAAATAACGTTGACTACCTTTGTATTTAAAAAAAAACAAACGCACCTGTGTTTGCACGTCGACGTCCAAGCCTGCCTGGTCTACAACAATTGCGGTGAGAATGGTTTCGATGAGAAGCGCCAGGAACGTGTTGCAGCCGAACACAAAGCCACACCGCTGTCTTTGAAGATTGCGAGCTATCTGGGCTCTGTGCGCAGACACAAACATAATGGTATACGTTAATGTTCTATTGTACACTAAGCGATCATCCAGATACGGCGTTTGCATAGATGTGACACGTGCCTGTTTTTTTTATGCTTTTCCCTGCTTTAATTAATATCGTAATCACGCCTCAGCAGTTCGTTTCCACGACTAATTAGTCGCGTGAAAGTGAGAACTAATTCAATGGAGACACTTAACTTAATCGCGGTAACGATATACCTGTGAGCGACTTAGTAGCTCATCGGAACGAAACGCTTAAATGCATTTAGGAATTTAAGAGAGCAAATCGGCCCGATTCATATCGTAGGTTTGTCTGTCTTGTGTCAGCCATTTTAAAACATTTGTCTTTTTTTGTCAAATATTTTAATTGGTTGATTATGTTGTTCCACGTATGCCTAACTCGTTCCCATGATTTCGTTATCTCGTTCCCACAACTTATTAAGAACGATCGAGATAATAAATCGTAGAAACAACATAAATAAAAACAGGCTCTTGTCGCATCTGAGTTAGCGAAAGGTAAGGAGACAGTGGAGTATATTTTCATGATATATTTTAGATTATTACACATGCAAACATTGATACAATGACACAACTAATAATGTTAATTTTTATGTTATATAGGACGTACTCCATTTTACTTTGGCAAGCTTTCCCAAATACAAATAGAAATATTACCTGTTTGTGTGGAAGCGTGCCTACCGGGTTATATATGTCCAAGAAATTGATTTATATATAAAATTATGCGCGGATTTTATAACTTAATCACATGATCTAGCACGGTTTCAAACGCGATGATGTGGGTTCAAATTGGTACACATCGTAACTTCTTTATCGAATGAACTAACTATGTACAACTACTAGTAATTGGTCGTGCACATTTTGTAAAACAGATACTCACGATGCTAAGGTCAGCACAATCTGGTATGTTGTTCTAAACACGTCGTAAAGAACGTAGCACACCCATAGGCTGCTAGTGGTTGCCATGATAACGAGAATCACGGCGTTCAGTGCGCAAACAACAAGCATCAGTAGCTCGCTCCTGACCGGCACTGACCAATCAACGGGCAGGAAACCGATTAGTAGAACCATGCCGGAACCTTAAGTATTAAAAATCAGCGTCACCTTGACGGATGAATCATTGACATAGCAGAGGCATGCATAAAAGATGTTGCGAAACTCTTGGATTTACTTTGAAAAAAGTATGTTCTGGAAAAAATGTTAAGGTATATTGAATTTTTTTGCTACATTCAAGAGTATATAATAGAAACAAGAACGGTTAGTTAAACTACTCAAGTTTTCATGGAGCAGCGAGTTAATCAGTATTGAACGCACACGTTTAGATGTCAAGCCCACTACTTGAATAAGAGATATTAGACCAATGCCTTACATATAGTTTCACAGCTTTAAATAGTGATTCACAGATTTCTGCTTACAAGCGCTCTGATCGCGTAAACTAACTATATACTTAAAAGAATAACAGTAATATAATTTAACAGGAATACGTGCGTACTAAGCAAAGTTCCTGCCGCCTCCACGGCACCGTTGTACAAATGTCTCTTGGTGTGGTTGAATGTCTTTGGCGTAAGGATCAACCACAGGTTCTGAATGTAATTCCCTACCTGGAAATTCCCACACGAGGCAAATGCCCACCAAATAGACCAAATGAGAATCGTTTTGTTCGTGTAAATCGTTTTCAGTTCCTTGGCAAGGAATATAATGAGGGATTTTGTTTGATTTAGGAAGCCTCTCCCTCCACATGGGTCTTCTACCAAATCATGCGTTTCTTTGTGTTGCTCGCGAGTACCTGAACTGCCATCATCCGGACCATTTTCATTGTAATCGTCGGTAAATCTACGCGGATTAAATAGTTCCGAGTACAGTGCCCTTGGAAGGATGACGCTGATCAAAAAAGCAATTATTACGCTCACGAATGAAAAAATGTTCAGCTGAAAGTAGTCGAGGACATTAAACATGGTCAGAAGCTGCCCACAAAGGTAAGCAACAAACTTTCCCATCAACGATGCCGCCTTAGTAAAGGCAGATATTTTCTGGAAATATTCCACAGGAGTCACGGAGAAAAGATAGGACATATAACTGATTTCCCCGGCAGTGGCGAGACCGTACGTGACCTGCATGAGTCTCATAGCGGGAACGCCTTGCGCCCAAAGAAGTAGTACCCACGTTATTATGTAGGCCACTCCTACAATTACCAGCGTCGGTTTGTAGCGAAAGTAGTCCGTCAGGAGAAGAACCGGGATCAACCAAAGAAGGTAGGAATAGGTCCACCAAGGGTAGATCTCATTGTCCACCTGCAAGATAGCGGATATGTGTTGCTTTCGACTTACAGCCAAGAATGGCAATATTTTTCTTTGTATTTATCAATAAAACAATTGTATATACTTATTATATATTATAATTTATTATTATTTAAATCTGCAATTGTTATGTTGATAAATACAAAGAAAATGTAGCTAATTTGTAAAAACAAACTTTGAAAAAGCCTATTTAGGCGAAATGTATCAGAAAAGAGTGGAAGTTGTTCTGTGTAAGTTATATGTATACCTACTGGATATCAAAGTGTGTAAGCTTATTTAATATATATAGGGCGCTTATTGATTTGTTAGTATAGGCACATTGATATTTTACATGTGTTTGAAGTCATGCCTATCCGTACACTTAGCATTATCTTTAAAGAAAAGTTGCCAGGCATTATATGATTTTAATTTGACAGGAACGAACATATCAGTGTACGAATCCTCCATTACGTACTTGGGCCTCCGTGAGATTCTTCCAAGGTCCGGTCAAGTATGCGGACAGGTACGCCTCCGAGGGGCGCAAGTCTTTGAAGAAGCCGAACGTGCACACGACCGCTGCCAGGCGCTGCCACGACCACATAACTGTGTCTTGGGGTAGAGTTGATGTGGATTGAAAAGTTCCTTTATTTCCTTATATTTGTTTCTTGATCCAAGTAATACAGTTTGGTAGTTTTCCAGTGAACAAATTTAATAGCAGATTCTAGTCAATCAAGGCTTGAGTTTACCAAGTATCGTTTTATATTTCATTTATTTATTCCAATAATTTTGATTTTATATCCTTAAAATTAATCGTACACAACTGGTTTATTGAATTTCTCTAACAGTGCTTTTTGTTGATATATGTTGGAGTCAATGACATTGATATGCACGCTTAAACGGTATTCCAAAACGTCAAAAAAAATAATATAAACTTTAACCTGAAGTGAAGTCCATCTTTATCTTCCGTAACAAACACTTGTACACGAACATGCATTTAGAACGGTCCCATTAAAATAACGTAATATTTTGTTTACATTACAAGAACGAGAGACGGTTGCATAATCTTGTATAATCGCTGTACTGGGGAAGCAAACATCCGTCATAAACACCATTATTTTATTTTAAAATGCGAATTTAAAGTCAAATCAGTTTTGCATTCGTGACGTTTTTGAATACAGACTCTTTATGGACACTTCGTTTAATCTTAATGTAAACAGATATGTACTATTTAGCTTACAGGCGCATATACATGCCGGGTTGGGTGGGATACGGGGGGGGGGGGGGGGGGTAATTATGTAAAGCTCTAAATGACATGATCGGGATCTTTGTGCATTTATACAAAAATTTCTTTGCAAAACTGACACAGATGTTTTCCTCTAAATAAATCATTTGGAATGACTTATCCAGTGAAGATCTTGCTCGAGGAAGCAATTATTAATATAAGTTGTCACAAAACAATTCAATCTGATACCTTTGGCAAATGAGGATCATGCGTGTCCTCGAGCAACCTCAATCAGCAAGTATATGTGTTATAAATACAACAATACTGCGATTTTAATTTTATTGTACCAATCTAAAACCAAAAAAGGAATATGAGCGAAAAAAGTAAAAAATTAGATAGTGTTTAATAGTATCATAAATCAAATTGTGTTTACTTGATTCAAATTCTTTATGATACGGAAAAGCACGTTTGTCCCTTCAGAAGCGTACTTTCGATGAACAAGATCGATCCGGCTTGTGTCGCGAATATTTTTCAACTTGTCCCAGTTATAATTAAAGGAACGATTTTCGTTCAACGAAAATCACAAACATTTTCACATGTGTCAATGCTTGTTTAATTGCATTCATTAAACGTTTTTTTTTCATGTATGAACATATCTAACCGTGAAGCAGCTAGTATGAAAAAGTGTATTTTAGCTTCTGTGAAATTGTCGGAAGAACTTTAGACAATTAAAGTTAAAACGAATATCACAAACATGATAAGAAGAGAATTGCCTGTTAGTAACATTTGATATGATACGATAAAGTACATTCATAAAACAAACCACTATCGAATGATTAAAACTGTGATCATCGCCATGGAACGTTCAAAGTTTTAGTGCGATTGTACTGGTTTGATTGCACTCAAGGATGATGGGCTTGGTGAAATGTCAATTTCATCGGATACAAATCCGCCAATTGATAGTATCTCTTTATATCTTGTTACATGCACGTAAATACCTTAGATTAATATTGAATATGCTGTTATCAAATGATATAAAGTCCAATAAATTCGCGATAGCACTTATCAACGAGAAATGTACTGTCAATGCAGCCTTCAACAGCCATATCTAATATCATCTCGTACTAGAAACAAGTGAAGGTATGCACAAAAACCACTAGATGATACTGATTATGTCTCAACTAGCACAATTTAATTTCAACATTAGAAACAACACAGAATGAACGTGATTATATATGTGCATCGATAATTTAATTGTGAAATCCATGCAGCAGTTACGTCGTCGGTTAAAGGGCTAATATCGATATTATAGTATACATAAATAATGTCCTTGTAAGGACTAAATGTCACTGAAGAAATGTCCTTGTAAGATCTGAATGTCACTGACGAATCCGTTTAACCCTAAAGTGAGCTATTGACACTCGGTCAAGTTGGGAAAACACACACATTTAATTTGATAAGTAGTAAAAACCTAAACCTTACAGTTTTCTATTTATATTTGAATTTAAATTACAGAATGTTTAAATACTAACAGTTTTGCTTTGTACAAGAAAATAACACTAAAGCTAGTAACTGCATAACAATGAATGGAAGAGTTGAGCTTGTTTTCTGTACTTCCTACCACAGTTGTTTGCATTATAATAAGCTTCATATGAGTACTCTAAATGCTATCTGAGTCATGATCTTCATCATACAACAAGCAAATTACAGTATGAAAGTATGTTCTGCACAAAGAGCAATCAGCAGATGGCAATAACACGAGAGGCAGACATCTTTGTACCTTGCTCTTCCTATAATTGTCTTCTATTAATAGATTCAATTGTATTTCAATCCCTCCTATAGTAAGCACATACAAAATTAATAACAGAACATACCTAGGTAAATATTGAGGGGAGAGTTATTGTCCTTATACTAGTCATTTTCACTTCAAGCCATTTATCAGTGTATTAAGTTAAAGAACGTGGTACACCTTTTTTTATCGCGTATAGGATATATGCTGAGTTTTATTAAATCAAGACCCATTAGTCAAAACTAGCGACAAACAGGGTGTTAAATAGTTCATACAAACAACTGTCTCAGGGAACCATCACTTCGAATGGTTTAATATTTGGTATAAAACATTGTATAGTGATCTCTACAAAAACTATATAGTTTCCCTAAGGAAAAAAATGTCAACGCCCCAGTGTCCAATATAACATTGTTACAACTTGCTACATATTACAACGCACGGCGTCGGGGGTTATTCGTAGAATATGTATTCATTTAAAATTTGGACCATTCTCATAATAAAAATGAAAATTCATCATATGACTTATAATCCAAATACACAATGCCATAAATTAAGTCTAATAAATAAGATTTTTGACGCGTATTTAATTATATGAACATCAACATCTTCGATTTTATTAATATCATTATTCCGGCATTTATTATATTTTATTTGACTGATTAAAATAAAATTACAATTAAATCAGCTATGCTAAAGACAAACATTTAAAGTACAACTGGCTTTAAGTAAGTGTTTCACTTTAAAATTATTGTAAATCTATAATCCACATTGAAAAAATTATCACCATACCGGTGCTATATGAATGGTAGTTACTTTGCGGATTTTTATAGTTACACTTGTAGGATAATGACATGCCTGTACTTTTCTTATTCATTAATGATGAATAAAATATTTATTTATAAGTAAGATCTTATTCAAGCGAATTTTGCTTATTCTTTCGCTTAACCTTATCTTATCATCTTATGATTATCAAAAGGGCAAACAGAACCAGCTCAAAAAGAACCAAGACGAACGGGATATAGATCGAAATAGAGTCAACAGAAATCACGGCGAACCATAAATCATGCACCATAATTGTTTCTCTTTAATAAAATACATTTATCATAAAAATCGATTACTTACTTTTTTCAGAGCATGTATTGCTTAATCAGTGAGATGATAATCCCTCATATATAAAAATACGTTCAACATTGTCCAGCTCTCATTGTTGTACAATGCATTAATTGTGATCTGTCTGTCTGTCTGTCTGTCTGTCTGCCTGTGTGTCCGTATGTCTGTGTGTCTGTGTGTCTGTCACCAATATTTGTATCAACGTACCACCCAGTGCGATGTTTAAGTCGTAAATTAACGTGTTTTTTCTATTGTTTAAATGGGTCAATACTTTCTCGTCGTATGCAATTATTCCGCTTTAAATGTTTCATCATAAAATACTACATGTACTGAATTGCACGTCTTTATTTAGTTACCGCACCTTGTCTGTTAAAAAACGCATGCTTTTCATGCGTGGATCTAACACGTCTTTAGATGCGTACGCAGGGACTTAAACTAGCAAATATTAACCCTTGGATATAAAAAAGCGAAATATACTTGTACTGAAATTAAATTTCTACCACTTACTCGCCAAACGGATTAAATTGCTAACGATTTGCATTAAACTTTTCCTAAGTAACAATTGTGTACAATTAAAGGGTGTGCGAATGATGCCCGACATTGTCTTTAATATACCGTATTAATAACCGTTTATATTACGTACACGGTAAAACTGTTATTAGTTGTTTAAAATCCTGCGGGTAAGGCTTACTTCAATTACCGACGTCAATCAAAAATAATAGTCGCCAGATAACCCAGCCCTCATAAGCATTCTCGGAACCGATTTGACGGTGAAAATTACAATTTGGCGACAAGAAAGTAGCCTGCGAATTTTTCGTGACGTATCTGTGTCAGCACACATGACTGTGTAATGTGGGTTTAATATTCGATAAGTTCGTCATGCTACCTCTTATCAGTGGATTATCTTTTATCCCAGGGACCTATACAAACAAATGTATAGGTCCCTGATTATCCCATGGGACATTTATGGCGATTACGCATTGAAAAAGGTACATAGTGCTCCTTAAGTGTGTGTGTGTAATTTAAAAGTTTCTTTACAGGTCATCGCTTAGTCTTCACGACTACATTTTGTGCAGATTTGTCCCTGTGATCTTTCAGGGAAAATTTTCATCAAAATAGACCAGTGCACGGTGGTCAATGAGACCTTAATGAACACTGGTAGGCAATTTAAAGACAATGCATGTCTGGTTGCCTTTAAAAAGACAATGTTACTCCGCCAAGGGAGTGCTTCCAATTAAAAAAGACCTTACTCCCGCCCCTCGCGCGCTGCGTCGCTTTTATGGCCTCTCTAGACGATACAATCCAGTTTCCCCGGGACGATGAGCGTACTGAGTACCGCCGCCCCGGGACACTTCAGTTTTCTTCATAGGGCCACCCCTTCAAAATCATTGCCTAAGTCCGCTCCGTCTGTCCTCTACGCCTCCACCCCCGCTGCTCCAGTCCCTCTTCCGGAGATGTAGTGAAACCGCTATCCCCCTACGGACAATTACCTTTCCGTTTGGCGATCCTTCCTAGATCTGTGAGTAAGCTAAGACAGCGTTAGAGGACGTCCGGGTCGAGGGATGACGGTACTCGCTCGATTTACAGAGCCACTCGCGGAAGTTGCCCTTTACGACCCTCTTCAAGCGATGTAGTGAAACCACTATCCACATACGGACAATTACCATTGCGCTTGGCGATTCTTCGGAGGCTTCAAGAAAATCTTCTGCGGGTGACTCTAGTTCCCGTCGCGACGTTCACGAGCTTTTCTAAACTAGGGAAAACTATAACATTTAAAGAGTTATTTTTTTTTTGACAATCGCCCTTTTCTTTTACATTTTCAACTTTAATCCCCAGCTGACAAATTAAATCGCCATGTGATATTTTGTCGATCGGAAACGCTCAAATGTAATAACCTGAATTTGAAATTAAGTTAGAAAAATACGTTATACATAATAAAATTAAACAAAAAAGGTTTAAATTTTTATTTTTGTTCCTTGGTCACGTGTAGGTCGCATATTCATCGCATGAAATGCGTGTTATTAATTGCACGTGTAATCAAACCACACGTAAATGTTCGTGGAAGTCACAGCAATTATGTCATCACATTGCTTATGATGAGTGTTTTCAGCATCGACATATATGGTATTCTAATATTTGATTAACACGCATTTTTTTTCGGGACATTTAAATCATACTTTCAGTGCCACGTCATGTGAAAATGGGTCTTATGGCGCGTTAGCTAGCGTAAATAAAGCCCCGTCAGGAGTTGCGCTGTCCGCTATAAATCACGCAATGTTTCGTGGTCTCATTAGGTATCTCCTGACCTACTGCGAGATGCGCCGGTTGGTCAATAGCTTCTCTGGCCGCATATGACATAAGGCTCATTTTCGCATGACGCGGGTCTATAAAAGTCAAACTGTGTTATTCATAGATAACTTGCACATTTCGAAAGCCTTTTTAGTCATTCAAGAACGATTTTTATACCGACTGAACGAGTACAGTAAACATTTGTGGTTAGATAATGAAACGATATCCGACTTATCATGCCACTATATTATTTCGGTAGTTTTTGTTTCCTCATCCTGAAAGCAAAACTGTGCTATCAACGTTTATCGATAGTCCATGTATTTCCCGGACGATTTAATCACCGAGTATCGAGTCAAATCCGAAGTATTATTTATACATTTATCATACACAATACTATCGAAAATGATCAAAACAGACAGGTGTGTTGTTTTCTGTTGAGTTTAAGCGAATATCGATAAATTATTTCCGATTGTCACGAATTTTCCAATCAATTGCGTTTTAAGTATCATAATGAAACACTAATGAAATGGAATTTATATGCATATTAAAATGAATATTTTTCTTTTAATATATTTTGTTGCTTTACACAATGAAATAATAGTTTTATTGATCACTCAGTAAAATAGTATTTGATTTTCCGTTTTTCTCCCGTTGATCTGATAAAGAATCGGCTGTTATAAAGGTTGGTAACAAATTGCACCATGTGCGCACGTGTAAGTGTGTATTTCACAGTTCATTTAGAAGTCCTGATGCGTCTTCGCGAATGCATCTATTGGAAGACCTGTCCCTGTGACCTTTAAGGAGAGCTGCGTTACGCAATTTTAACGTTATACGCAGTTAACTATTTTCATTAGGCAAACATGTTATGTAAAGAATACTCTTCTATATTCTTTCTCCCAGTGACAAGCATAATGCATTACTTTTAATAACGTAAAGTATACCTCCGCGAACTTTTTCTCGGCGCGGATTGCCTTCTATTCTCGATTTTTGAGTTATTTGGTGAAAGGTAGTGGTCTGCATACCGATAATCAAAACGCCACTATAAACCTTAGTTTAGTTGCGAACAACTATAATTGCTTCAATAACAAACCATAACAATATCGGAAATGGTCAATCTTGCATGTACACCCTCTGAAGAAACTTTCGGCTTAATGTTCAACTTTGGTTAAAAATGAATACATTTATAATAAATATTGACATAAACTTCCCTGTCTTTATTGGATTGTTTAACAGTTGATATTCTGATGGAATGTGATGCACAGAACATGTGTTACACTACATGTTTTGCTATGAATAGTCAATGACTGTTTATTTACTCATCGCGTGAAAGGAACATCATGAAAGGATCCATATAACAACGCAATATTGAAATAATTTACTTTAATTCATTTGTTAGAGTTGTTTTAACAATTAAACACAAGGAATGGGAACACATTTTCAAATAACTAGTCATTACCTTGTATTGTTCATAATAATAAATGTCAAGAGTTAACACTACGGTTGGGAAAGAATATTCGAATGACCGAAAACGGGCCTATATGCGATTCCCAAGAAAAGTAGTTCTCTAAACGGTCTTGATTGTATTGAAGAAATCGGCTTCCCCACTCATACTTCCTCTGTAAGCCTCTAGAGCTCTGTGCCTATCTATGTGACCCCATGTTTCGGCGTTGTTGATCAGTGTCTCGTACGTTTTATATTCGCTTGAATACCCGAAGTTCGTCTTGACCCAGGAATCATAGACGCCAAATGAGCTCTGAAAGAAAGTTCACACTTTTTGAATTGAATATATGTAAATATACGTGTTCGACTGAAGATGCACATCATCACATACGTCATTCTTTTAATTTTAATTTCTACTTTGAACTCTAATATGATTAAAATATACTAGAGGCCTACTTGAACATAAAACGTGATTGACCACAAACCGAGTTGACATTTAGTTGCTCTCCAAGCCAAGGCCACAACTTCGCACACGGTATCAGGGTAACAACGACGTAGATCGAGTCCATGGTAGTAGCCACGTTGAGCTCGTGGTTCAAGTACCTGCTCAAGGCCGGGCCCGACTTGACACCCGAGGCATTTGCGATGGACCAGGTTTCGAACATACTCTGGTAGTAGCTGTGTTTAAAAAGGCGATAGGTAAAGAAGAACACATTTACAATTATAACTACTGTACTCTTATGAATTTTATTAACACGCTAGTGTCAAGATGTCAGTAGAAGTTGGCACTCGCGGATTCACTTCCATTTGTATGTGCATTTAGAATGTACTGGTCACTATAAGAATTCCACTAATAAGCAACCGATTTCAACATCTGTTCAATGATAAGAAATTATTGTTAAACTTCCCAAAATATCAATTATATATTAAACAACACACTGAAGGTGTTATTTACTAATTAAGAAAAATATTTATTATAAACGTCTTATATAATCACATTATGTACCTTTCGTAGGATGCTCCAGTAGCATTCAAAAATTTCCACACGGCGGGATCAGTTGCGTTCTTGAGAGCGATGTCGATGATGTTTTTGACCGCATAACAAAACAGAGAATCCTGTATCATGTAGTTTCCTAAGGGGTAGTAGAATATTTCATTATCAACGTGACGAATGCAATAAGTATTTGAACGTTTACTAATTATTTGCTAATACACCTATTATATTGCATTAGTAACAATTAAATATTTATATTATCATAGGTTTATAACAATTTGTATACATTATTTGCGAATACGTTTTTTTCCACAGCAATTTGCATTGCAAGTTACCAAAAAAATGCGTAAAATTTTAGGAAAAAATGAAACTCCCTACCAGGAGCCGCGTATAGTTTGTGTTATAAACAAAGTCTAAAACCGTGAACACTTAAGAATACAGAAGACACTTTGCTTAGAATGCTTGCTCTCAAGAAATATCGACTGATTTTTAAATGGTCCACAATAAACTGACTGCTTTGGGATGGTTCATTTTCACTTGTGCATATTCTAAGAAATATCAATATTGGATCAATCATCATGACTTTTGCTCAGAAGAGCTATTCTTGAAAGCTTCTGTTTATAAACGCTAATTACATTTTGTTTGTTTCTTTTATCAGAGGTAGCCACGAGTGCCGTTCGTCCATGTTGTTGTTTAAAATCCGAACATGTTAACTTATCAAGGATATATATTATACTTTACTTTAGAAAACGTCTCAATGTGATATGACGTGTGCAGACAGTTAATAGTATACCTTTACTAAACCGTTCAAATATTTATGAAAAAGCTCTTAAAAAAGGAACGTGCATCCACAAGTTAATCATTACCAAATGCTTCTGGGTCCAAGGTGGCATTCTTTAGTCCCTGTACAAAGGCGGAGTTCAAAGCAGCATTACGGTCTGAAGCGGTCTGCGCCCATAAATACTCGGAGAGCAGAATTACTATTGCCTGGTGCATTAAGTGGGGCATTCAATGAAATCTATGCGACTCTAGATGGTAAGCAAGCCGCGAGTCGCTGCGGGGACTTCTTCTGGCTCGCTTGTCGTCAGAACTAGAAATACATGTGCACATAGTCAAACATGCATGCATCGATCAACAAACTTAACCTGTGTGTGTAATTTAATGTTGAGATATCATATTAACGTTATTATAAAGATTTTCTATCTTTCTTTTTGGCCATACATGGCCAAAAGGAAACATTAGCTGCATTCAAGAAAATAAAGCGTCCATACATCGTAATGGAAAAACTGCAAAGTCACTGACTTGTTGCTGTGAAGTTCGACTATAAAATTTACCTATAATATTTTTAATGCTTTTGTCTTTTCGAGAAATATTTTGTCAATAGAGGGAACCTTTTTACTATTATTACATGCGAAAATCCTTGTTGTCAGCAACTTGTCAACTTAACCTTGTGCATACCTACGAGTATTCTGCTTGCATCATTAACGCCATATAGACCCGAGTGAATGCGAATGTCAACGAGATATTTTGTTACTTGTTTTGCTATACATAAAAATATTCTTGTAAAAACAACAATACAATTAATGTAAAAAAATTGGTTAGTATTCACATTTAATTTAAAGTTAATTCATATATTAAGTCAAGAGGTACACATGAACTGTGAAGGTAAATATACATATTTGTTTATGTAAAGCCGTGTTATTCCGTGAGTCCAACACTCATCGCTGTATTAAAGATGTTAATCTTTGTTGCATAGGCGGAAGCAAATGTTTTCATTTATTTCTTCGTTTTCGTCTTTTATCCTCATGAACAGAGTAGAATGCTGGGTGAGAGAAAACGAGGGCCAGGATAAACTTAACGTGTAGAACCTTAACATCATATGCAACTTAACAAAATGTAACTAAAACAAATGTTACCGTTTACGACATGTTTACCAAGGAATTGAATCAAAAACCGCTGCAATTAACAAACTTCCAGAATCTGTCGGCATTTCGCAAGACAGCAATATTATTACTCACGTGCTTCGGTCGCTGCCGAACACATTCATCGTCATCATAGCAACTGCAACAATGCTTAGGTAACGCATGATGCTATCGTTCGTGCGTGTTTATTGCTGGAAAGGTAATGACATTTTTTTCAGCAAACATGTAAACAATGTTTCAATGAATTAAAAAAACCTTGTTGATTACATATTTTGGTGTATTTAGCCATACACCGACATTAGTTAGGATTGCATTTGGAATCAGTCAAAGTGAAGGTCTCATCAACTGTTACAAAAAAAAACAACAACCCAGTTTCCGTTCAATTACTTGACTTTTCATGTATGCGTATATTTGTTCGTACGCAGCTAACATGCAGCTAGGTTTGGAATTGCACGTTTATATGTTTGTAGAAAATTAATTTGTACAATGTTTAAAACAGGAATCTATCCAAAACGGTATTATCATTTTTAGCGTGAGGCTATAGTTTTGAACAAATATAAGTTATGGTGTATTACAATTATAATTCAATTTAAAAACAAAAAAAACAACAAGCATACACGTATTTATGTCGTTTTTTCGTACGTACTCTGTTTTTTCCAAATGGCTTGAACAATGAGTTTATCCGGACTACGGTGAGTTTTATAGGGTATTCTAACGCGCGGGGTCATGCACCATCTTCAAAAGATGTGAGGCCATGCAGACATTATCGTTTCTTATTTGTTATATATTGTGATTTTGTCTGTTTATGCAAATTACCTTTATATACAATTCATTTCATTTTTTGATCATTAAATATTTAAGAAACTGATATCAATCTTTTAAATATATAATTCATCAGTTATAAACATGTGCCGATTTTTTTTTGTTATCTGCTTTAAAACAGAAAGTGCATAAACCCTAAAATTTATTTTCTGTTTAGCCAGAAAACGTGCGCATATCGGACCCATATAGGCCGGCACTGTGTAGATATTATTACAGCTTGAACAACCATGTGTTTCAAATGTTTTTGTTGTCGCTTTCGTGTAAAATTAAGAATGTTTAAAATTATTTGAAATATAAATTGCTTTCAATTAAGACAAGAATTAATTGTCTAAATTGCCTTTTTGTAGCAAACACTTTTTGTTTCAGCCCATTTTACGTGACGGTTAAAACGACCGAACAACTAATTCAACGACGGCATGAAAGAAACGCCACAACACTATCTGATTTCCGGAAAAAAAACACAAGCCGAAAATTCTTTTCGACCCCTTGTCCGCACCTTACGCCGTTTCAAGGCTACTTAGCTGTCCGAAAATCTACACTGATTTTAAACTGCGGTAATATGTCAGAACACCGGAGATAAGAACATGTTGTTCCGCAGATTGCTTGGCTGGGTCATTGAACTAATATGATGGTTTCAGTTTATTTTAAAAACGAACTGATTACCTTTGCTGTGTTCTAATTGTCGTGTTAATGGCTTTAAACTGCGACCCATTAAACCGAATAAGACCAACAGACAACACGCGCGTTCTACAATTCACGATTTTACTGACACTGATAATAATACCTCTAAAAATACGATATATAGACATGCTTTAAATATGTCTAAAGTGTTGATCATTATTGATTGAGCATCACAGAATTGAATTTCCAAAAACATTGAGAAATACTTTCTGTTGATTGCTGTCTCCTTGGTCACTGGTTAATGAAATGCGATTGGGCCCGACGAAAAACATATTTAACGTGTGTTTACTTTTTAAACATATTTGCTAAGCTGTGGTTTCTACTCTTGTAGCTCACACAATGTCGTGATATTTGTTTTGCAGAAACGCACGTCTTAGGATACCGATATATGGTAAAATTATATTGTAAAAAACCCGTTTTACCATATAATAGAAACGGTTCATGACCAAACAGCCGAGCCAAATAGCTATCTGTGTTGTTGATGTAGCACACTTTAAGCGCTTCGCTCAGAGCCAGTCCTAATCTCGAATTCATTCACGTGACTCAAGCGCAACAAAACATTTTTGATTAGTTGAAATAAAGTTTGCTGGATTCAATGCTTGTTACAATGGTAAAGTGTGATCGGGCAAAGATAAGAATTTCCCCTTTTCCTTGATCTAGTTAACATATGATTCGAAAATAAGCATTTCAAACGGCTTTAAAGTTTCACTGAGTCCTATAGGGTTAACATTGGCTGTTGGAAAATACTTCTTATGTACATGTTTACAAAAAAATGACAAAGCTTTCTTCACTTTTCATTGAAAGTTTTACCATATTTTATACAAGAACACATTGAAATTTAGATACATATTACTTTATTTTGAATTTTTTGAAACATTGAGGACATCAATATGATAGAAATAAATTGAATAACTGATATTTGTTTCTGTTTTTTTTAAGAAGAACGAGGTCCGAAGTACACGTCCTGTAAGAGTTTTTCGTCCTCTGCATGGTTTGTTGTCAGAAGATTATAATTTACTTATACTCATGATTATAACTAAAATGAAATTTATTCAGAAGTCATGTACCCTTGTACTCACTACGAGTCTAATTTAAATGGATAACAATAATCTCGCTCCCCCAAGTAATAACTTTCTGAACTATGTATTAATGAAATTTCCGGACTGAGGTCTCAATTTGCGGATTGGCGACAAAATGGCGGTTTGGGATTTTGCGGTCTAGGCTATACATTCAATATAAAATTGAACATATACCATTTAAGGGCTTGTCCAATACATAACTTTACAATGCATCAAAGGATTTCAAAATACCTTGGCTTTATTGTTAACATATTTAATTCGATGTGTAGCACATAAAACCAGATACACATTTTAAAGGTCTAAGTCATACTTAAAGGTCAAATATAATGTATTTACTTACATTTTTACAATAAATAATATCATGTGAAATGGAAAAAACATCATCTGATGCATATTTTAAAAATGTAAGTATGCAAGATTGCGTCAAAGAAAATAGTTTATGTCGGTAATGCTATGTTATATTTCTGGTTAACTATTTTATTCATAAATACCTATTTAGGCTTTAAACAATTAAGAATATAGGCTTGCTAAAATATGTGTAATTGAAGCAATAAACACATCACATCAAAAGCAATAAGTTTCAGATTTTTGTCGTACAGTTTAGGTCGGTCAAAAGCTATACATAGCTTATGTTATATACATGTTATTCTCATACCGACAATAAAATAATTTTGATTTGATTTGATTTAGGGTCCTTCCGTATGGAGATTCCGTCCTTATAGATAGCTTAACGAAAGACCTTGTGGACTCGTGTAAATAAACGGAATAAACTTTAAGGAATAAATTCTTCGAGTTGCGTGCTTTTTATTCGACCGAATGACATAATAATGTATACATACATGTACATCTCACTTATTAAACTTTGATTTTAACATTTCGCACTGGGATAGTGTACACCGAATCTCAAAATGTTTTGATGCCAGCTTTAAATACATCCGCCTGCCCCTGATGCACGGGACCCATACTCAATCCCTACACGAATTTATCACCGGTATTTGCTAAATATTTCCCAATTTATTCAAAACTACAGAAAAATATCAACAAACATAAATTAATAAATTTATAAAAACGTTTTAATAAACTTAATAAAGTACATAATTATGCAAAGGCGACCTAATCAATAATTATCCAATCACATATCGAACATGTATTGCAATTTTAAGGCATTCCAAATTGAGACGTTAGGTTCGATATGATTATTTGCCCAACAAAGTTGTAACGGTTGGATGCGGTTGAAGTGGTTTCAGGAGCCGTCTGGCCGTCCAGACGATAAGCGAACTTGTTGTTTTTTCTTAATAATAAATATAATTTTATTGTATTTTTTTGTCTTTACAGCAATCATGCTTACGTGTGAAATGATACCAAACATACAATTCACAAAATGCGCGAGTCAGTGTACGATTTTACTGAACGGCCCTCGACAGTCTTGCTTTTACATTTGTAGACTCATTTCCCTTCGTTAAGTTTCACATTTGAAAACTGTCAATGCATATTTTGAAAATTTAAAAAAGGCAATTTCAATATTCATTAGTAGTGAAATCTTATTGGAAGACAAGTCACTGCACACTATATTGTTGCCTCATTACGAAAGAGTTATTACGCCTTGTTAATGTGTTGTATTTCAATTTTGTCCAGAGCATATCCAGAAATTAAAGTAAACTTGAAACTTAGTAGGTAGATAGATCTCAGATATGAACAGAACAGAACATACTTTTATTACACATTAACTTAACAGTTTCTAGTGTTAAACAATAATAATAATACAAAAACATGACTATAGTAAGTGGATTTTGCAGAAATGTAATAAAATGGAAATGGATGAATTTTACAGATAATTGAACAAAACTCGTTTTAAATCGCATGTTAGCATGTGTATATTGCTACATATGGAAACTTTTAATACATGAATGTATTTATAATCATTAAGGTAAAACATTAATGTAATTTGGAGGAGCATAATGGGATATGGGAAGTGTGCAAGAAGCATAACCCCTGCTATCATATATGAGAGTTATTTATTTTGTTAATTTTTGTACTTAAATTTTGTCTGCAGCCTATCTTGAAAACGAAAGCAGGTATCATCTTAAAATGTCAAAGGAAGGTTGATCCTAATAAATAAATGTCCAGTGCATAAGATCCGAAATATTTCCTTTGTTTCACGTTTTATTGAAAACAAGAATGCATAATTACTTGAAGCTCATCAAGGTTTAAACCACACATGTTTTTGTCGCCCTTGTAAGGCGGTAATCCTAGTTTTGGGAGTTTTGTCGTTTGCTAAATTAAACACTACAACAGTTTGATGCATTCTGTATGTAAGAGATATCTAAATACATATCTAAATGTTTGAATATTTCAGTCTTCGTAGGTCGTAAGCAGTCGATCTTATTAAGTGTTAAGTGGGTAAACCATTTTTTCAGTGACGAACCACATTTCTTCGCTTCGCACAACTATAAAACTAACCATGACATTATTTACCTACAATTGTATGTGTAGTATTGGATTCTCGCACCACGTTTTTGCATTTTTTGCAATATGTTTTATTTTTAAATTTCTGTCTGCATATGTACACTTGATCGATATTGATTTAGATGCGTTACGTTTGTGATTAATTCTCAGGTTAACGTTTGGTGTGGCTGACCCTCAAACCAGTAAAAACCTCTAATTTTCATACATATTTATAAACAGATATAAGTCGCCCGTTAGGTTAGTTTCTATGTTGAATCAAACTTGAAACAGTGACCAATATAAAAATGATCCCATAGTCAAAGTTAGAACGCTTTACTTAAAAATGTATCAAATAAATTTACATCAAAGCTAAAAAGACAGGTGAAAACTTTTCAGACTTAGGTAGGGGAATATGTTATAATTAATAAATTTGAAATATGGATTCCTCCTAACTTCTTGAGAACAAGTCATGTTATTTTATGATGCTTCATACATATATATATTTGCCCACGATATGGGTGAGGATGGGTCCCTGTAAGACAACATTGAAACATAGGTTTATTTCAATAACTTGAAAACAGATTGACTGATTTAGCACCGGCAATGAAACTTCGTATAAAGAAGCTTTATGTAATGATATTGTAAATAGGTTATGACTTCTTATGGCAAAACACACTCTATCTCAAAAGAACAAAATGGTTTCGAACTATTTCTTTAAGAATTAATTGAGCCATTCATAAAAATTAAATTACAAAACCTTGCACCAAATCGACGGTTTGGTCACTATTATTCACTGTTTAATAATGCTTGCTACTCAAAACAAAGTTTTTAAAGTCTCTAGAAATGTATTCAATTAAAATATACTACATTACATAATATACAATAAATTAACTTACGTTATATATGTTGTACGACACAACATGTCTATTGTAGAAAAAACCTGGAAGAAACTCAAAAACAGCACTTAGAAAAAATAAGCGCCGTTATTATACAGCTCTGTGTTTATTAATGATGTCTAACTGTGGATATTCAAACCATTTACAATTTAATAGAGTAATACATGTTTAATTATTTAAATACATGTCAAACTTGTAAAACCACGTGGTGTAGTAAATCAACAACAACGCATGTATTTACAATTGACAAAACGTCGCGCAATCTCTGACATTCGCTTATGAGTTGACGGGCATGACCGTAAAGCTTCAGGTGTTTCAGTTTTTATGCTAGCTTAAATATGTGTACCGGCTTGTTATTGAAGGAGTAATCAGTTAACACCAAAAAGGATGATTGTTCCAAGTTTTATCTTATAGTTAACGGCCTTACGAATGAATTGAGATTCCGTCCTAATCGTTATTCTGATCAAGTTTATTGTGGCCTTGAAATTAAAGTGTCAATTGAATAAACTGAAAGGAAAACTTCTTTGAGTTGATTTCCTCTTGTTCTACTAAACAACGACATTATTTACATACTTGTACGTGTAACTTATTAAACTGATTGCGTTCAGCTTCCTATTAAGCTAAGGTCGAGTGTATGTTTTATAACAAATATCATAACATAGCATTGCTAAAGTTGTATACACTGACGAAAGGAAGTATGGTTACCACCTTTCACGAACACGTAATTTTCTTAAAGGGACTGTCAACGACGACGACGAAGAAAAGAAAAGTTGTAAAATACCGTATTTTTTTTACAATTATTAGTTTATAGTGATTAAAATATCACGACTGGTATATTACATTACTTGAAAACTGTTGTTAAGTTTTCATATTTTCAGTATTTTCGGTAATAAATTTTACTGGTTATGTCTACCAGGTAACTACCAGTTAACTATAAATAACGCCAGTAGATTGATCATCATCGTCACGTGGTAAACCCAGGAATGCATATTGTGCATGCGTAATGAATTGTATATTTTTTATATATAAAATGATCAATCAACTTGCGGTATTTATAGTGTGTATATCGTTATGTATCTATTTTCCCGACGTACTTTCGATTTCACATCGCGAAATTTTATTACCGAACATTCTGAAAATATGAACTTTGTTCAAGTTATGTAATATACCAGTCGTAAAATTTTAATTAATATAACCTAATAATTGTAAAAATATACGGTATTTACAACTTTTCTTTTCTTCATCGTCGTGGTTGACAGTCCCTTAAAGAAAATTACGTGTTCGTGAAAGGTGGTAATAATTAAACCGCAATTTTACAAGGGACATAATTACATGTTAAGTAAATTATCATCTTCATGTACGCATATCTGGCCTCGATATATTTAGATACAGGTTCATGTAAAGCAGTAAATGTACGTATGTATATTATCGATGTTGCTTAATGTACACTTGTTTTATGTATCTTCACTTATACACATGAGCTTTTAAAAATGCAATGGTTTGCATCAATAAAACTGATTGTTTTGATAAACTTTTGTCAAACTAACAACTTAAATATAATATTGTTTGTAGAGAAAACAATAGGAGACTAAATATTTATTTAAAAAGATATACATAATCATCCATTCGTGATGCTGAACAGAATAACGTTTTTAAGGTTTTTGAGTAAATGTGTATCCTGAAAGAAGTAAACATAAATAAATTTTTCTACTGTTATGCAGTAAAAACCATTAAAATGTCACGACAAATCATATAATAGCTATAATTTATACTCTTATTATCGACGTGTACCGCTCACAAATACTTTAACTGTACATTTTATCATGGAATTTCCATATATGTTTTTATACGATAATTCATACACAATTAAATATACATCATTGTGAATTCGAAGAGACATTATTACTGGTTAACAAAATGCATTGCATCTAGTCAATGTCCATATTAAAACTATTTTCCATACAATCCGATGTCGTCTAACACGAAATTGACTGAACGGAAGAAATCCGCTTCCCCTTGCAAGTGTCGAGAGGCCGTTGACTACCCAATATATCGGCGTTGTTAATCAAATGTCGTACTTTATCGTGCCGGATAAAGCGGGCTGGAAATTCGTCTTCACCCAGGCATTACAAACCCCAAGCCAGCTCTGAACGTTAGTTCAATCGCCTGGACTTAAATATACTTTAAAAACACTTAATGTACATGGTCTTGTTTTCCTTTTGTTATTGACTGCTAAGTACCACGACAAAAAGCAGACTATATTCAACTTAATACACATAAGACGAAATCCATACAACAAACTAAATGGTAAACTAATTAGTACGGTGGCATAGAGGTGAAATTCTATCCTCATCATTTTTAATGGCTCTCCTCTTTGTATTAATCGCGTTCCCACGACATCCGAACTAGAGGGAAAAACTTACTGGCGGGAACGAGTTAGCTATGTCGTGGGGACGACTTACTTAGTTGAATGATCGAGGTGAAAAAAAGAGTGCAAGACTAAATAAAAGTAAATAAAGGAGGGTTACATTAACAAAAGGGGAGCGAATGTTAGCTTATTAAACAAGTAATTTGACAATTTTATACGCAAGTGCCTGATTGCTTTCGATTGACACGATTCATTGTATGTGAATTTTTAGGTCGTATATAAGGTTTTCCCAGCAGTTTTCACGGAAAGGTGGACTCAATAACCATCATAGTTTAACTTGCATAAACAATAGGATGATTCTAACAGGTAATCGCAATATATGCATGGAAATGCAAAATTTACACCCCATTGTCTTAAATGGTGAGCACAGTTATCACACTTTTCGTAAAAGAAATGAAAACCAGAATAAAATACGAATATTTAGGTTTGCTTTGATAATGACTTGTGTGTAACGGTAATGTGTTGGCACACTAAATGTACGTTTGAATAGAGGGGAAATGGGAAATATTTTTTTTCAATTTAAGTTTTAAGCGGATGTAATGCTTTCATGTTCGCGGGAGCGTTTCTTTCCTCTCTTCGTGCTAAAAGACGTCTCTGAACACCCTTAATCACCTCGCGCATGTCTAATATGGACTGATATGCAGAAGCAGGCGTTCAGTTATTTTCACAATGCGTCGCATAACGACATCCCGTCATCAAAAATCGACAGCTAACATTTCAGAGTCCTACTCACCGGCGCTGTTTGCGTTGTGTGCATAGGCATTCATTTGCATGAAGTGATGGACGGTCGATAGTACCGTGTCCGTCGTACTCATCTTTTTCATCACTGCCATCAATAATTGCATTTACAATAGGCCACACACGACCGCAACACAACAATCTCGAGCTAAGCTACTGGTATCTTCGTCGCTCTAATCACTCGCTTCAAATGCCTGGGATCACCCCTGTGTTACGACCCAAGTATTCAGAGTTAAAACTAAAAAAAAGACGCGACATAGATTTGTCATCAACAATTAAGCGACACTGTTAACATGTTTTTCTTTTATCAAATGTATGTGCAAACACAAACAAAGTGACAGTCGGAATTCGAGCCAATAACTAGATAAATAGAAGAGTATCGGCGCCTTCTGCTATATAACGATTGAGCTATTCAGACAATCCAAAGTGATGTGTATTGTTCTATATTATTAGATTCATGCGATATGTTGATATAATTTCAATTTAAAATCCCCATCCAAACAAAAATATCACAAGCAAAAAATTGTGTTATTATGAAATCTATTTTTATAAATATTTTCACTTCGTTTATTATGACTACTCACAGACTCATTTAACAAATTATGTAAAACGCACTTAAGAGACGTTAAACATGACCAAACAAACATCATTTCATTGGCATACAACAAAACATATTACACAATGACTAATTGTTAAAACAGAGGAATAGTTAGGTAGTTGTCTAATAGAAGTCAACGGTCAACCAAACTGTCTTTTATTTACTAATTCCAGTGAAAACAATATGTGACGTGTTTCGAAAGCAGGCTTCAATAAATAATTTTAAACAATATATTCAGTGACGATTTCTCAAAAACAATATATAACAAATGTAGGTTCTACTCTCAAATTATGCATCAATTCCGTAATTTAAATTGCAAACAAGCATCTCACGTACAATGCAAATCAATATTTAGCAGAAAATTTATGACGTTACGAAAATGACGATTTACCGATGGCTGTTCTCGTGTAGTCGCATCCATATAAGCATGCATACTTTCCATACCGCTTCAATCGCCGAACCGTAGCTAATCGTGAATTTCTTTAACAAGAGACCATATGGCGTGAATTTTCTTTGGTAATCTAATTCAATATGAGATTATCGGATACATATGTTGTGCATTGCCTAATTGCCTAATGACTCTTTTTGTGTAAAAGCTGTTTTTTATTCAGAATGATGTCTAATAAGCTTGTTTTAAATCAATTTGGAACAGATGCGTCGTATCGTCTGACGGTATGACTGACATTGTGTTTCAGATCTAACTTGTGTCAAATAGTTTCTACGTTTTATTCCTTCTCTTATAGTTTTTGTATAGTTTTTTTGTATATCAAAACACTTCATAACAAGGGAAAACTCTGTATTCAGACTGAATAAGCTTATCGAAAATGAGTAAATTGGAGTAAATGTATTTTCTCATTACTTTGAGAACGTTTTAATTGACACAAAAAATGTTTCGGCCTTAACGTTCACATTTGCCCATGTTTACTCTATTTTTAATCATGAACACATATAAGGGTATTGGTTAAGCAAGATTTTAGGCCGAATGTTGCAAGTTTCTTTTTTTTTCGTCGTTGCTCACATTTTATACTTTACATCAAATCACGCGGATGCACCCAACTGGCTGCGTGAAGTATGTACATGGAGAAATTCTCACAGATTACACGTGATTTGTCTATAAAACTGTCAGAATGCGTGCCCATATCCAATCCCAGTTATCTTTGGAAGATTTAAAGAGAGATTAAAAGTATTACTCTATTTTAAAGAGTGTTGATTATGTGGCCCATTTAGTGTTATAATTATTATAAGTATCAGACAGGAATATGCTTGTTTATGTTGCTGGAAAAAAAACGATGTTTTGTTTATTATTGGTGATTAACTATTATCAAACTTAACCATTTATAGAATATCATCCTCCCAACTGAAGTACATAATAATACATTCATGTCTGTCTGTCTGTCTGTCTGGTCTCCTGTCGAGATAGGAAGGAGAGAGCGAGAAAGAGAGATAGAGCGCGAGAGAGCGCCGATGCGAGAGAGATAGATTCGAGCGTCTAGAGGTGAATCTCTCGCGCTAGGCTCTCCGATAGCTACTCTCTTTCTCTATCCTTTTCCTCTCTCTCTCTCTCTCTCTCCTCTCGTCTCTATCTCTCTATCTCTTCATCTCTCATCATGTACGCATACCTGGCCTCTAAATAATATTATAGATTGATCCTCAAGATTGTGTTGTTATGTCAATGAGGTCACAATGTTAATTAACATTCTAAACTCTCTCTCTCTCTCTCTCTCTCTCTCTCTCTCTCTCTCTCTCTCTCTCTCTCTCTCTCTCTCTCTCTCTGTCTCTCTATGTCTCTCTCTGTCTCTCTGTCTCTCTCTCTCTCTCTCTCATTTTCATGTACGCATATCTGGCCTCTAAATAATATTATAGATTGATTCTCAAGATTGTGTTGTTATGCCAATGAGGTCACAATGTTAATTAACACTAAAATTAAAAGAGATCGTCCGAAACTACAATACTAGAGGTTCAATATATGGTTTTCTTTAAAAAAAATATGTTTTGATGGTCAAAACGAACAACTGATGGGTCTTAAGCTTTTAATAGATTTGATCATCCGAGAATTTTTTTTCTGAAATAACCAGTGTAATATTTTAATTTAAATAATTGAGTATTGGTCCCACGCAAAGGTTTGTTTTATCGCAAGCCCTTGTGATCAAAACTGGTAGCGCACAAAACGTCACAATTTATTGTCAACGTTAAACACATCTCTTTGAAATAAAATAAACAATACGCTATCCTTCAAGCTCGTTTCTAGTTGAATCAGTATTAACAGATGAGTCGTTCTAAAATCAGTACGCATGTTAGTCAACTTCACGACTTTATATCAAAATCACGACATCATGACTGAAGTGCAGATAAGTCAAGATTGAGATGACAGAGTTTTAAATATTTTTCTGAAATGTCATTATATTGTTTTTGAGATTTTGTAAGTGTGATGTTACATGAATTGTCCTTTATGGGTTTAACGCTTAATCATGCGATTTTAACAAACAGCAAGCGAGCGGTGAAAAGAAAATGTTTCTGGAGTTTTCTTTCATGTATTTTTATATACATTTTTGACGTTTGGAAAATGTTCCTATTTTGGAACAAAACATGTTTTTATCGTTTTACTTTCATACAAATTAATTCCATATAATACGCGCATTGCGACTAAAAAAAGAACATGTTTATTTTGTTTCAAACTGTTTATTAAAAAAAAATAATTTTATAATGAATATGTTACAAACGGAGTGATATATAAATCAGAGAATCATCAGTAATGGCCTGTTTACTACCTGTTGTAAGAGGTATCGGAAGTACTTTGTTCGATATCCCATATTGTTTATTTTATATACTTGGGTGAAATTAAAAGTTCTGTTTCGTACAGTTCAGGATAAGTAGTTTAGTGGCTCACTGATAATAGCTTAAGTTTTCTACAGTATATATGCATCTGATCACTATTCCTTAATTGAGTTACCGGCTAAACGATTTCAAAACGACCCATTTTGTGTTGCATTTTAATTGTTCGAGTAATCAACATGAATATCAGGTAAACGTTGACACGAAAGGAATTGCTAACAGTTATGAATTGCGAAAATGGTTACATGAATCACTGAATCAAGGTACCAAGTTACTGAGAAAAATAAGCCATCATAATATTAATTCGTACTTAACGATATTTTTTAATCGGCATTCAGACAGTCGTTATTTTTACTATGTGAAATATTGTAAAACAAATAAGAAATCTCCTATTCGGCAAACATGCCCCATTTTCATCGCATGTCAAGTATGTTAAGAGAATATCTTGCAAATTAAAAGTAGTATAAACTTGAATAAGTAGTTTGATCTCACCACAAGGATGCGAACATATGTTCAAGAATTATAACTATCGTGTCATATTGTAAAAGCTAAGTCACACAGTTTATCATTGAATTTAAGTTAAGGTTTTTGGTTTTATAATTGAAAATATTTTATGGTCCTTTATTTTGATCAGATTCCATTTATTTTACAAGTTATGCAATACCCTGAGTATGGATATTTAGCTATTTAATATAGATGGTAGGCACCTTATTACCATATAGCACTCGGTTGTTCATTCTGTTGACACGGATTCGGATAAATGACATCATTTACTATGATTTGAGTCTCTTTCTGAGAAAACTGGGCATAATGCATGTGCGTGAATTGTCGTCCCAGATTAGCCTGTGCAGTCCGCACAGGCTTATCAGGGACGACACTTTCCGCTTTTATGGTATTTTTCGTTTAAAAGAAGTATCTTCTACACGAACATCCAGTTAAGGCGGAAAGTGTCGTCCCTTATTAGCCTGTGCGAATAACACACTTTACGCACATGCATTATGCCCAGTTTTTTCAGAACACGACTCATTTGATGTAATAGTGAGGCTTAAACAATTCAAACACGGCCTTATGCACGTTTTCGTTCAACTCGAATAGACTCGTATTCAACAAATTCATATCTTTATCACATGCCATACCCTGTTTCCCATATAATTTACCATAACGAATACTTTTTTATCCTGCCTCTGTTGCAAACATTGACCTAATAAAGCAGGGTCGAATAAATGTTCCTATCTCCGGTCAACAGGAAGAAGAGTATTCCTACGCACGCGGTGACACATAGTTGAGTGTAACCTTTCCAATACACTACACGAGGGTGTAGTATTTTACCAATATCAGCTGCTATTGTAATTGTAGACCAAGAAAAATATCACATTATCGATTCTTTTTTTGTATTTATTCTCATATTTTCCATAGGAAATTATTAACAGGAACAGTTTAAAGTTAAAGTTATTCGGTCGTCAGGAATGTTATGAACATGTAGGAGGCTCGACAATAATAATTATATTGTTATGTAAATTTTATCATTTTTCTTTGATTAAATGTGTCAACAGCATGAGGCAGGATAAATCGAATACATGGTTGGTGCCCGGTTCGGCCCGAAAAAGAAAAATAGGGCTCGCTAAAGCTCGCCCTATTTTCTTTTTCTAAGCCTCACCGGATAAACTTTCTCCATCTCGGCACCAACCATGTATTCTCTATATCTTACACATGTCTACTATACTTTTTAAGCGTTTTCATTGGCTTAATTTCGTTCGATTGACTAATCGCATTTTGTTATTTTGCTGTTATAACGTTCAACGCCAAATGACGTCACGAAATGTAAACAAAATTCGGGATTTATCATTATGTTTGCGTAAATATTTATTTAATTTGCTCATTTAAAAGCATGTGTGAAAAAAAGATATGTCACTCGTTGTCATTTCATACCATATTTAATTAAACTCGTCTAGGAAATTCGTTAGTAAGCTCGCCAAAGGCTCAGTTACTAACAAAATTCCTGAACTCGTTTAATGAAATATGGTATGATATGACAACTCGTGCCAGATCCTATATATATCGAACAGTAATAAAACATATACTGTCAAGTATGCTTCATTTATTTATACCTAGTATCATTTTTAATAACGTCATAAAAATGCTGATATTAGAAGAGTGACCAAAATAGTGTATTTAAATCCCGCCAAAATGACAGATTTTTAGACAGTTGATCCCTTTAGTAACTCCGTATTAGATGGAATGAATTGGTCATAATTCTTATTTATTACACAACTTCATCACATGTTATTGCACATCTAGAAATCCTGATTTGTATAAAAGTATTATGTAATGGATTAGAGGAGAAAACCACGAACCGTAATTTATGTTAACGAGTTCGTTTGATTGTAGCTTGTTGGATACATCATTACATCAGTGTTTGGTGTAGTTACATGCTTCTTATTAACAAATTTAGATTTCAAATGCGGTTTCACTGCTGTGAATCATTCGATCAGCGTTTATAAAGATAACGACGAAAAATGAAAATTTGCGTGTTTATTGATTTAAATTGTACAGACGGCAATTGAACGTCAACAACCTATAATTTAATGGCACCCATGGGCCCCATGGTTGTGTGGATCAGGGTGTACCTGAAAGAGATATCAGAATCAGCATTGAAAACTGTATTTAATGGCTGAGGAACAGAAATATGAAACATTTCTGTCAAGTCTTGAAGCCACGGGTTTCGGATCAAATGATTAATTTATTATCCATACACACAGAACAGTTAATGTTCATTTTAAAATAGCATTGAGAAATGATTTTAACACTATTTATTTTCACATTTCAATGAATATTTAATCAAAACATATTTATCTTCTGTATCAATCGTTTTAAGTGTACTCTCCTTCAAATTGCTTTGAATGTACTTCAAAAATATGTACAAAAACAGTTTTTTACTCACTGCATGCAAGAAAGCGTTGAACTCTTCCTTTTGTATTTGGCCATCGTCTGCAAAACATTAAGCATATGTTTAAATGAACTTCATTTTAATAAAAGTGGATACTTTCTGTAGGGCAATAATATTTTATATTTAAACACGTTACTTAAGTATTTGCAAATATGGTAAGCTAACACTGCAATGCATTAATATTGTTTGTACATAATGCAGTTTGAGATATATACTTCCATTCGATGTCCGAGCGAATACACGCGTATAGTAGGAGTAGCTAACAATTCACTTGCAAATGTATTCGACCAATCACTTTTTAAATGTTTGTTTTTATACTGAAATGTAAAATAAACATGCTGTTGTGTGTAAATATGATCAATGCTTATTTATTTATCCTGAAATCAAGACTTTTATTATTTCTATAATCGCATGAATAACCTATTTCATTAAGAAGAACGTCAATAAATTAATTAAACATCAAACATCATACGGGGATTAATATCAAATTGTTGAAGGTGAGCAGCAATGTCGGCCTCGTTGATCAAGTCATTCTTGTCGACATCAATGTTGGCAACAAAAGCGTGAGCAGTGGAGTGGGTGTCATGATATTGGGCCGTCCAGAAGGCAATGAAATCATGGTATGTCAGGCCGGCGCCTAAAAGTGAAATAAATAATTAAATATGTATTTATGATAGCGTATAGTGCTATGAGGATCATGTATGGTCCTTCGTAAAAATACACATGTTGTGTACTTCTTATTTACGTTTTGGCAACACAACCACGGACTCAGTACTAAAACTTATATTTTATATTTTGCTCCTTATTAATTGTAAAAACTACAGGAAACATTTAACTTAAAAACAACACGTGGTACTAAGATCATGTTAATACTATGCAGCACTTTTCTAACATACTTGTCAGTCCCCAGCTAACGGTGAGCTCATTCATTAACTCCGACATCTGCATAATCCCGTCCAGATTTTTATCGGCCTCCATCATGATTTGATTGGAAATGTGATCCACCGTCCAGCACATGGTGTTCTCACTGACAAACACACAAACGTATACACCAACGCTCGTTATACAGAACATGCTATAGAAATATTATTTCATTGAATACTAATGCGTCTATACATATAATCAAAAGAACCCTCGATAACAGTGCAAGGTATATAAGGCATTTAATACTGCTCGGTCAGATTAGGTGAATAGAAATGGGGAATAAAAACTGTTCGCAATCTAATTGATACAATTCATATATAATATAATCCATGTATCATCCTCAATTAGACTACAATTTGTTGCTATTGAATAATACTGTGGTTGTTGATGCCAAATTTAGATCCATTTGCTTATTAAATGTAAGGATAATATTACTTATACATATTGCATTGATTTATTTTATTGTTACCTAAAATAGGCTGCAAAATAGGATGCATATGGCGTAATAGCATCACAAAGTTACGACCGTACAAAGATAGTGTACCCTTTTTCTTGTAAAATGTGGATGCTTCATCCGCTACGCTAGAGCTCAGCTCATATTTTGATTTTGAATATGTTTGGTTAATTCCGCCTTCTTGGAAATTTCAAAACAACAACAGGAGAGTTATAAATAGCTAATACGCTTTTGAAACCATAAATGAATGTGTTGAGATAAGCGAACCGGGGAAAAGTCAACTTTGATAAAGTGTCAACAAATTTAATCTTATCGTTTTTGCTGCAACGTATATTGTTTTCGTAAATTTATAAACAAATATTCTACAATTTGTCATTTTTACTAATACTATCTTTTACTATCTTTTAAAACCAGCAACACATTATCAGGGTGCAGGATCACGTGACTTTGTGGGGTTCCAATTAAACGTTAATTGACCTAAAACACCGGTGCTTTTTTTCAAATAACTTTAAAAACAAAATTCTTAAGACAGACGTTTATGCTGTTCATGGCAATGTGAACTACATCAGAAGTACTTTATCTAATAAGCATGTGTTCTTGTTAAAAATTATAGTTTAACTGCATTCATGTATACGGTTATGCTTCACGCATCGTGAAATTTTGTCACCGATTTCAGACATATTCAATAAATATTTATGTTTGTACCTTAAGATATCGGCACAAACTGCAAGAAAAACTGTCTTTTGTGCACTAAAGATTTTCTGCAAATGTATTTAAATAACTTAAGATATTTACAAAAATAAAGTTCTTAACGGTGTGTTAACATTCTGTCAAGCCCGTGTCTAAGCCCCTGAAAACACCGTTTATTCTGCACCCTGAGTATATACATCATATGACAACAAATACTTTGAAAGGTATTTATGATAACTACGTTGAGAGGGTCAATCGAAATTAATTTAAATCCGGATTAAAGACACTTAATCCATCCCGAATCTAAATACACGGAATTGAAAAAAAAAACAACACCAAATCTCTTAGCATAGCGACTCAAACAAAAGTCATATAAGACCACTTTATTTGAATACTTCTTTAATTATAATGTTGTTGTTAAAAATTACTTAAGCACAATACGATTGGACACTTATGTAACAGTATAAACTGATGAAGGGGTCAGCTCAATACCTAGTAACCCACGACAGTTTTGAAACTTAGCAACGCATTAAGCCATCTAATACACGGCAAAGGCAAATGATCGCTCGAATGTCGAGTAAAAATATCGATTATATGTAAGTACTGTTTATGTTTTATGCATAGTTTTTGTTTGTTAATGACCTTTTTTTGATCCTATTTTAAATGTTTTTATTCAGTTACTTGTATAATACTTGATTAAACATAATGTGTTACAATGACCATGTAAACTATGTTTAACTAAGTTTGAATAAAGATTGTATATAAAAATATGTTTATCAACAGTTAAACATAAAGCAGTACTCGAATTTACATTTATTTTATTTCAACAATGATCTTAATTTTTTGCATAAAAATCCCATTTACATTTGAAAACGAACAAGATCACATTATAAAATCACGATTCAATCAATTTGGCTTACCAAACATACGCACGAATAAAAAGCACGACAGACAGGAATCTGAACATTTTTCCTTTTCTGTTTATCCCTGGCGAAACGTTAATGTTATGTTAAATTAAAAAGGCCTTTTATACAGAAACCTGAGTAAGGTGTTCGTGCCGTATCGATGCACCAATTGTAATATAGGTCATGGCCAACAGAATCGTTACAGAATATGGTCTGATTATTACAGTTTATCATAACAAGCAGCATTTAAAGCCACACTACGCAATAAGTCATTGGCAATAATAGACGCATTACTAATCACTATTTGCGTTTATGTTTATTCATAAGAATTATTACTCAAAATGTTATAGTCTTCCTGTAAGATCAAGTTTATTGCCATTTACAGAAACATAAGACAATTATTCATAAACAAAGGACATAGAAAACATGTTTCATCTATAGCTAGATGCGTGTATTGTTCCATTCATAAAACAAGATTTTGGTAAAATGAAATACATTTAGCCGAGCATAATTTTACTGTATGTTAACATTAATATTGGTTTAATGATAACAAAACCACAGCCAAGAGCAACATTACCTATAATAATAATTGTATGCTAACCAAACGAAAAGCATGCGCGATTGTGTGGAGAATATCCATAGATTTTAAAATCAAACATTATACTTAAAATAGAAGCAAAATCGTCTTAACTTGTAAACTTTGAAATTTAACAGATAGCTTGACTGTAGGATACGATTGTCGATGCTCGTTACAAGAAACTGTTTCGAACACTATACAATTTGATAAGCCATCTTATGAGATAACGTTATGATGGATAAGCAACTGATAAACAAAAGCAAATAACATAAAAACAAATTGTTTGTATAAACTTGACTAGGACAATTGTCATAGTATTCATACAGATAAATTATCTATTACAATTATTAACAAAAATAAAATGCAAACTAATGGTGTATCTTTAAAATGACAAAAATTGCGAACATCGTGATTTTATTTCGTGATGTTTTTCATGGTTCGTGAGTTATACTTAGGGACTACAATACTGTACATCCGCTTCTTATCTCATCACATGAACGCACACATAGTTTTGTTCTGATTGCCATAAAAGAAACAAAAATAACGGTGTCTAATCGTAAAATAGTATAAAGTTCTGATGTTCGGCAGAGTTAAGGTCACGTACAATGTTTGTGCAATAAGCAATTAGTTCATGTTTTGCCATTCAACTTTATGGTTTCCACAGGCCATTTAACAGTCACTTAACAGAAAACTCATTCAGACGACGCATGACGTAATTGCCACATCAATCTTGGCCAGTTTCTTTATAGACTGATGATGCCAATCAGGTGTACCGGTAATTCTCGTGAATTGTGAATTTCATGCATCATGCTGACTTTTGTATTTGACTCGTAAAGCATTTAACCAAGTGATCGTTAAACTCATTACATTACTGTTACTCTTTTGCAAAAATCTCATAATTAAATTTGTTATCCGAAACACACTGCCGAATAATAATTTTAACGCGTTTTTTATCCGAAACACAATTCTAAAGGTTAGTGTTAAGGCGACGAGTACATGTTCCAGCTTCAAATAAATAGTTCATTTATATTTCGTGTCGATCCTTTGTCTCAATTAAAAGGGCTAAAAGTATGCAACATGTGCAATGTCGGTTCATTTGCATGGAAAGCTTGGGTGTATTCATTGTTGTATGAACACATACACATCACTTCCGCTTACTTACGCATGTTCAGTCGTTTCAGGATTTTTGGGTTTTGAACAGAAACTTGAAAAGCAGTAAACATGCAGTAATATACTCGAGTTGATACGGATGTTTTGGGGAATAGTTTGACGGAAAACACAATTGAATCGACCAGGAAACAACAAGGGACAATGACCGATACAGTGGCCTGTACATGCGGAAAAGCCTGCAAAAACTTTCGCGTTCTAAAACATTCACCAGGCGAGGAGCAACTTTCAGCAAACCGATTGAGGCAACGCCTGATACGACGAGGGAGAATACTGGTCAGGTAGCAAACCATAGAAGTCTCTCAGCACCAGCTTTGTCACTAACTGGAAGTGGTTGCCCGCCTGAAGAAGTACAGTCATTGGGATCCTTAGCAGAGACAGAAAGAGAAGTTGGTGACAGTTAAGAGGATGAACTGCTGACGACTCCGACAGACAAGACAGAAAAATGTCCAAACTTAAGCCAATAAAGAGGAGAAGTATCCCAAATCTTTCCTCCAAAAGTCATAGAAAGCCCAGCTGTTAATCCCAACAAAGAGAACACAGACCAATTGTCAACAAAAGACAGAAGGAAAGTATCCAACATCACCAAACGCCAGAAGATATGTTGACCAAGAACCAATGACAAGAATTGGAGTGTTTTCGGCAACAAGCTTGACATTATCCTAAAGTGCACTCTGAAGGGTAGGGTAGAAAGGAAAATCAACATCTTGAACACCCTTGCCTACTCACTGGGTCTCAAACCATTCGGCATTGAGGAAAAGGAGAGACAATATAAACCAGCTCCTAACCCAAACAGGAGGGAACATGAAAAAATAACGGAAAGTGAAGAACTTAATTCCCTGAGAATGAGATACAAAAAGGCCAGTGAAGAAGAAAGAAAGAGATTGGCAAAGCTTAGAGAAGAGCTTAGATTTAGATTGAAAATCTTGCAAAGAGTAGAACGACCTCGGAGAAAATGGAGAGAACGAACAAGGAAAGGGCAGCTTTCATCGCAAACCCTTACAAGTTCACCAAGTCTCTGCTAGGCGAAGAGAGAGGAGGTGGCATTCAAAGTTACAAGAAGGAAGTAGCCCAACACCTAAGAAAAGTCCACTACGACCCAGAAAGGGCTCAGACTTTACGTTCCTGTGATCACCCACAGTTCCCATAGGACCTGAAAGAGCCAACACTCAAAGAAGTCAAAGATGTTGTCAAGTGAGCAAGAGCCTGCTCTGCTGCTGGTCCAAGTGTTATCCCATACAAAGTCTACAAGAAATACCCAAAGCTCCTTAGCAGACTTTGGCTCCTCCTTAGAGCTGTATTGAAGAAAGGCTCGGTTCCAAAATGCTGGTAGGCAGCAGGGAGCTGTTTCTCCCTAAAAAGAAAGATTCCAATAATGTCAAGCAATTTCGAACAATCTCGCTTCTCAGAGAAAAGGGAATATTATTTTCTTGGCAAGAAGGCTTACCATATACATGACCACAAACGCCAACATTGACACATCAATACAGGAAGGTGGCATCCCTGGATTCTCAGGGTGTGCTGCCCTCACTCAACTGCTTCACAATGCTAGAACAAAGCAAAAGAACCTGACTTTAGTGTGGCTATACCTCGCAAACACCTGTTGCTTCATTCCCCACCAACTAATCCAAGAAGCACTACAGCATTACTATGTAGCAGAGCATGCAAGGAGCCTCATGCGAACCTACTACAGCAATATCCACCTTAGGTGTTCTTGCCAGAGCTTCACAACATCGTTGATATCTCCAGAAAAGGGAATAGTCACAGACTGTTCTATTTCCTTGATTCTCTTTGTAATGGGAATTAATATGATCCTCAGAGCAGCTGAAAGAGAAACACGGGGGCTTTACTTACAAACGCAGGCATCCGTCTTCCAGCCAACAGAGGATCCATGGATGATATAACCATCACCACAAAACCCAAATCAAAGCTATCCTGATCCTGAAAACCCAAGATGAAATTGTGACATGGGCAAGAATGTTTTTTAAACCAAAGAAGTCCAGGTGTCTGGTAGTAAAGAAGGGAAAGGTCACAACACAGTTCAAGCTATTCATCCAAGGCGAGGTTATCCCATCATGTGTAGATAACCCAATCAAGTGCCTAGGTAAATTGTTTGATTCCACACTCTCTGACAAGAGCAGCAAAGAAAAAATCCGACAATAGCTCGAAGAGAGTATCCGGAGAATTGACTGAACAGAACTCCTAAGGAAGTTCAAGTCCTGAATCTATCAGCACGGTCTACTACCAAGGCTTGTTTGGCCACTGATGGTCAGTCAACGAGATGCCACTTAGTCTAGTAGAGCAACTCGAACAGGCAGTAAGCAAGCACATCAGAAGGTGGCTAGGGCTGCCACCATCGTTCAGCTTCAAAGGACACTATGGAAGATCTACCAAACTACAGATGCCACAAACATCCCTTATAGAGGAATACAAGGTAGCCAAAGCACGGTTGTTACTTACACTAAGGGACTCCGCAGATCAGAAGATTAGTAAGGTTGGTATAAAAATCCGAACAAGGAGGAAGTAGTTGGTAACCAAGGCAGTTGAACAACCCGAGAGTAGTCTACACCACCAGGTCATTGTTCGGGCTACCGAAAAAGGACGTGAAGGTCTAGGACATGGGTAACAACCCCGGTGGGACAAGGCAGACAGCCAGGAAAGACGCTTCATGGTGCAACAGTAGTTAAGAAGGTCAGAAGATACCAATCGGTCTGCAAGATAAGTTCATATGGGCCAGCAAGGTAGTTGGAGTCGATAGTATCTGTCTGAGAGAAAGCTGACATGGAATGAGCTTTGGACGTATTAACCTCTCCAGCTTTCCTTTTTTAACTGAGATCAATATACGATATTTTGTCGACACCTGCTAACATTGAAAGGTGTTAGCAAGGCGACGACCCAAGTTGTTCATTATGCAGCCAGAGAGGGACTAACGCATGTCCTATCATTCTTTCATATTGCTCTCTCTCTCTCAAGGACGTTACGGATGGAAGCATGAACACGTCATGTGAGTGCTTGTGGACATCCTGGAGCAAGAAAGAAGGAAGAAGCGACAAATCAACACCAGAGGTCCAGATTACATCAACTTTGTGAGAGAATGACAGAAGGATAAGGGTAGCTGGAACACAAGCCTGCTACAAGAGGCCATACGCTAGGAGATGAAGGTCGACATCCAACAGAAACACGTATTCCCAGATGTCGTTTAAACAAACCTACCCCCGGACAAAATCATCTGGTCAACAGCTCTAAAGAAGATGATACTCCTGGAACTGACTGTTCCTTGGTAAGAAGGAACTGATGAGGCAAATGAAAAGAAGCGATAAAAGAAGCAAGAACTGGCAGATATTTGCAGGGAGAGAGGGTACACCACCAGGATCGTCCCTGTAGAAGTAGGATGTAGGGGCTTCCCTGCGCAATCCGTGTAAAAAGCGCTACGAGCTTTGGACATCAAAGGCAGGGCTAGGAAAAGCTCTGTACGGGCCCTTGGTAAGGCGGCAACGAGGCCGTCAGGTTGGCTCTGGCTACGATGCAATTAAACACCATGGAAGCCATCACAGACGAGCAGTGTATGATCAACACTGCTACTCCGCCATCAAGAGGGTGTTCCGAGATTAGGGGCGAAATACCTGATGACTGATGGTAGCTCAGCTGAATACGTCTGTGTAACACAGTAACCACTGTATCACTCAACAGTCCGGACTATACGTATCTATAAGGGGAATGGTTAAAACAATTTTAAAAAACTCCTCTTTTTCAATAAGTTTGTTGCTTATTTTTTCGCCAAGGGTCATAGCGCCTAAAATGAGGTAATTCGATTCTAAAAACGTTATCAAAAATTAATATGGAGATGAAAGCCTTCCCTAACCCACCACATGAGCCCCGGAATGTCTAACATTCATGTGGGAAGAATAATTATTATAACTATGACTTGGTATCTATTTCACCCTAATCAATTTCATAAGTGAAAACAGACACTGTTGCACAGTGCCTCGAATGCCATTCGCAAACCATATATTGTTTGATTCGGTCGAACCGAATTAACGATTTAATAGGGAAAGTGACGAAGGGTAGAGGCTTCCATAATTACAAAGAGTGCATAAAGCTTTGACATAAGTACTGGTCAACACTGGGCATATAAGCGAACATTCAGCAGGAAGCAAAGAGTTTAGGAAATACTGTGCACAGCGCATTATGCTTCAATTAAAACAATTGTTTCGAAATTGTTTGTATGTCAAAATAGTTAAATAAATATAATTATGTATGAGTGCCCCTTATAATTATTTTGGGAAATTGGGATTTCACCTATTGATTTTGAGAAATAGGGTGATTTCATTCTTGAAATGGGTGAAATCAGTTATAACAATGCAAACCGTAAACTCATTGCTGCTTTACTTCTGTTGAAGCTGCACTGTTGTATTGATTCAATAAAACTGTAAACAAATATGATTAAACTTTAAGAAACTTAAGTTTCATAACATCTTTAATCCTTGAAACTGTCCATAATATAAACTTAAAAAATCGATAACACGAAGATTCGGCACTTATTGGCTCTTGCTTTCTTGGTTCAAAAAAGTTTGCGGTCGACTGATATTTTGGCGCAACAATTGCGTATGTCTTTCGACCTCTCATAGACATTTTTATTACGCATAGAAATAGAAACTGAAAGTACAGATGCTTTCAAAATACATGCACAATGAACGACGGATTAAGTCAGATTGAAAACGCATGTATGTCGTTGTAAATAGTTTGGTCAGACGCTTTATTTAACTATAAAATCTATTCCGCAGAGCGTTTGAATAACTTTAACTGTTTTCCTGCCCCGTCAAACGGGCGCTTGCTAAAAGAAAGCGTCGCCGCTTTGCGAAACTAATAAGGTCATATAACCCCAAACCGGAACTCCTGTCTGCTGGGTTACATGCAGTTAACTTGATACTAAGCGCACATTGTTCAGTGCATGCTGACTAGGATTTGTCAAATACATTGCAAATGGGATGTTTTGGTATAAAATTAAAGGTATATTTGTAAGCAATAAGAAAAAAGCCATTTTTGTGCTCTACGTTTTCTGTTGATGATTCCCGGCTTTGAAAGTAGGTAATACTATTTGAGCCCAAAATGGCCGCCTCCACAGGTGTCAAAATCGGTGTGCCTATTGTAAGGTGAATATTTTGAGTTACAACACATGACATGCATTTTTTCAAAAGATTATGCATTTATCTTTCCAATGATGAATGATGAAATAGTGGCTATACGCTTGATCAAGGTAACAATTGATATCGAACTTCAAGTATTTTATATTAAATATAGAAGGAAATTTATTACGCATGCGTAACCATAACACAAACTACCGAAAATGAGCAAAGTTTTTTCCATCAAAGCTTTTGTATCGTACGCATCAATTTTACGAATGTGCGTTAAAGTCACATTGGGTGCGTTTTCATTACGCATGACATTATATTTATTTGCGTTTTAAACATTTTAATAGGGTGAAAGACGCAGATACGCAGCTTATCTGGGGCACTGTGTATATAAAATGCATTCGTTATTGATTTTAATCGCGTACTAGAAGTTAACGAAAGAACAGTGTGTGTTATGTAAAGTGTAACCCATCTAGATTAAAAACCAGTCAGTTTATCATATCACTTAGCATAATATAAGGTTAAAATGCATATGGGCAATAAACATCTAAGTGTATCTTCTGATTTGCAAAAAAAGATTCTTTCTGTACAAGTGTATTTTAGTGCATCTTCATAAAAAAGAGCAACACCATAGCAAATAACTGAAGTTAAAAGACAGAGATATAGTGTTAAATAGGAGGATTGTACTGAATTCTTTTTTATCTTCACATAATGTTAATGGTCTTATTGTTGCAATTTGTCTGCTCATAAAAACTTTGTGAATCAGTAGCTTTTACAGCAGCTTTTAAGAGGGCAAGTACAACTAAATTAGGCTGTGGGTAACTAATTTAAAATATTGAAAGTGTCAATGTGCCTTATCAGTGGATATTTCCCAGATTGAGTATGGCTGACACAGTATGGTATCAGATAAGAGATTAGCCCTCCCCCCAATAAAACAAATGTGCATTGTAAACATGAATCCCTATTAGTGCTCCATCTAGGCCTAACAAAGTGGTGTTGAAAGACTTTTGATTGTATCAGGCACCATCTATTTGAAAACAAGCGAATTTTGATTGGTGGAAACATAGGAAGTTACTTTTTTTAAACAAGCGGGTATCAGCAACTGACTTTGAGCTAAATTTTATTTTAATTGAGCAACATTAAGACTTAAAATTCTAGTATAAAATGAATTTAGCATAAAGTATTGTGTGATGAAACAATGTGTATTTACTACAATGTTTAAATCAACAATACGTTTGTTGCAAAGGAGATTCAAAGTGGGTGATATGGTCTCATAGTTCAGCATCTGCCAGTTTTTTGAAATACTGAAGAACTGTTGTAACATGTTTGTACTTTCGTATCTGCATCCCTTTTTATTTAGTTTATTGAATTAATAATTATCATTACCATATGTAATTATGGTCACTGGGAAAATATTTTGTTGAAGTTGAAAACAAAACGTTCATCGTAATTTCGTGTGCATAAATAAATAAATAACTTAAAAAGGAAATGAGTGTTAAAATACAAAAACAAACATTGCTTACAAGTAAATCATCATGTGCCTATCGTGGAAAACGTGGGCGTCTTCAATTCATATAAAAATGTAGTGCAGGTACCCGGGTGTATATAAAACGCAGCTTTTAGCGCAGGCTGCAAATTGCAGGCTGCGTTATCGGGTCATTAAACGCAGCTAATATAGAAATCGCTGCAGTCAATATAGATATCGTTGGAAAACGCAGCCAATTTAGAAATAAAAGGAATACGCAGCCCATATAGAGATAGAAGGCAAATATTTGTGAAATCCGATAATGACCGTATCAAGTATGCGAAGGTTTTAATTAACATTATACGTATGATAGTGGTAAAGATCCATACAATTTTAAAACTTATCGTTTTTGATCGCTAAAATGGCAGTATAATTATACAAGTATTTTAGTTTTCTGTATCAAGATGAAGACATTATAATTTGTTTTGATGAGCACTTGTGAGTAATTAAAATTCTATTAACATAATATATATTAAATGTATGTATGTATACTGTATGTACAGATAAAACGTATTGTTGTTTTCAACGCAGCCAACATAGACATCGTTGCAGCCAATATAGATATCGTTGGAAAACGCAGCCAATATAGAAATAGAAGGAATACGCAGCCAATATAGAAATAGAAGGAAAACGCAGCTTATATAGACATAGAAGGCAAAAACGTCTGAATTCGAGAATTACCGTATCAATTATTCGGAGGTTTTAATTAACAGTATACGTATGATAGTGGTAAAGGTCCGTACATTTATAAAACTTATCGTTCTTTATCGCTAAATGGCATTATAATTATACACTATTTTAGTTTTCTGTATCAAGATGAAGACATTATAATTTGTTTTGATGAGCTGACGCGAGTAATTAAAATTCTATTAACATAATTATATATTAAATGTATGTATGTATACTGTATGTACAGTTAAAACGAATTGTTGTTTTCAACGCAGCCAATATAGACATCGTTGCAGCCAATAAAGTTATCGTTGGAAAACGCAGCCAATATAGAAATAAAAGGAATACGCAGCCAATATAGAAATAGAAGGAACACGCAGCCAATATAGAAATAGAAGTAAAACGCAGCCAATATAGAAATAGAAGGAAAACGCAGCCAATATAGAGATAGAAGGCAAAAACGTCTGAATTCGAGAATGACCGTATCAATAGTTCAATGGTTTTAATTAACATTATATGTATGAAAGTGGTAAAGGTCCATACAATTTTAAAACTTACCGTTTTTAATTGCTAAAATTGCAGTATAATTATACACGTATTTAGATTTTTTGTATCAAGATGACGACATAATAATTTGTTTTGATGAGCACACATGAGTATTTTAAATTGTACTAACATAATTATATTAAATGCATGTTAGTATAATGTATTTATAGATTAAACGTATTGTTGTTTTCAACGCAGCCAATATAGACATCGTTGCAGCCAATATAGATATCGTTTGAAAACGCAGCCAATGTAGAAATAGAAGGAAAACGCAGCCAATATAGAAATAGAAGAAAAACGCAGCAAATATCATTTGAATATTTTGTCTTAAAATTTACCTTTACACTTCATAATTGTAAATATACAGTCAAGATGGAATTAAAACAAAAAAATACGTTGTAAGGCTTCCTAATATCAACCGGAAACAGACTGTATGTAAATATACTTCCGTTTCCGAAGTCGACAGCGTAAAGCACTGAATGTACTGTTGTTAAATTATTTAAGTCGCACTACTTGTTTACTTTTTCATACTGGCATCGTAAGATGCATTTTATTAATATTTAAACTTAAAGCAAAATTAATAGTTGAATTGGATGCTATCGTCACATCTGCAGGGGTGGTAGCTTGGGTACTTGTGACATCTCATGACAACTCTCTTGTGGAACACTATGGCAGGACAATTGTTTCATGTAAGAAAATCCTGTTAATTGGATCATAATTGAGACGAAGGCTCCTTTACTAGTGTTGATGACATATATATAAATTGATACTGGGGTATAAAATGTTGAAGCTCATTTCTTACAATTTCTTGGTTACAATTTAATTTATAATAAATTATACCATAACGCAAATTGACGATTCTAAATATATGAACCTTTATTTATTAACTCAAATTATGTATTGTATGTAACAACTGAAATATATGGTATTCTAGCATTTAGTTAAGACACACTTTTCTTCCTCAATTCAACCATGCATGTCTACTTGTAGATTCTAAATGAATACTCTAACCACAACACTTTCGATAGAAAATAATGCTTGGTTACTAGACAACAGACATGTCGGTTCTATAAAAGATATAGGGGAACGATTCGACTCGCATCATTGCAACACGAAATGCTTCAACAAGTTGTCCGTTTAGCAAAACAGTTTTTTTATGTATTTCTATGGTCTTTTCTTTCTATGGCGATATTTATCTTTTATACAACTTTTTATCTAACTTAGTCGCTTCCCATTATTAGTCACATAAATAAAGTCAGAATAAATATACCAATTATGTATATAAAAGTCATTAACAATTATTGGAGTACCGTAGCTAGTGGCCGCCCTATTGCATTGATAAGATAGGGGTCACCACAGCAGGCCGCTAATACACAGTGAAGGCAAACGCTGTTTTATTGCGGGGCGGGTGGTTCAAATAAAGAAGTGCTAATCGAGCTCTTTCATTTAGAGCTGTAAAATATTATTGATTTACTGAAGGCATCATCCATAACCAATTCTTAAAGCAATTATTATTGTCTTGGGTTTACTCGCGTATGTTCCCTATTAGCCTTTTTTATCGTTTATCCCCTATATGTCTATAGTGGCTGCGCAAAAAGCTGTGTTTTCCCTACATGTCTATATTGGCTGCGCTAGCAGCTGCCTTCATACTTACGCATATGTTCAAAGTAGAATTTTAAACGATTTTAATATGTTGAAAGCGATGACATGTGTTTATACATTTATAAAACTTTATATTTGTGTGTATTCATATATATTACACATTTATGCAAAATAGTATACACACCCAGGTAACAACGTTCATTTCAAGCTGTTTTAGATTCTGTTTAAGATGTTTTGAATTCTTAAATTACAATAAAAACAATCAACATTACAATTCTTTAATGGGTTCAACACGTAAAATGCTTTTATATTTTTTATTTTAAACAAATATAGATCGCCATCGCGAAACAGTGACCTAATTTGTTTTCCTTCTATTGAGAAGTAAGTTTTGTATTATTTTAAATATCAAGTGTTTAAAAAATCATTCGAATCAAAGTCAAATTTAAATGCAATAAAATAGAAAATATACAAATGCATAGTGTTATTGTTAGATTGCAAATGTAAATATTCGCTGTATGATAATTTGGTTGAAAAGTGTATGTGCAACCCACTTTGCTCCATTAAAAAAATACCTCAGAGTGTAGAACAGCAAATGAACGCTTGAGTTTTCCAAAGCTTCTTTCAATGACTGATCGTGTCCGGGCGTGGGCTCGCTGATACCTCTCCTTGGCAACAGAATCCGTCGCCAAGAAAGGAGTCATCATATACACTTTGCATTGTTTACTGGGGAATATTAAAATTAATTTCAAATTGTAAATTGTATTAAACTATATAATGATATGCTGTTTATAAATAAATATTGGCAACTATGAGAGACGTTTTATACTGGTACAAGTCTATATATAAGTCGTGGGTAAGAAGCAGCTGTCCGGTTAGCGCAGTATATATAGGTCTACGTCTACGTCTACGTGTTACTCCTGAGCAATCAACTCTGACCATAACTGGGAGGCGCAGTCAAGAAAAGTGTATTAAAAATAAGATATTAGTGCAGGTTAAAAGATCAAAGTGTGCAAGATTAAAAACATAGTAGGGTGGCTAGAATGTAACTGTCACCAGCCTATCCTTAGAGATATCAAGGCTGGGACTGGACTTGACCTGCCATGGGAGGCTATTCCAATGCCTTAGGGTTCTGGGGAAGAAGGCGTTAAGGTGGTACTGGGTACAGGAATTAGGGATCAGGAAGTTCAAGTTACGGGTAGGGGTGAGGTGGGCATGGTCAACGTAAACAAGGTTATACTGAATATCATTTAACATGTGGGTAACGCTACTTTGGAAGTCATAGTTGTTACAAACATATCTAGCCGCAGCTCTTTGGACACTTTCTATATTGTAAGTAAGATGTTTCTGCCAAGGGTGCCAAATTACAGAGCAGTATTCTAGTTGGGGTCTAACATATGTGAAGTAGGCTGTGGTTTTTATTTTCTTATTTTGAGTTTTGTCAAATAACCTTGTCTTACTTTTTACAGTTTCTGGCAGGTCATTGATGTATGCCAGGAACAGGCAGGGTCCGACAACAGAACCCTGAGGGACAACGGATAACACGGGCAATTTATCGGAAATTTGACCTTCAACCGCAACCCTTTGGCTGCGGTTGCTCAGGAATGACCAAATCCATGTGGTGACATGACAGTCAACCCCCATGTGATTTAACTTGTGTATTAGCTTGTGATAGTCGACTTTGTCAAAGGCCTTCGAAAAATCCATAACAATGACGTCAGTTTGTTGTCCACTGTCTAGGCTGTCAAGGTTTCCTGGGAAAAACTCAGCAGCTGAGTTTCGCAACTACGTTTAGTCCGGAAACCATGTTAAAAGGGACTGGGGATATCATTTTTATCAAAGAAAGTCATCATGTTTGAAACAATTATAGGCTCCATAAGTTTAGAAGAGATGCAAGTGAGGGATATCGGTCTGTAGTTGCTAACTTTAGATTTATGACCATTTTTATATACTGGGGCTATTGTTGCATTTTTCCAATCATCGGGCACGATACATGTTTCAAATGATAACCTGAATATGTGAGTGAGGATGGGGGCTATTTCGTTGTGAAGTTCTTTGAGGGCTCTTGGTGAGATTTGATCTGGGCCTTGAGCTTTATTGGAGTTTAGGCCTGCCACGAGTTTGTCTACCCCATCAACCGTTATTGTAATAGGGGGCATTCTGTGGGAGTGTTGGGTTTAGTACACTTTTGCACATTTGCTTTAGTCTTAGCTGTTGTGGTCGAGAAAAAACAGACTCAAACTGTTTGTTGAGGATGCTTTCTTTATCCTTTGGGTCTATAAAGGTTTGACCTTCAGACTTAAGGGGTGCTACTCCATAGTTATCAGATTTGTTATGCTTAACATAGCTGTATATTTTTTTGTTTTGACCTGGTTGGGAGTCACCTGAGAAAATAACAGACTCTAAGTATGACCAGTATGAGTTAAGTATCTTTCTATGGATGATTGCCTTAAGGGTCTTAAAGTGAGGATTGGACTGGAGGGCTCGTGTTTCTATTTAAATTTAGAATACATTTTGTCACGTGTACGTATTTGTTAAAGTAGGTCCATGGTAACCCAGGGGAGTTTTTGCCTCTGTTTTGTCATTTTGTTGGTATGTACAAGTCGCAGAGTCTGTAAAATTAGACTTAAAGTCAGTCCAGGCTGGGTTTGGGTCTGTATGTTAACAGTCTCTGAACTTGGAGTGGAAATTGTTTAACTCCGATAAGATTTTTTACCAAGTGGCTTTTTTGTAGCAGGAGATTTTTCTTTGGGGCTGGACGGGGCGACCTCTATTTATGTTAAATTCATAGAAGATTATATCATGGTCGGAGTTTCCTAAGCTTGGGAGGGATTTGACGTTATGACCCAGTGAGGGTAGATTTGTGAGAAGTAGGTCTAACACGTAATTATTTCTTGTAAGAATTTTAACCATTTGCTCAATATTGAGACTGGCAATACTTTCAAGGAAATTTTCATATAGGGTTTTGAATTTGCAAGAGTTCTTAATAGCTCCTGAGGACCAGTTTATGTCGGGCATATTGAAGTAACCTGTAAGCCATATAATGCTGTTTTTGGGGATTTTTTGCAGAGATAACCATAATTGTGAAAGGGAATTTTGGTCATTTTCACGAGGCTTGTAAAAAGAACCGACATAGATCTTACGGGAACCGGGTATGCTTAGCTTGGCCCAACAGACATTACAGTCTGTTTTGAGAACAGGCTCCTGACTTACTAGGGACCTTGAGACAGCTATCAGGACTCCACCCCCTTGACTATATGCCCTATCAACCGGATAGACTGCATAACCTAAACCTGTCTGGGAAAATCTCAGCAGTATGGATGTCAGGTTTGAGCCAGGTTTCACTACAACAGATGACATCCGGTTTGACTTGATCGATCATCTGATGTAGTTCCGGGACTTTATTTTTGATTGACCTACAATTTATTTTCAGGACAGTAATGCGCTGATTTTTACTGATCGGGGCTTTTTGGGCTTTGTACTGGCTCTTGGTTTGGTGTTGGGGGTAATAACCTTAGACTTTGGGGTAGATGTGGCTTGCGGAGGAGGATGATCGATGGTCTAAATTAGGGCTCGAGGTGCTAAGGAAGGACCCTACCTCCTGTAGAGAAGCATCATTTACATGGGATTGTGCTGACGACTCTAGGTTACAGTATATAATTGTGTCACTAAGTGAATCTAAGGACGCAATTAGGGACAGGGAGTGGTTACAGCTTCCACAGCACTGGCAATGCCAACTAAATTGGGAATATGGTAGCTTTACATATGTTGAGTTACCTATCCCTTGGCAGTCTATATGGAACCTTCGATCACAATTGTCGCAAAGGATGGCTTTCTCGCTCCAGGACACTTCCCTGTCATACTTGCCACAGGGGTACTTTGTAGAGCCATGGTATCAAGGGTTCGAGATCTACACGGTGACTATAATGAAGTCATATGTTAGAAAAAAACGGACGTCTGCGTCTACGTTTTAAGACAGGAGGAGTAATTGTGAGTGTAAAAAAATGGCTCAGTTGATAAAGTAAGGCTCGAATGGTCATTGCTCGGGTACTACTTACATGTACCCCGGGTACTTTTAAGTATACTTACATGTACCCCGGGTACTGTAAATATACTAAAACGTACACGGGAAAATTAACGCTTAATCGGTCGTTGTCGGCTATTCTTTTTAATTTTTTATATTCACATGTATGTCAATTTTCTGTAAAATTGCCTCTATTATCGAAACTCATACTCAATAGGCATATGTTGATGCAGTTTTTTTAAGCGAATTTTGCTTAAGATATTTGGTAGTGCGTTTTACGATATCGGATTTTGTGCGGGAATACAACTCGGGTACGGTCTAATATCGACCGGGTATGATTAATTATATTTACCGTACACGGGGTACATGTAAGGGTACTTAAAAGTACATGTAAGTAGTACCCGAGCCGAAAATGACCAATCGAGCTAAAGTAAGTGTCCCCTACTCGAACACCGCACTATATGCAATTTTATATCCGCGATTACTCAATTATATTCAAACCTCTTTTCCATTAATATGAATATATTACACGTTTTACTTAGCTAAGACAATTTTGACATACCCACTATCTCCCTTCAGCACACCATCTGCAAAGATCTGACTTTTCCGCTCCAGTTTGTCACAGAGACCCGACGCCCGGAATACATGGCCTCATGTCATAAACCTGGCCAACTGGCATTTACACTTGTAAATTTCCCTGCATGACAAAAAACGCAAAATAAACTATACATGAACATGAAGACATTGTATTTGAAATTAAAATGATAAATCAATATTATTTTATACGGAGCACAATTTACCCCTTTTAATAACCGTTTCAATTAACGACCGTTTTGACTCTTGAAATGCTGCAATTAATTATCTCCCATGTTTGTAAAAATTTGATTTACTTTCATGCAACCATTTGATTGAGAAAAAATGATTACAGGTTAGTTGTACATGTGAAACTTTGGAAATATATTAAATAACTAGATACACGTTTATAATATACTGAGTATTTGACTTGATTAAAGTAGAAATGTCAATGCTAACAATGCTTGTAGTTGCAATAATTCTACTCTTAGCTGTATAATCGAATGCCAGTCAACTCGTACCTAAGTCAACTCGTACCCTAGTCAACTCGTATCCGATTTGGTCAACTCGTACTTTAGTCATTTTTCAGATTGGTCAACTCGTACCTTTTTAATATTTTGTTCTTAAAGGAAACAAATTGCGATGGGTGTTTGCACGCATTTGATGTTTTTTATGTTTATTGCAGGTACAAGTTGACCAATTAAAGTTATATTTTGGCATAGACTAACATAACTTGTATGTTTTTTTTACCAGGGTAAGATAAGACTAATCAGGGGTTTCACTGGCCCAAAAAAAGTTGTCGCCACTTTTTCGCGGCGTGAAAACTGTCTGTAATTCCAATCTTATTAATAAGAACAATCATTTAAAGAAAGCTTACTACATTTATGTCATTGACTATATTATCACTTTAAAAAGTATGTTATTACATAAAAAAACAATAAGTACCTTCATACATGTAAGTCATACCTTCATAAGTCTTAATAAGCTTTATTTGCATATAAAATATAAATAACATTTGTTCAAATGATAAAAATACATAATTGATCAAATTGATAAAAATACAGATAACCAAAATAATATAATATAAATAATGTTAACATCAATGTATTAAACAGTATGCTGCATAAATGTTTCAAAATTAATTATTTAAACATAGAATCACACCAATTTACATCATTTGAAAGGAAAAAAGAAATATAAAACATCATAAAACAAAGCATCTCACTTCAAATTGTTGCACATTTATATTTGGTCATTTGGACATGATATACATCAGCTTCTGTTGTTAAACATTTTCTGTAAGCGGTGGATGATTTCAAGGTTCAATTAAATGAATGTTTTTCACGCCTATTTCCTGAGAGAAATGCCCAGATAATAGCCACCATCTATTCTAGTTGCCTGAAATAACATAAAACATAGTTTTACAAACTATCAACAACAAACCAACACATAAATGTCCCTATCTTTAAATGTCTGAATTTTAACATATCCGAAATATAGTACATTGAGCGATCGACATACTTTTTATTTCAGAAATGGTTGGTATCTTAATCAAATTATATCCTTCCCAGAACATTATAATAAGGAGACATAAATGCTCACAAATACCTGTTGAAACAAGTTTTTATTTGTTTTTGTGGAGAAATTAAAAATGCTTTTGCCAGCCCCATGGTTTTGATAATAGAAATAGCGGCCCTAATCATCATTATAATTATTGATCGTCGTGACAGTTTGTCCCCGTGTTACTTAATGTATTGCTCAATATCATAAAGGAGCCGTTAATCCCATAATAACCCCCATAAAACTTGACAATAGCAGTAAAAACACCGTTTGTAACACTTACACGCTTCAGTCATTGCAATCTGCACTGTAGGTCGCTTACATTGTCGTAAATGAATATTTACAACTGACGGACGCTGGCCGCTAATGCTCGGTCGCGTGCTTTCGATTCACGGTACATTTTCGGATAGGATTTTACCGATTTTTTAAAATTAGCCACTTTAAAAGAATTGGAGACAATTTTAAAGCTTTAGCGCCATTTGGTGCAAATGGCGATCGACAGCGAAACCCCTGCTAATTAAAGTTATTACCCAAGTGCAGGGTCTTCCCCAGGCCATTTAAGCGCCCCTTGCCGGGGCGCTTGAATTTTGAAATCAGAGTCCCCGGGGCGCTTGAAATTTTCCGATCAGTGTATTCTTCAGTAAAAGAAAGTGGAGATTGTCCAAAAAAAATCGAGGTTTCCCTATCAGTGTATCAATATTCCCTGTTTTAAAAGAGCACTCGGTACCTACTTTCACAAGTAATCGCCATAAACACCACATGGGGTAATGGATAATACACTGATAAGAGAATAGCATGACGCGCGTATCGATTATTCTAGCCACATTACACGGTCATTTAAATGCTGACAAGGATGTATCTGGTAACTTTCCAGTCGTCAAACTGTGAAGTTCATAGTCCAATCGGTTACGCGAATGCTATTGAGGGCGGGGTTAACTATCGACCATTATTCTTGATTGACGTCGGGCATGAAGTAAGAGTTTATCGCAGCTTGATTAGCAAGAAGTTGTACCATTTGAGTAATATAAAACCGGTAATTAGTACAGTACAGAATATTAAAGACGGTTTCGGGCATCATCATCACGCCTTTTTACTGTAAACAAGTGTTATCTATGACTCATAATTAATACGAGAAATTAATTGCAAGTGGTAAACCATTAATTATTATAGCGAGTAAGTTGTGCAAATGACTCCCGGTTACAATTATGTGATAACAATTTATTTAATTCCAGTACATGTATATTTCAACATGTCCATTTATAGAACTGATTCACCTCGTTTTTTCTGACATTTATTTGACACGTAATGCGCTTTAACAAATTTTCGTTGAATTAATTACGCACACTTGTAAAAGTTTCGTCCGATAATCGATAGTTAGAAGACTGATGATGGCAACCGGCCGTGATCCTCGTGGACAACGTGAATTTCATGCATAATTCCGTCAAAACATTTATTCGACTCTTAAAGTGTGTAAACAAATTATCGTTGAATTTATAACGCAACGGTTAATATTTGTTGAAATCTCAAATGGGAATAATTAAATTTGTAATCCGAAACCCATTACCGTAAGTGGATGTTAACGCGTTTTTAATCCGAAACACACTTCCGAATGTAAATGTTACCGCAACGTTTAATATTTTTGCTTCAAATTAGCAGTGCAAATTTATTTTGTGTCGAATCTTTTACTCAATTAAAAAGAGGGCGAAAATTATGCAGCATGTACATCGTCGCGTCTATTGCATACAAATGGCGTGTATTGAGCGTTTTAACAAGCACACAACAGGTCAGGGGATTGACGCATATTCAGAGGCAATATTTCATCAAATCTATAGTCACTTAAAAAATGGCAAGGTTGGTGTTAAAGAAATAACTGAAAGCTTTTATCGTAAATATTTACCAGAAAGAGATTGATAAAAACGGAATAAACGGGATTATCGGGAAATAAATAGAAACTTGAAAAATAGTAAGTATTCAGTAATAGAGTCGGGTTGAAACGGATGTATTGGGGAATCGTTCGAGTCGGGATTTTACTATCTGTGCGGAAAAGTTTAAAAACAATTAAACAATAAAAAAAATATATTTTTAAATGACTGGGGGATTTTTTTGAAGAGTCATAGCGCACCAAATGACGTCTTTTGACGCTGTTTTTCTTTAAGTTATAACGCACCACAGAACGTGAATTGACACGTTAAATTAAAAAAAAATCAACGTCGGGAAGGGACACCCCTCCCGAACCTACCCCCGGTCCGCCCCGGGGCGCCTGAACAAATTCCTGGGGAAGGCACTGAAGTGTACAGTACAGCCAAAGCGGCACAAACATAATCCGCGGCTACGCCACGGCCAGATTATTAGTCCGCGGCGGCCGAATCGTGTGTTCACGCGGCGTATCGCCGTGGCACTCGGCATCGATCCGCGCAACGACGCCGAGTCTGTATTAACCACGCGTACTTTCGCGGAGTAAATCCGCCGCATACGTACGCGGCGGATCGAGTGAAAAGATATCCACCTACATGTACATACATGTATGTGTAGCGTAGAATTAATTACGCGCAACTGTTTATGTTTCGTTCGATTATCATTATTAAATTTGTAATCCGAAACACACTTCCGAATTTTAATGCTAACGCGTCCTTTGGCAAATTCTAGCGTCAAATAAACAGTGCTAAAATATCCTTTGTTTCATAAAAAGCGCGCGAAAATTATGCAGACATGTAGAACGTCGTTTCGAAAGTTTGGGTGTATTTTGTGTTGTATAAATACATGAACATCACGTCAGGCATAAATCGCGTGTTCAGTGGAGAAAAAAAACGCCCCGATTAGACGTTATTTCATCATCTCTATAAATAGTAACAAATGCCAAAATGTATTTGATACTTAAGGAAATTCGAGAATGTTTGTGTATCGTAAATATTTACCAGCATTTGCTTTAAAACTGGAATATACGGGATTATCGGGTAATTAGTAGCGATATTAACTGTATAATATGAACAAAATAAAACGTGTTTATATACGCATATTCAAACAATAGTTATAATAAGCTGATAATTAACAAAACTACAAATACGTCGTCACCGTCTTGATAATTGATGTGGCTTCAAACTGCTAATTTTCTCAGCTAAAATATAATAGCGGAATCAACATGCAATTAATTTATAAATCCACCATATGCTGGAGCCTTGACCACTTGTATGTGCGAAAACATAATTACGTGACCTTGTTTATGTGTGAAATACATACGCTACGGGCGGGAAACAAACTTAATAATTGGCCAGACACATTAACTATGCTTTCATGTATATGCTAATACAATCCGCGCACAATAAATTTATTATGATTTTAATTATTATTATAATTGTTCTTTCAAAATTTGTTAACTACATGTAACTAATAATTAAAAAAATAAAATATTTCATGATCGCATCGACTCGGCATCATGTCGCGGACCGCGGCATGCCTCGGCGGACAGATGCGAAGTTTCGCTGCGAAATGCGACTTGCCGCCGCATACTGACGCGGCTTCAACGACTGACGCGGCATCGACTCGTTTCGCCTTGCCGCCGCGGATCGCGAAATACGTTTGTTCCGCTTTGGCTGTACTGTATATATATATTATTCATATTAATATGTCCAATATACAAAGATTATATTATCTAAGATATTATCTATTTATTAACAACTATCATTATCGATGTTAAAAGGAAAAATCTTACGGTATGAATCAGTAAAATATTTGTTAACTTCTTCCATTGCATGATTTTTATAAATATTACCAAATTGCAAAATAATTATCATCCATGTCGTTACACTTGTGTATTAGTTAATAAATGTCGTTGTTGTTGTTGATATATATGCCTCAAATTATGGTTCGTCTCAAAATTGAGTCCATGATTTAATCAATTAATCAACACCTAAAATACTTATTAACACCTACGTGACACAGTTTGTTAATATCGTAATTTGCCTAATCTTCACCTTTGTTAAATATTGTTTAACACATTACTTGACACAAGTAGTTAATATATAAATCGATTTAATCTGCACCTTTGTTATAATTAAGAACACCTTTGAATCCAAACTAACAACTAACCAATCAATTATAAAAAATTAGGATTATTGTGTAAAACAAACGGATTTAATGAGTATTTAGATGTTTTAGCATTCTTCAATAAAATAATAAGATTTCCATGTAAATTTTCCCCTACCAGAATTTTTCCCCTAAAAATACTATTTCCCCTCCAAAAATATAATTTTTCACCAAAATATAATATTTTACCCTCAAAGAAATGTTTTTTCTTTTGGAAAAGCGACGATTATCCAATTTGTACCATGTACAACGATCTCGCTCTCTCTTTCTCTTCCGACGAACACTCAAATCTGGCAATCCCAGTGATTCTATATATAGCTCTTAAATTACGTCATGGAAACCGGGCAACTAATCGTATTAATCATGTGACTATTTTACTGGTTTCCGGTCTTGCGCGAGAAGGGTGTTTCGTCAATTAATTACCGGAAACCAGTCGAATTTTCATCCGGGTTATGTGAAAGCCAAGATATAAACGTTAACCCTTATCCTGCCATAAACCTAATGGCTTATCAGCCTCTCCACTGCCACTAAACTTTTACCATATGGCATCTGTAAACAAGATAGTATCAGTGGCATTGATTTAACAGGTTTTGTGCATTAACCTTAGATTTTATCTAATAACACTAAGAAGCAAAGTTGCAGATAAATAAATAAGCTTCACATTGGTATCATTTTTATTTACAAAGTACAAACATATGTTTACATAATTTATCATTAAAGATTAACATGATTCAAAGAACATGGCATAATTTGTATAATTCTGACCAGTAGAGCAGTAAAAATGTACTAAAATAAGATATTTGTTTACAAAATTATGTTTTATTATGAACAACAATATATCAATAAGTTTAATTTTGAAAATAATTATGTTCTGCAAATATTTTCTATGTTTTAGAAACACACTGAATAAGATCTTTCGAGAAGAGTCTAAGCTGAAATTAAACAGCAGTATAAAATTTTTGACATGGATGTCCAGTGTGGTTATAAAATTTTCTACAAAATTGTGCACAATGATTTGACTGATTTTGATTATTTGATTTTATAGTTTGAAGTATCACGTATGTACATATTATAATTAATTTATTCGCTGTCGCTCTCTTGATTGCTTTCAGGCTTGTAGTATTGGAGTGTATGGTAGCGCATGAAACACTCCGGATTACACATCGGCTTCTCACACTGAATGCATTCATATGCCGTATGTTTTCTCTTGAACCCTTCCCTATTTTTTGAACTTCCATTGCAAACAATGCAGTCCCTGGTGACCTTCTGTTTCTTCGCACCTGGCTTGGGCTTGCAGTGCCCAATGAAATGGCGTTCGGTCAGTCGGGCCAAGTGTTCAGACTTCCGTCCCTTCCGTTGTGGTTTCAGAGCGTTTGGGGCAGACTCGATCAGTTCCGTTACCAATGTATTTCGGAAGTCCATGTGGGAACGCTTCTTTTGCTGCTGGCTGTACTTCATGTGCAGTATGTAAGCGTTGACCACAAGTATATTGAAGAGGTGAAAGTACAATTTTTTCCACCACTTGACACATTTGCGGAGCACATCATAGTACTGAACAATTTGATCTGAAAGATCAACACCTCCCATTTTTTGTATGTAGTCCACAATTGCAGATGGCTTCATGATGGGCTCATTTGTCTTGCGATTAACTTTATTTGTCATCACCGACTTGGCCTCATGTATTGTTGACAACATGTGAACGTCTCGCTTGTCATGGTACTTCAATGCGAGGAGATTTTCAAGTCGCCTGAAGATGGTTTCGTCCTGCTTTAGCTTCACTGAGCCGAAAGCCTTAGGCACTTCCTTTCTGTTGATGCGCACTGTTCCACTTGCATAAGTATCATATGATGACAGCACATCATACAATTCCGGAGACGTATAATAATTGTCCATGTAAACATGGTGCCCTTTGGTCAGTGTTCCCGTGCGTGCCATCATTCCAAGAACGATTTTGGACGTTTGCGTTATGTCAATGTAGTGGGAAGTGGCATGACCATCTTCAGTTTCATCCTCCAATGTTTCGACATATGTAGCACAGTCCGTATTTCCGTGGTAGATGTCAATACCGACACCAGTGCTCCAGCTAGAATTTGAAAAGGGCAGGGTGGCTTTTTTGTCAAAAGGGCACTTTCGACGCGCAGTATTTTGTGAAAAGGGCACTTTCGACGCGCAGTATTTTGTGAAAAGGGCACGTTCGAGCGCGCGGGTGTTTCTGGAATGCTTTTATTTGCATGTTAATTTATATGTTATAAATAATTGTATTATTCCCATTATTATTAAACCATTCAAATATAATGTCTACAATGAGGATTAAACTAATTACAATGTAATAAGAGATTTATGAATTATCATATGTAAAAAAAAAAAAAAAAAAAATTTCGGGAGGGCAGGGCGCGGCGCCCTTCGATTTAGGCCTAGCTGGAGCACTGCCGACACAATACCCAGATGATGCCTCACACAGTTCGAACAGTTTCATTCCAAATTTATTTGGTTTCTGTGGATTATATACCCTGAATTGAACCCTTCCTTTGAATGGACATGTACCCTCATCAAAGCTCAAATCTCGCTCTGGCGCATACTTCTGAAAATTGTCTATGATCATTTGGAGGAAGGGTCGGATTTTATAAAGTCTGTCGGATTTGTCATCACTATCATTGTCAACAATATGGAAATTTGACAGTATAAGAAGAAACCTGTTTTTTGACATGGTTTTGTTAAAGAATGGTGTTTCAATGTTTTCATGTGTGGACCAATAATCTTCTAATGATGGTTTCCTAACAATTCCCATGAGAAGCACGAGCGACATGGACACTTTCATTTCATCAACAGTTGTATCCACCCACCTGGTCAGTCTGCTGTGTGGCTTGAGACTGTGTGCACTTTGAATTCTTGACTGTGCATATTTATTTGTTTGTGTCACCATATTTTGCCACATGCTTTCATCAAACAACACATTGAACATACTCAAAGGTGTTATATGATTGGGGATATCTTCGGCATTCAAGCCTACATGGCTATCAAATTCCATCACAACAGGTGGAGTGTCAACATTTGACCAGCCATTTTCTGTGTCAATTGGAAAATCCTTGTCACGCACAGATTGTTCCAGATTAATTTCATTAATAACACTAGCACTCAATAAAACATCTTCTAAAACATCATCTTCATCAATATTATCCAACAATTCGTCCTCACTATCGCTTTCTGTCCACAATTGATTGAGAACATCATCAAGGTTCATTCGACGGTTCGCCATTTTGACTGTTGACTTTCCTTTTCTTTGTGTTGGATTTTGTTCAGCATATAAACACGTATTGGCTACTATTTTTAGATGAAATGACGTTGCAGATCACGTGACAAGTATTTATGAATGGAAATGTAAACATTTCGTAGTAAAATTCCACTAGTAAATCTCAATCGAGGCAACAGAACAGGGAAACCCCCCTGAAACGACCTGAGGTCGCGATTGGCAGTGGATAGAGATTAAGCTTATCGCGAGCTGTGGTCGCGTATGGCAGGCAAAGGGTTAAAACAGAAAAAAGTCTCACAATTGGCGTTCATACACGAACAAAATAAAACGTTCGGACTCGGAAAATATTAAGTGCGTTGACGCATTTTTAAAGAATGAATCATCAAAAACCGTTGAAACCCAGCAGGATTCGGAGGTACATGTAATCAACATCGATTAATACTGTCGGATTATTGTGAAAGTGAAAGTAGACAATCGGCAGCTGCCGCACCTCTCCCTTCCAATACTGTAGCAGATCTAGATCGTCAACCCATTCATCATGAAATTGAAATCATAATACTGACATCGTTCCCCGGCCCCAGTTGAAAACATTTCCCATTATTAGATCTACACCTGCAACTTTATTTAGGACTTTGACTTTAATATTATACTTGTTCATGTGTTAAAGAACAAAAAGGTCAGAGACATGCCTCTTTTTCTAAAAAAACCTGAAGTCTGTAGGTGAGTTATAGACATGAAATGAACAGTTTTTATTTTTTCCCCAAATATGTCTCTTTCGCGCTCGATTTTCCCCTTTTACCCAGCGTCGAGCGTCTTCCCCTTTTTCTAAAAAAAACCTGAAATACAACGACGAAATAAGGCATCCTGCAGACATATATATATTATGTATACATTTAAAGACCTTGATTATTAATGCATTTCGTTATAATAGTTTATTGAACACAGAATATTAGCACTTGATATTAATTGATATTATATACTAAAACAAAGACACAAAACGACCCCACAATTATATACGTATGTACTGACGGTATATATTATAAAGAAGTAAATACCATCAGTTATAGCAAAAAATAGGTTTGTATTCCTCAGTTTACGTTTCTATAGAAGTCCGTTTCTCGAATGAAACTTATTAAAAAAATTATAAAGGGATTACTTACCAGATTTACAGTGTCTGTGTTAACATCTATCACATTCTTCGCACATAAATTATTATGATAATTGCCTTACACTCATCGCAAACAATATGTCCACAAACAACACAAACACAGTCACTATCTCCTTCATCCATGATGATGCAGATTAATTAAACAAAACACTTTTAAATTAAAATCCACAATAAACAATAAATGAAATTAAGTCCAAGACACGAAACACAGAGTCCGTATTTAGTTTCAAGATGGTAATGATTAATGATTAAAGCCAATCTGCAAAGCCTTTATATAGTAATTTGGGGATTTATTTTTATAAAAGTGAGAAAAACATACTCCTTTAACTCAGGGATTTCAATAGATTTTAAAAACCAAGAGTCAATGACCCCTGGACTGAAATTTTGAGGAGTCAAATTGCAAAAATGCTGGGGTCAATTTTGAAGCGCGTTAATTGTGTTTTTGTCTGTATTATTCAATTTTTTAGATAAAAATATGCTCTAAGAGTAACATAATATCTTAAAAAGTTATATTGCTTTATTAAATAACAATACCATGATGAAAACACAACATATTTTAATGAATTGGTATAGGGATTTCAATAGATTTTAAAAACCAGGAGTCAATGACCCCTGGACTGAAATTTTGAGGAGTCAAATTGAAAAATGCTGGGGTCAATTTCTAAGCGCGTTTATTAACCAGGTTTTCCGAAGGAAAAAACTGGTTATTAGATTGGCGAATGCGGGCGGGCTGGCTGGCGGGCTGGCGGAATAAGCTTGTCCGGGCCATAACTATGTCGTTCATTGTCAGATTTTAAAATCATTTGGCACATTTGTTCACCATCATTGGACGGTGTGTCGCGCGAAATAATTACGTCGATATCTCCAAGGTCAAGGTCACACTTTGAGTTCAAAGGTCAAAAATGGCCATAAATGAGCTTGTCCGAGCCATAACTATGTCGTTCATCGTCAGATTTTAAAATCATTTGGCATATTTGTTCACCATCATTGGACGGTGTGTTGCGCGAAATAATTACGTCGATATCTCCAAGGTCAAGGTCACACTTTGAGTTCAAAGGTCAAAAATGGCCATAAATGAGCTTGTCCTGGCCATAACTATGTCATTCATTGTGAGATTTTAAAATCATATGGCACATTTGTTCACCATCATGGGACGGTGTGTCCCACGAAAGAATCACGTCAATATCTCCAATGTCAAGGTCGCCACGACTAAAAATAGATTTAAAAAAAAAAAAAAACTTACAAAGGGGGTTAATTTTTTTGGGTCATTTCAAAAGTTCAGTTTGAGTTTTCTCCCTTTATCAGATTTTTTTTTCACAATGAAAACCTGGTTTTGTGACAATTTTGTCCCTTGTTGTGTTTTTGTCTGTATTATTCATGTTTTTTTTTTATAAACATATGCTCTAAGAGTAACACAATATCTTAAAAAGTTATACTGCTTTATTAAATAACAATACCATGATACATAACACAACATTTTTTAATGGTACACAAAGATAATGACAAAACAAATAATTTGTGCGAACAATATCCACATTAAGTTTGTCATTTCACAACTTTTATTATTTCTATCACTTTACTATGTTTATTTGTAAAAACAATAAATGCTCATTAAAATCTACTTCATCATAACACATTTAAATCTTTTCACACGTTTAAGTAATTTAAGATATATGGTAGCACCTTTTCATCACATATTTATCGTCATTATATTATGATCATCCCTATGATAGCTTTTGTAACAAAACACAATCTAATTGCATGGAACATCTAGTATATCTATTACTGTTTATCCGAATACTATACATGTCCGAAATATGTACACTTAAGAATGCCTTACCTGTAGTACATGTAGTTTAAATTTAATAATCCAAATTTTCATTCTTGTTTTCTGGTTTAACAAACCTTATCAAATGTTTGTTAAATCAAGTTAAGGCTTTCTCCATTATTGAATCACCATTACTTGTAATTTGGATTGCCAGCTTTGAATTAAATGCGGGTTATAATTTAATTTAATACAATACGTCAGCGATTTACAATGTCGAAAGTCATGACGTAGAAATTTAATTCTACTCGGATTATTTATATATAATCGAAGTAATGTGTTTTCTCAATGTTTATGTGTAGTATTATGACTTGTTAGTAAAAAAAAAAATTAACTGGTATTCTAGTTTATATAAGATATATGGGTGTTACTTGTTATTATCGGTAGATTAACCAAACTGACAAAACTCGCTGGACTGAATAGTGGATCTACGTAATTAATAGACCTTTGATCAATTTTGTTTTTTCTTTATTTTTGCTGACTTTCTTTAACCTTGCCATCTGCAAAGTCTGCAAAAAATTCTGCAATTATCGGATGGTCAATCAATTATCACGTAATAACGGCTGCTAATTACCCAGTTAGTGCGCACGCACTATTTAGACGGTGACATGTGTATTCGAAGAGATGAGATAATATAAACAACACCCGGGGTATTCTCTCGATTATAGACAGAGTTTCAAATTCTGATACATTAATTTCAATGAGAAGCACAGCGGGATTTTTTACCATGGAACTCGATATGTTAACTGACTGACGCACGGGTCTAATTTTCGATGCGTCAAAATGACGCACAGCAGAAAAAAGGGTTGCGTCAAAAACGAGTCATTTTTAATTTGCTCGCGTCAAAACGCAGGATTCTGCGTCTATTGAAATCCCTGTTTAACTTCAAAGTGGATCATACTTTTAATTGGTTAAGTCATCATGCAGTGTTTACAATCAAACATTTCATCAAAGAAAATGCCAACAACTACTGCGCGTGTCATTTTAGATGCACGACAAACAAATTGTTTAACAAATCGCCGACGGTCCTGTTGTCATAAAGGTGTTATTAGTCAATATTTTATCAAACAAAATGCCGACAAACATGTCGTTTATAATTATACACGTGTGAAAAATAATGAACTTGTGTACTTTTGAAAAAAAAAACATATTTTTTTTTTATAACCTTTATCTTTATTCATGTCAAAAACATATACAAAAACATATTTCACGTCTTTGATATATATAAATACTTTTTATGAGGGTACGTGTTGACCAATTCGGGTACGAGTTGACTTAAGTGGGGGTACGAGTTGACCAAAAATTGGGTACGAGTTGACCGAAGGTACGAGTTGACTTAGGTACGAGTTGACTAGCTTCGGTATAATCCAAAGGGTCCCAGAGCCGCCATAGCAAAAATTATCAATGTCTCTGGGAGTACATTTATATGGACTAACAATGCTTTTAACAAATTATAAATGCTGATCATCACAGTGTTTTTTTTCAGTTTTGGAGGAAGGGGGTCGGGTCCCCTGAGGGGCGGGAAATTCGCGCGTAAAAGGGGAAAAGGCGAAATTTCTATGCTTAGCTAGTAACAGTACAAAATCAAGTTTTAACACTATAATTCACCATACAGAGGGAGAAAAACATAATTCAAACTCTTTTATTCATATTCATAAACATGTTATGTTCATGTTCAAAGTTCAACATTTCTGGGCTCAGTGTTTTTTTTAGTTTTGGGGGAAGAGGGTCGGGTCCCCTGAGGGGGGAAAATTCGCACGTAAAAGGGGAAAAGGGGGAAATTTCTATGCCAAGTTCAACATTTCTGGGCTTTTCAGCGAATTTAGCAATTATTCTGGTGACCTCTTCACCAAGTCTCTCCGTGTGCAGACAAAGTCTGATCAGGGACTCGTGTGTAGCTTCCCCAAGCCTGTTTCTCTGTGGCGTGCAAAGCAGGTTGAGCAAACTAAACAATCTTTCAACACTCTCTTGACCGGACGTTTCTGGCGTTTCACTGCCGGCATTTGAAGAAGACTGACTTTTAAGTTGTACTTGTTTGAAAAGAATATCAATTTATTTTTAAGTTAAAACAGATTTGTATTTTTTTTTATGATAGCTTTTGGCTGCACACCACACTTTTTAGCCACCAATGCGAATTGGCCCGGTCAAATTTCTAAATAAAGAGAACATTGCTCAAGTAAGCACCATTTTGAGTGTCTTAATAATAATGAATGTCAGGTTTGAGTTGTGGTGATTTTTCTTGGATGTTTGTAAGTTACCAAAACATTGGTAGTTTAACTATAGCTGCATACAGGAAGTAGAATTAATGCAATTCGAAAACAGGTGTAATGCTGGCTCCGGTCAGTATTTCTGTTGGAAATTTGAAAGGGCGTACGGACATTGAACTATTACAAAAAATCTAATCCTTTGACCCCCAATTTTCTCCATTGCTGTTTAGTACTTGGTAAGTTACCAATGTAAAAACATGGTTTTCAGGCACCTTGCTTCTGCAGGAAAGTGGCAGTTTGTTGTTGAAACTGGCTTAAAAAGGCTCGGAAACACACATAATTCTGATGTTTTGATTTGAAATAATCAATACTAAAACATTTTGCCCCAACTCATTTGATTTGAATGTTACTGATTTTTCAGAAGGCACAGCCTCAACCATTCTGGCAATGTGCTTGGTTTATTTTCAGATTTGCGAGGTGACCAGTTTCCAGACATTGGTTCGCTCCTGCTTGTGTACGCGATTGGCCGAGACTAAAAAAACTGTAGTGTGCCACCTTAAGGTAAAACGACAAATTTCCAAAATGATCAAACACCCATGAAACATGCTTTTGCTTAATTATATATTCCTAAGGTTTTGTTTTTTAACAGAGTGTTTGCCCATAACACTATTGTATGACCAATACTGTTCGTAAATCAAGGGAGGTAATTCGGAATCATGTTTACTGGTTTCTGCAATTCTCAAACAGTTCTGTATGAAGAATGTGTTCAATTTGTAGCCGGTATGGACAACTTACTACTCTGTGGTGAAGAAGGGCTTTATATTCATATAATGTCAAAAATTATAGCAAACAATATAAGAATCCAATCAAAACAATGAATCAAAATGGCCGTTTGGGCAGAATTTAGTACGGTTAAGGACCTATGGCCTGGTAACAATCTTGTTAACATTGTTTCCATGTTAACATTGTGCATGCTTTCGCATTGAAATCAGACAGTGTGGAATGTCATTTATTTCAGGTTTTAGTCGTTTGCTTGTAAGGCAAGATTGTCCCTGGAGAAGAACTAAAATACGTCAACAGCCTTGTAAGCGGAAAGACACTCCGTTGCAGTTACTGAAGGTAAAACGACATCTTCAGTGGGCTAGGTAAATGTTGGCATGTTTGTCGGAATGTGTTTCCTGGTCTATACCGAAATGTCCTGCGTGCTTTGTTTAATCTATAACTGCGCCATAACTTACTTTTCGCCATTGTGCGCAATTCAACTGATGATATTTATAAGCAAATAAAAAGTTATTGTGAAGAAGTGACTCTTGCAAGTGCCTCACATTGTTGTATGCCTTTTAACAATGATCTGAGCTTACTAGAAGTTTTACTTTTTCTGTTTCCACGAAATATGGATTAATATTTATCTCAGATGTCAATTTTTAGGCAATCATTAGTGTCATATCAGGGGTATTTCCTCAATATGTCAGCCCCAATTATTTATGCTATGATTGGGTTATCTCCCTTGCATGGGCCTGTTTAAGGGATTACTTCACAGGGGCCTTAAATGGTGTGTTTTTACAACAGATTAAAGGTACAAATGCTTAACTTGCCTTTCAAGATCATGCTAAGCATGCAATTTATTTATATTTTTATTACTTTAAGCAAAAACATGTGCATTTGTTGTGAGAGCTGTAAAAATCTAAGCAACGCCAAGTATTTATTGGCCCAAAACTGCGTGTTTTTGTGTTGCTTCTTTGATAAAGTTATGATTTAAAGGCTGACCAAGTCACCTGCACTACCATTTGTCATCTCAATGTGATTAAGACTTCATTTAATTGTTGCAATATGTTTCTGTGAGGTAGCTTTTCACTACCATGACTTCTACAATGACCCTGAAAATGGCATAGAAAAAAAAGGGAAAACAGGGGTCGGATTAAACGCTTTATAAATAACAAACAAGCCTTCAGACTTGGTCAAAAATGTATTATATTTGCTTGTTTTTGTCCAAATTTCAAGAAAACAAGTCCATATATTGCAGTTCTAAGACTTTGCTGGCCCTTAAGGCTGCACACCACACTTTTTAGCCACCAATGCGAATTGGCCCCGGTCAAATTTCTAAATAAAGAGAACATTGCTCAAGTAAGCACCATTTTGAGTGTCTTAATAATAATGAATGTCAGGTTTGAGTTGTGGTGATTTTTCTTGGATGTTTGTAAGTTACCAAAACATTGGTAGTTTAACTATAGCTGCATACAGGAAGTAGAATTAATGCAATTCGAAAACAGGTGTAATGCTGGCTCCGGTCAGTATTTCTGTTGGAAATTTGAAAGGGCGTACGGACATTGAACTATTACAAAAAATCTAATCCTTTGACCCCCAATTTTCTCCATTGCTGTTTAGTACTTGGTAAGTTACCAATGTAAAAACATGGTTTTCAGGCACCTTGCTTCTGCAGGAAAGTGGCAGTTTGTTGTTGAAACTGGCTTAAAAAGGCTCGGAAACACACATAATTCTGATGTTTTGATTTGAAATAATCAATACTAAAACATTTTGCCCCAACTTATTTGATTTGAATGTTACTGATTTTTCAGAAGGCACAGCCTCAACCATTCTGGCAATGTGCTTGGTTTATTTTCAGATTTGCGAGGTGACCAGTTTCCAGACATTGGTTCGCTCCTGCTTGTGTACGCGATTGGCCGAGACTAAAAAAACTGTAGTGTGCCACTTTTTGTTGTTGTGCGACATGATGGAATACGTATGGTTTGCGGTAGATGTCGTAAAGCGAAAGTCGTGATAGTGAACTACGTACGGTTTGCGGTAAAGGCTAAAATAAAGTAAACACGCCGATGCAGTTCAGGAAAATTGTAGTAAATTTGTAACAAAAGACGTATTTAAATGAGGTATTGATTAAAATTGAATAACACTTCCGAGAGGGGAATTTTAAAAATATTTGGGGGAAAAATATATACTCTAAAGATTGGGGAATGGGGGCCGAATAACGCCGAATATTTCATAAAAAAACCCACTGCTGATCAGGGCTTTCCTTTGACCCGAGCTCCCGGGTTTTGACGCTTGAAAATTACAGAAGACCCCTTTTTGACTCTTGAGAAAATTACGTCATGCGTCACATTTGACCCGGGGGAATATACCGACTTGCGTCAACGAGATCAAAAGTTGTGCAGACTAAGCGATAATTGGCTCGGGGCGGAGTATCTCATTTAGTACACGCTAATCGTTAACGCCCGTTTCAAATCATCGAAGCACAAGTCCACCCAGTAGGCGGAGTTTGGTTAATTAAGAAATCTAGTATTGACCAATTAAAACCCTGCTGGTTTGATGACGCGTGTATTAACTTTCCATTATTTATCATAGCGTTTGTTATCAGCTGTTTGCGGAAAAGACGTGTATTAAACCCACCTAGTTGCAATAATCCAACTCCCAGCTATTGACCCTCTGAGCTGTACGTATGTACTCATAAAAGCTCAGAGCATTTAAGAAGAACTATAAACCCACCAAAACAGAATGGACTCATCCGCGTCAGTTTTAATAATATTCAATATAAAATAATAACATCCATATCCACAGAACACCGTAAAGCATATTTTGAGATATTTCCAGAGTATGGCAGAATGTATTTCCAAAGCTGAATGCACCCATCACTGTTTTACTTCATGATTGCTCAGTTCAAAGACGCGCGAAAGTTATGCTGGCATATGTACTGTCTACAAGGTCAAATTACACGCTTTGCATCAAAGTTGCTAAAAATAACTATAGAACCGATATTACTGACCTTGTGGCAAAGTGACAATTTTTGCATGAGCTAATTGATTACAAAATACATGTAGGCGTAATAATTGACCGTTTGAGAAGGCATAGAAAACAGCGTGTTTGTCGCACGTCTTCAGTGAAGATGGCACATGAAATAATTAAAGGGCGTCGGAATTTTTGATGGGATTAAATACGGAGGCACCTTTATCGGCGAGTAGAAATAATTTCCTTTTATAGTTTACCAATTTATATAGGCTATTGTGTTTAGGTACCACCCGTATGTTTTTTGTTGTTGTTTTTTTGTGATAGCCAGCGGAAATGTGTTTTTTTCACATTTTGTATTTCATTCTTAATTTAATAGCCACGCGAAACGGTCAAACAAAGTTATTGGATAAAGTGTCATTGTGCTTGTGCATTCGGAAAATGTCGCAGAGAAACCTTTTCGAATTCGGAATCGGTAGTAACTCTGAAAGTGTGTGTAAGACGCCAACGACAAAGCGTACTTTAGATCTAAATGACAGTGCTCCTAACACCCCCAAACGTGCGAAAGAAGAACATATGACATATTACTCTGCTGTATACATGAAGTTAATGTTGTATTAGAAAACATGTTTTGTATTTATTAATCATTGAAATATTGTGTTTAAATGCATAGTGTTGTAGTGACAGTAAAATGCAAGAAATAAATGTTAACATACCTGTATCTTTTAAGTTGTTGCTTTTTATATATTATATCTCAGTAATTTGCTTAAATTGCAAAAAATCATTGAATCTCCTGCGTTATTATTAGGACTCTCAGAAGTTTGATTTTGACTCTTGAAAATATGGTCCCAAGAGTCCTTGACTCTTGAGATTTGAGGTCTAAGGAAAGCCCTGGCTGATCAATATTGAAATTAAAGTATAAAAACAATAACAATTTTGATCTTAATTCTTTTTTTTTTATTTTCCAGATGATACCACTATTTTTAGTTAAATTAGATGAAAGCACATTAAACAGCATTAAGTTTACCTTGATGATCACAGACAGCTTGGACATTTATGCTGTGAAAGCCTTTCCGATTTACATACGAAGCTTCATCACCATGCGGTGCCTGAATGCCGACGTGTGTACCATTTATGCAGCTAATTATGTTCGGGAATCCAGCAATTGCATAGAAGCCTTGTTTTACTCTTTCCTTCTCAGCTGGTGATGGCCACACAACGAACTTGTGCATTAAGTGCTTGAATATGGCGTTGGCTACATTTTCAACAACTCTGCTTACCATACATTCGTGGAATACAAGAGTGTCTCCAATGAACGAATAAAATGCTCCAGTACCAAAAAATCTCAATGTTATGAGGATTTGCTGAATTGATGTCAGCGCATGGTTTCTGTTTGTTTGCCGTTGCAAATCATCCTTATGTAGATTTTCTAAGAAAGAGACTCAATTCTTCTAAAAACGATAACGTGCAATAAATTCTTCACCAGTTAATTCATCAAGATGATGTGACAATCGAAATTCCATTGGTTTCCTAAATGGCAGAGTGGCTGTAGCAGCCATTTTGAAACCTAGTGTTAAACTATTTAATTGTGCTTTAGACCACAATTAAAGTTAACGGCAGAAACTGCCGTTTAACTGGCTGTTAAAAGTCAGTGTGATTTTGAGCAACCCAATCTTAATGCTTACGCTGATTTTAATAAGCCTGTTATCATTTAATGGTCCATTAAGACTTAACATTGCTTTGAATTCGGTAAATTTTGGAACCATCAACCACATGGCCTTGGACTGAAAATGATTGTGGAAGGTGACAGGGACGGAATAGCGACATTTCGTTTTTTTGTGATGTGCTTTCAGGGCTTTGCAAGTAAGATTGTTGCGTTTTTATGCGCCCGGTAGGGATGCATATAGCAGTCGTACTATCTGTCAGTCCGTACGGCATTCTGTTTTTTTCAGTTTTTGTGGACGAAGTTATGGGCCTGATTTTGAGGAATTATAGTACAGTCCTATGAATATTAGTGGATCACTACTCGCTAGTGATTTGTTTAATGTCAGTGATTACTGCCTTAAATATTTATATCTACATTGTTAATAGACATACTGTTAATTCATTTGTCTTCAAAATGTCATCAAAATTGGCTTTTTAATTGCAGGCCTCGACACTAACTTATTTTTCAACTAGCCCCATGTAGAACCTACTAGCCCTGACCAATCTTTCATGTGCCCTGACCTAAGTATTATTAAAACATTTATATTTATCATTAAACTTGTATGTTCTTGTGTGTGGAGATGCGCAATTATGATTCAATCATTCCCATTACTAATAACAACAAATCGTAAGTGAATCTTAAATGTCGCAAAATAATGTATTACAGTAGTTGTAAAATTGTACAGGGATAACTCCCTTTAAGTTTTATACTAAAAGCCGGGATCAACCTTATATATTAGTTTTGCCAATTGAATTGGGTAAAAAAGATTATCAAAACACTTAATTGATAAAAAAAAATAAAGTTATTTCAAGTTGAACATGTGCAATGCATTGAAACCTGTGTAACTGTAGCAGCTTATTTGCAGAACCCGAAACTCTAACAAAGGGCAGGTGAACTGATGTGATTGTACATGTACCTTTGAAATAACAACCCCTTGTGACCACTGAAAACCTGTGTCACAGCTAAAGTTCGTCTTGATCTGTCGACCAACAAGTGCAGGACCACCGGCTGCCATCATCTTCTGTTGTTAGGGTCAATGCGTGCTGGACTAGCTTTTTTTACATTATAGGTCAATTTGTCCAAGTTTAGAGGCACTCTTTTTCAATCAATTAACTTTGATAGTTTAAATACATCTTTCTGAGTGTCATCCTTCGGTTTGTGTTTTTAGACCTGGCTTCAAAACAATAATTGAGCTTTAAGCCCTTTCAATTTGTCATTTTAGGTTTCATATGCAGCCAAATTATCATCAACTTGTTTGTCTGATTGCCATAGTCCCCATTCAATTATGGAATTAGTTAAACCTTCTGATTTCAGAACTCTTTTCTATTCGTTGCGTTTCTTCAAACCTTTCCCGCAGCATTTCCTTTTGCTTTTGTTCAATCTCTGCTCTCCTTTGCTTTAACAGCAATCTTGTTTTAGTGACTTCACCCCTTGCGATAATCAATAACATGTTTCTTTTTTATCACTTTTGTATTTCAATCAATCCAATGTTTTATTATGGCAAAACAGTATAGATGTTTCTTGTGCTATAGTGCTGATGTTAGGTTTCTCGCGTAAAATAATTCTGTCTACATGGCCAAATATGGTCTCAGAAAACTCATTATGTTTTGGAACTGAGCATGTTTTAGAACGTTTCTCAGGTGGAGCATCCGCCAACTGTCCATCTTTTAGCAAATCCTTAAATAATTTCGTCTGACAGAGTCTTGGCAAGAATGTACTGAAAATGGTGATAACTTTATCATCATGTTCCCATGGAAGTACAAGACTTTAAAAAAAATCACTACTGTACAGGGTAGCCATGTTACAGGAAGAAAGTGTTAATTTGCCTTCAATGAAATCAGACAATTTCTCAACTGCCAGATTTAAAAAAATTTATCAATTGATGTTATTCACTGTAGTATTTTGAACTATCATGCAAGGACATGTATGTTTTTACAGTGATTTTTTAAATAAAAATTTCTTGCAGCGCCTTTTGGATTGGGAAAATTAGCGCGATAAACCATGAAATTGGGAAAAATAGCGCGATAAACCATGAAATTGGGAAAATTTTTAAATATGATTATAAGAACAGAATTAAAATTATTAAAGTATGTTGACAGCATTTTTATATTATAAAGTGCTAATTTAATGTGTTCTTACAATGAAGACAATGTTAAGTTAATATCCTTCCACATTCATATTGAACTTGCAATAATCTATATAGATTCATAAATATACCATTTAATCATAACCTCTTTAACAGTAAGAATTTAATTCAGTATTCTTTTAAATTAAATATCATATGGTGAAAACATTAACAAATATTTATAAAAAAAAAAACGCTTTAGTGGTCTTGCTATGCCAATGATGTATTAAATAGAGTTAAAATAATTTATTTCATTTCTTTACCTTTCAACATCTTCATGATCTTGCACTTCAATGCTATTTCAGTAAACTGTAAAGCGTGACAAACATAATAAAGCAGAATATGCATATGAATCTGATTTTACACAGATCCACTAACATATAAATCATATCATGTTTGTCTCTTTCCATTTGCCAACGATACTCATCTTAAATGCATTAACTTTGTGAGTAACGGTAGACTAACTCCAATTTCCCAACACTGATTTCCGTGATGCACATTCACTGTGAAGATTTGTAATAAATATTTGTTGTTTTTATCTCAAACGTTGTATTTTGCGTTAATTGACACACGCATTAAATTATTCCGTAATAACTATATGATATCCGTTGTTAATTTGAATGTTATTTATCATTTTCGCCGCTCATCGTAAATTTCTCGTCTGCTTGCCTCCATCTTGGGCATGTGTAAAAACAGGCGTTTACAATCGGGATACATCGACTATCGTCGGTATCCTCCGCAATATAGAGAGAGATGTGGATAGCAACGTAAAATCGTATTCGGCTAAATTCGCGAAAAATACGTAAGTCAGTTGTTGTTCGGCGACGACACGGCAACTCGATCGACACTCGTTCGAAATTATTGCTAAATTACATTGTAATCTTATTGGCTTCATTGGGAAAATTTTGTCTTTTTTTGGGAAATTTTAATCAAATTTTTGGGAAAAAACGTCATTTTTTGCAATTGGGAAGCAGCCGAATATCGGCTGTAATTTCTGGCAAAAAAAATCACTGTTTTATCTTCAATAAAACAATAATTCAATTGAGCTTTAAGCCCTTTCAATTTGTCATTTTAGGTTTCATATGCAGCCAAATTATCATCAACATGTTTGTCTGATTGCCATAATCCCCAGTCAATTATGGCATTTAAAAGTTAAACCTTCTGTCAGAACTCTTTTCTCTTCTTTTCGTTGCGTTTCTTCAAACCTTTCCCGGAGCATTTCCTTTTTCCACAGTATCGGGAGCAGCCGGGCGAAGCGGGACGGTGAAGTATCAAAGAAAAAGTTTCTCACCTTTTGCCGTCACTGGAAAAGTTATTCGCACTTCGAGATAAACCACGGTAAATACATGTTAAATCGGGACTCGGGACAAAATTTTATATCGACATATCAAATTATTCAACATAACGAAAATCGAGATAAGCGATGTTTATTTATATAGATAAAGAAGGAAAAAAAAATGGGACATTGAGCTTACTTCGACATATCGAGAATATCGAGATATCCGTTGTCGAGATAACGAGAGTGGACTGTATATTGAAGTTTCACTCGTTGTGCATTAGCTTTGGCTCTTTTCCACTGGGCCACAGAACTACTATCACTTGTTCGACTGGATTTTCCTGAGGCATTTGAACCAACTGTTAGTTTTTCTAAAGCTTCTTGTTTCAATGTCTCTATTTGCTCTGTTTCTCCAGTACTCATGGTGTCGTATGCTTGCTTCGACGATCTTTTTACTGTTCTGCCGCCAGAGCTCCAGATAATTTTTTCAGGGGTATTTCACTCATGAAATTTTTAATTGATGAGTGAAAATCAAAATCCGATAATTTTAAGGAGTAGTTATGTTCAAAGGATCAGAATTAATAATAAATTACACATGTAATGTTAACTCGCTATAACAAGCAGTCTTGTACACAATAAAGCAATCACTTTTTTGTATTTAATAGTGTTTTTTTAGTATTTTGCCCTCGGCTTATAAGCAGCCATTAATCTCTTTTTCCGTCTTGATTTGGCAAGCCATTGTTTAGCACACACTGTACAGCCACGATCAAAATCGTCTAAGCTTGGCCCACAAGACTTGTTTATTATATGTGTATTTTGGCGCCATTTAAACAGTGCTTGAATGTGAAGGGGTTTTCCATAGTGCCACACAAGAGATGAACTGAAAGCATAAATTAATGCTTGAAGTTGGGCGAATTGGGTTTTATCGAATGTGATGTCAAATGTTTTCACCATTATCGTTTATAGATTCTCAACAATGCAGCAGGGAGCCCGTTGTGTCAACATCGGCCTTTATCGTGGGCCAACATTAAATGATACCGTTCTTACTGAGGAGTAAATTATGTCGGGAACCACATTTTATACATAGATGGTGATGTCACTACGTTTTTACCGGTGTGTCATCTTTACATGAATTTATAGCATGTATAAACGGCTAATACGCATTGAAATTGCACACGATGCGTTATCCAAATTTAGTCAGGAGTTATTTTACTCAACAAAATTTTAAGTCATGCGTATTTTCTTTTTTGTCATGCGTATTTTACGCAAATACGCATCCTATCTGGCCCTCTGTCTGCCGCAATGCAGACAGATTAACCCGTTGACAAAAACAACACATGCAAGTCGCTTTAAGTAGTGTATTTCCACGTCATAAAGGGTAAAAAGCTACAACAGAAATAAAAAAGACATTAAATGACCTGAATATATCATAAAATGTTTCACCTTAACATCATTATCATCGTGAAAATAAGACACATGTATTTCGCATAACGTTTTAAGTGACCCATATGGCCTTCCGTAGTTTTAGCAAACGAACAAATGGAACTGGCCTATTGTGAATCAATTTCCAAAATTACAGCATAGAAAACGAACGAAATCAATGCCACAACAATACACATATTGTAAAATGCACCTACATCGTGAGGGAGAAGCAGTTTTTAACAAATTTCGTTGACTTTAACAACCCAGGAAAAACTGTGTTTATAATGACAATATTACTACTAAGGGACATAACTTCTCAATTAGAATGCACACAAACTATGCCGCACAATAAAACCACAAAGCGTATGCAGCACAGTGATAAAACAGCACATCATAAGATTACAGAAACACAATTTACCCTGCTTTACATGTGCAATGAGCAGCAACTATGTGGCCAGTTTGCTTCTTCACAAGAAGCCAGGGATGGTGCCACTGCTTCTTGTCGTTTACTTTCTGTGAGGGTACAACTTAGGCAGTCAGAATACACACAGAGGTTTCGGGAATGTCGTGGTACAGTATTTTCTGCACGTTTCCTGATAAAGAATAATAGTATCCGTCCAGAGATTTGTATGATTTCATGACTTCTTGTGTATATTGCCCTGGTGTATGTACGAGGTAGTTCCACACATCACCGTACTGGACATTCGGCCACTGACAACAGTTTTCTTGCCAACATTCGGATGAAATCGTGTATGGATCTTTGATAAGATGTCCATCTACCGTCAATTTTTGTTGATTACGTCTATCCGCCTCTATTAACGTAAAATAATGATCAGAATAGCAACTACTATCGATGCTCGCCATGGTTTTCTCATACAGGATGTTGATCTTTTTGCCAACCAGGCAGTGGGCATGCGCGAAAAATCCCGAATGTAAACAATAACAATCAACTGGTCTATTAGCCGATTTCACAAGTTCTAAAACAACACCTATTGTTAAAATATTTTCTCTTAGCTGAGGTGGTTGATTTCCAGGTTCAATTAAATGAATGTCTTGCACACCTATTTCTTGATAGAAAGGCCCATGATAATTACCACCATCCATTCTTGTTGTCTGAAATAAAACAAAACATATTGCTACAAAATATCAACAACAAATCAAAACATAAATATCCCTATGTCCGAATTTTAAAATATCCGAAATATAGTACATAGGGCGAAAAATCTAATTCTGATTTCAGAAATTGTTGGTGTGTAAATTAAAATATATCCTTCCCAGAACAATATAATAATGAAACTATTTAACAGAAATGCTCAAAAATGCCCGTTGAAACAAGTTTTCATGCGTTTTTTGTTGTGGAGAAATTAAATGGAACAAAAAAAATGGCGGACGCACTCAGTTGCTTTTTTTAACAAAGACTGTTGATTTTTTACTCGCATGTGATAGTCAATTCTAATCCAACTTTTAACATCAAAACATCAAAATGAAGGTTGAAAAAAAGGATTTTGACAGAAGTTGAAAAGCATTTACCTTCTATTAATCCAATAGCGTATGATACACTTTGAGTGATCTTTTTGAAACCATTTTTCATCCAATTGTGTCGGTCAGTCGGACCGATTATCTTAAATCATTTGTCGGTCCTTAGAAAAATTTGCCTGTCAGGACCGGCGGACCGACGGTTTTGGCGAACCCTGTATTTTACTTAAAGGGGCCTTTTCACAGATTTTGGCATTTTTTTTAACTTATTCATTAAATGCTTTATATTGATAAATGTAAACATTGGATCGTAAAAGCTCCAGTAAAAAATCAAGAAAAAAAATAAAAAAAGGAAAAGAACATTACCCGGAGCAGGTTTCGAACCAGTGACCCCTGGAGTCCTGCCAGAGTCCTGAAGTAAAAACGCTTTAGCCTACTGAGCTATTCCGCCGAGTACGCATTCTAGACGTATTTTATACCTTATAAAAGCAATCTTCGTAGTTTCACAAAATTTAACAACAACAACAGAACTCTCCAAATTATTCAATCGTTTCGCGTTGCAACGCTTTATAATTTTTAGGTTTTAAAATCGTCAAAAGATGCATATAATGGCTATATTAGAGCATGGTTAATGTTCAGTATTACTGTTTCCTCACAAATATCATAACTAAAACGAAAACTTACGAATCTGAAACAACTTTTTTCAATTTTGTCAATTTACCAAAGCGTGAAAAGATCCCTTTAAACAAATACAAGAAAGAACCAATATACGTATATAACTTACCCCATGCCACAAGGCATTGTACCCCTGTATGTGGGGTACTAATTCCATTAATGCTTCCACTTCGTGGATGCTCAGAGAAACAAATTTACTCTTTTTATTATCAACAATGTGCACATACGTAACTCCCCTAAATGGAGTTACGGATAAAGCTTTATTTTCGCTAAGGCCGTTGAGGCCTTCACTACTTCTCCGTATGCCTTGCGTTTTTCAGCAAACATGTTTTTGGGATTGAAATGAGAATAACCCTTTTATTTATATCGATGCTCATACAAGCCTTTTCCTGAACTACTCATAGAGGAAGTGTATTGTACATAGTTGAACCCCAACGCCATTGTTTTAAACCACACACGATATTTTTCAACCACTCAACACATGATTTCTACAAGCGGGAATTTAAAGTTTAGGTTATTTAGATAAAATTGATAGATTTGTACTTATTAATAGGAGCGCTTGAAATTGATTGACACTTTACATGTTTTGTTATTTTAAAAAGTACACCATTGGTTCTATCAATACACTTTATAATCATGTTTTACACACCTAACTCAAAACAGTTTTACAAATAGGTGTATTCACTACCTACACCCAAATAGACTTGAAATAATAGCAAGACCATTTACAATAAAAGTATACTTTTGAGTACAATGAACTAAAATAATTGGGGAATCAGCGATTATTACCCTTAATATTATTATTTGCGTTGAGTAAAATAAATTAACAAACAATCGTCTGAAGATGTAGATCTTGTTTGCGCGCAATTGAGATCTTAATTACGTGCGAAGCATGCCGCGCTCTGTGAAAACGGGGTTTAATGCATGTGCGTTAAGAATCGTCCCAGATACTTAACGCACATGCATTAAACCCCGTTTTCACAGAGCGCGGTCCAAATACATTCAAGGTATAAATAGACACACTTGATAAAATGGTGTATAAGCTATTACAGCAATTGTTATATCTTAATTATTTATTTTTGTGTAATGTAAACCATTGGTTTATCTGACGATATATAAATTCCTTGCTATGAAAACAGCAAATGTGTGACTGACATGGATTAAGTAATACAAAATAAGATAACCTTTTGATACTGCATTATGTTGAAAATAAACTAGTACCAAAAGAATATTTCCAAGTTCGAATTTGTTGCCCATTCGGAACCTTTGAAGCGGGTATATACGATTTTGTCAAATAATTATGAATTTATATAAACTGTGTAAAAAACTTATTATATATATATTTCATTATAAATTAAAATAAAAGTTAAGAAATACATGTGTCGAAAAATGCGAAATAAGCCAGAAATTTAATTCTGAAATTGTAAACGGCTGTACAGCCGAATTCGCCAGCATGTATACCATACATGTACGATGTGCATCTAAACTTAGAGGGGTGTTCCAGAAGTTAGTGGACTTTCGCTATAACTTTCATTTGGTAACATAAATAGACAAACAAATAGCATGTTAAGAATATTTCGTCCTTTCCAAATCTACTCTCCAAATATCATGGAAATACATAAAACAATAAATATATATCAGAGATTTAAACATGTGCACAATGCGCACACCGACGCACGTGTAACGTTTCTGTTCAACGTCAATGACGTTATGAAGTTAACAACTGTCAAATCTTTTCCACATAATCACCTCCAACGCCAATGCACTTTATGTGTCGGGAAATCCACTTGTCAAAAGTGTCTCTATACCAGTCAGCGTCAAAAGACGACACGATTCACTTTGCTGCAACTGTAAGTTCCTGTTTACTTGCAAAGCGAATACCGCACAACTGTGATTTAACTTCCGGGAAGACGCAGAAGTCCATAGGTGCCAAATCCGGGCTGTAAGGAGGACTTAGGCGCTGTAACGTGAAATTTGCCGTAAATTCTGTTTATCAACGACATTTAAACCAAATTTAAATTTGCGTAACGCTCATACTTATAATAAAATACACGCGTGCGCCGCATGTCGTTACTGAGGTCTCTATGGCAACGCGTTTCAAACGGGCTTATTGAATTCATGCATTTTTAGCTTATATATAAAGTCTGTGATAATTGGTTTGTATAATATTTAAATTTCATTGACTTTTACCAGCAAACAAATAAGTTATAGCGAAAATCCACGAACTTCTGGAACGACCCTCGTAGTTTAACGGTTTATAATACATTGACGAATGCTTCGGTTATTGTAGGAAGATATGTACGTCACTATCGGCTCGAGGCGCTAATTTGTCTTTGCTGCATTTTATGAAATTCGGCTTTAATGTATAATTTTTCTTGCCTATTTTGTGTTAGTGTAACATATTTTATCAATATATTACAATTAAACACATATAAAAAATCGTATATACCCGCTTTAACAAATTACCCACCCAAGTTTTGTAGACATTATTTATTTACCAACCGTTAAGTAGAACAAGTGAATGATCTTCGTGCATTGCTAGCTAATAGACAACACCTGGCATGGTTCTATGTTGTGCACTGGAATTAGTGTGCATCGATTGTTAGAAAAATTATACGTCTTAATTCAATTATATAGTATGCATAAACGTATGGCATGCATATATGTATGACTTATTTTATGCTTTTCATAAAATTGTATAAATGATCAATTATATGATCGCATATCGGTATGATTCATCAACTTTTATGAATAAAACATTCCTATAATCAAATTAAATTTATAATAAATACATTAACATATATGGTGTTGAGTAACTTTATGTATTACTAGTAAAAATCGTGAATTTAATTTAAATGAGCTGTTCTGTGTGAAAGGGGGGTTTAATGCAATGTGTAAAGTGTTGTCCCAGATTAACTCGTGCAATCCACACAGTATTATCAGGGACTTTTGCTGAGAAGAAACTTTCTTTAAACGAAAAATATCATAAACGCGGAAAGTGTCGTCTCTGACTAGCCTGTGCTTATACATGTTTTTTCCAGTTGTGATTTACAAATGTTTATTTTTATTTTTTATTTTTTCAGTAATCATTTAGAAATGGTTATTTAACTTATTTTATTTGTAATGTTTTAATATTTGCAATGTTTTATTATCATTATTTTTTTCATAGATTTATTATAATTCTTACATTCATGTTTTTTCAAAGTTTTACTAATGTTAAATATTTATGTATGTATCTTAATTGTTTTACATGTTTTGTTGTTTTAATAAATAAAGTTTTGGAGGGGAAACGCTTTTTTCATTAGTTGTACCAGTAAATGGACTTGGACTATGTGTGTGGTGAATTCCTTTACTGTTGGAGTTATGTTGAAGTCAAGCATTGAATACCCGAATTAACTAATTACTAGTGACATTAAGATTAAGCCAAGTAATGACTTTGGCAATTTAAGTATTTCCTGTGAAGTTATCCGTACAACGGTCTTGTGGTGATGTTATCAGAAAATAAATCCGTCTAACTACTTCTAATTGCATTTGCTACCCTGAAATTAAAAACAAAAATAATAACTTAATGTGTAACAAATCTAATCATCTTCCAGGCTTTTATTAATTAAAAAACCCAACAACTATCTAAATTTATGGTTAAATTGACCTTTGTTTATAATTGAATAATTCAGTTGGAGCTCAGACACCTCTGTCAATTGCTATTTTGATAATCTCCACGCAATGTGTGCTAGACAACTGGTCTCGTCCGCTTCAATGGATCGTTTTTAGATAATATTCTCTAATGAACTCCGCTTCATTTCTCTTTTGTACTCGAAATAACAAAAATGCGCTCGGTTAAAAGGGGGGCTAGTGTAATTATACCTCAAACGCTGACTAACAGATTTAAGTCTCTTGACTAAATTAACTACAAATCACACCCCAATGATTGTAATGCATAAGTATGTAAATCACGTCAGGTACATTTGAATGCTTTTTCAGAGCGGGGGTTAATATTTATTTTGAAGTAAAATGCTTTCGTGTTTTAACTCCTATTCACAATCACCATTATATCATTACTAATACAATCAACAAAACAACTCATGAAGTTTATTGGGTAAAAGACAAGTGCTTATTTATACTAGCGGACTGGTTCGAAAAGAATAACCACTCGAAAATGCTTCGTTAGATCGATGTACAAGCACTGTACATGTTCCCTGTTGTAAAATTTCTTTGATAAGCTTCTGCGCATTGCACAGGCTAATTAATATGCACAGGCTTATCTCATTTGATATGCATTAAGCCCCGTTTTCACTGAAAGAAGTCAATATGTACAGATTTCAATGATAAACACCAGACTGGCCAATCTCATTATTTTCCGTAAAGCCTTTGGCTTTACATGTATCAATAGCATGTCTGTCAGACGCTGCGCATACGGCCCGCAATTATAAAGATCCGGAAAATACACCATGCACTACGCTCCGCACAGTACACATCGAAGAACCCGGATAATCATTGTCTTTTCGGCGCTTGAAGCGAGAGCACGATTTTATCGGTGAGTTTCACATGGCCCGATATTTTTTAAATTATATTGGCTCCACCTAGGACGTAGTCCAGGTATTTGTTGATTTTATTATAACAGAAAGTTTCCGTTTTTACAGTTCTTTGCTGTTATTTATTTGTTAATTGTAACTCTGGTTAAAATTAAAATGAGCCAGTCCGAGAACGAAGTTCTCGAGTACACTGCAAATGTTCTGTTCTCATCTTCGGAAAGCGAAGGTGAGTTTTCGGGGTTCGAGGCAGATAGCGCCGAACCAAAACAGTGCCAACAACGAAAGCTTAAATCGGTTGTTAAGCGAGTACATAAAAGTTCGACACGAACTGACGTAAATACAGTAGATCGGGTAGTTCCGGATCTCGGGTAGTTCCGAATCAACTCTATGATTTAATTAAAATATTAGTCTAAAGGATATTGACATATAAATATAACTGTGATTCTTGGAAAATGTGATCAATTTCAAGCAATAACAAAGTTTTGCTTCTTATTTCAACGGTGTTTTCATTAAAAATCACGCTTCGGTAACTATCACAGTCGTGTCATTTTACCGTCGCACCGTCTATCTATAACACGCGTCAACAATTGAAAGACGATTTAGAAGCACATTGCCTTGGTAAATGCTTGTACATTTGGTATGAATTTGTTTATTTATTATTATTTTCAAATTCCTGTGAGTGATTTGAGTATATGTTAATGATTTATGGAAAAAAAAGCATGGAAATTGCACATCGTGTACATGTCAGTTGCGGATCAGCTGATTGGGGAAAATCTCAAAACAGTTGTTTATTGTTTAAATACTGTGTTTGTAATATTTTAAAGCTCTAGCTACCACACAAGTTTTTGTATATATGAAATGAAAAGTGCATAGTTTCTCGTAAATTTGATATATTGCTTCATTGGAATTATTTAATTATAATACTTTTTTGTGACTTCAATGTCGAGAAATACAGAGAATAACATTGAATTTTGTTTATTCTGTCTATCTGTCTGCCCGAAAACTTTAATCTTGCTCATAAAATGAAACTTTATGGACCTGGTACATGTTCATGCATCTGATTGAGATCTATTATACCAGTTATGAGGCATTAGGTCTAAGTCACAAGGTCAAGGCTAACACATACAGTAAGCATTTGTTGAATGCATCTTGGTTGGTTTGTATGTTTATGTGTGTAGTAATAAGTGATAATATTTAAAGTTATAATAGCGGAGTAATAAAATATCAGCGGAGTGCTAAAAACTGTATTATAGAAAAATATATGGATTAATAATTAATGGTTAGATGTAGTGCTGGAAGAAGTTTGCTAATATTTTAAGTATTTATCCTATTTTAATGTGTATTTATGCTGTGATTTTGCATTTCAGATAATTGTCAAGTTGGACCGATGGGTCCAAAAACGCACGGGTGCTCTGCACAGTCATTGGCAAAGAGGCTGAAGCGGATTTTTTTAATATATTTTTAAATTATTGTGATCCTATTATTGTTAAATGTTCTCATATGTTATTTACCAAACATTTTATGGTATATTTAGTATTGTTTTCCATTTCTTTACCATTTTTATCCCAGAGGTACTGGTTTTTGTTATATTTTGTTTTGATACTTTTATTACATTATTTTTACATTATTGTGATCCTATTATTGTTACATGTTATCATATTATGTTATTTACCAAAAAAGTAACTTGATATCTAGTATTGTTTACCATTTCAGTAGCAAACTTATTCCAGAGGTACTGGTTTATGTTATAATTGTTATTGATACTTTTATATATTTTTACATTAGTGTGATCCTATTATTAGCAAATGCATTCCAGAGATACTTGTTTATGTTCAGTTGTCATTTTTATGCCCCCAGATCGAATGATCGGGGGCATATTGTTTTTTGGCCTCTCTGTCTGTCTGTCATTATGTCCCCAAACATTAACCTGAAAGTTTTGCGATTACTTTTGCAATATTTAAGATATAAACTTGATATTTGGCATGCATGTGTATCTCATGGAGCTGCACATTTTGAGTGGTGAAACGTCAAGGTCATCGTTTAAGATCAAATTAAAAAAAATCCAAGGAAAGTAATAAGCTTTAAAGGGAGAAAATTATCTGTACCTGCCAAATGATAAAAAAATCAGAGCGGCGCAATAGGGGGCATTGTGTTCCTGACAAACACATCTCTTGTTATAAATACATTTATATAAAGTTCTGTATTTTTAGGACCTTAGTTATAAAAATATTTTCTAGTCATACATAAAATGTTCTAGTCATAAGCATATATGTCATATTTTCATACATTTTTTACATTATTGTGCTTCTATTGTTGTTAAATGTTATCATACAATGTTATTTCCCAAGAAACTATCTTGAGTTTATCAACAAATTGCTTGTATTGAGTATTTGTGTTTGTTGTATATAATCAATAATACAGAGGAATCCATTTCGAATCTAAACATAACTACTTTCCAACAGATTCGTCTTGTGCACAATTGGCAGACAGTTGTAAACTGAAACAAACGAACCTATCTGATGTTTATTAAATACATGCATAATTGGTTTTGACAGTCAAAATAATTGTTGACAGTCAAAATAAGTTTTGAGATGCTCCCTGACCTACATCTTCCAAATAGTCCGAGTGATCCGAAATTACCGCACTCGATTCAGAACTAGCCGACTTTATGCAAGTGAATAAGTTCAAATTGGCATCAGAAATGTAGTGGAAAGTATTAATAAATTTATATGGCCCGAAAGATGAAATAGTTTGCCTCAAGAATCCAAGTATTTTGAAAGCAATTGCTTTCTTTATAAAATAATAACACCATTATTTACGCTAGTGATCCGGAACTACCCGACCGACTGTAATAATTCTAAAAATGACTCAAAACAGATAAAGGGAAAGCAAAAAGCCACAAAGAAAACAACCCCTAAGTCAACAAGTGTAGGCTTATTTGATTTAGATAAATTGTCTGCCAATGATATTGATGTACTGAGAAAAAAGCTGGGCATTTTTGATATGCCAGTAGAGGAAGTGTATGATGACTTTGAGGGTTTTGACCCCCAGAATGCCCCAAATTTGAGAATAGAGGTTGAAAATGAAAATGAATTTACAGATTCAGATGCAAATGATTCTATAGGTGCATGAAAATATGCCCAAGACTCTAGCAATAACATGACATCTAAGTTGAAAAATAGTCTTTTTGACGATTCTGATCAGGTTGAAGATCGATCAGACTGGAAATTGCCCAAGATTAAAACAAAAGTTAAAGGACCAGCTATTACACAATCTTTGGCTGACTTAATTAGTGTGGCTTGTACATCACAGTGTGACATTGAATCTGTTTCAGAGAAGTATCATGTTCCTGAAAATTGTGAGAAATTAAATCCTCCCACTGTTAACAATGAGATATGGAAAATTTTAGACAAAAGAACACGTACTTATGATCGTCTTTTCCAAGACATACAATCACTACTTTCATCAGGCATTGTCCCAATTCTGAAATTGGTCCAAGTGCTTAAGCAGTCATTGATGACCAATGAAGAGGCTAAAGAGTTAATATCTGACTCTCTGACATTATTGGGTCAAGCCCAGTTCAATTTGAGTGTCCGTAGGCGATATCTTCTTAAACCTAATCTAGACCAGAAATACAAAAATTTGTGTAGCATAAACATGCCTGTGACAACCCAACTGTTTGGGGACGACATTGCCAAGGAAGTGAAGAATTGCGAGACCAGTCTTAATCTTGGAAAGATGAGACCGCAGCAAAGTTTTCAGCCCAATTTCTTTCCGAGGGGAGGATTCCGTGGAAGGTTTCCACGTAATTTCAATAGAGGTCGTGGCAATGTAAGATACATGCCATATGGACAGGCACCTGCCTTCAATCCTCGAGGATTTAGAGGACCCATGAGAGGAGGACCTAGAGGCGGTAGAGGTTTTAAACCCTCGGCAACTGTATCAGCCCCAAACGAGGGCAATTAGGAGCGGTAGGTAGACTCAAACACTGTTATAAGTCCTGGGAATTTTTTACCAGTGATCAATGGATTTTGAATAATATAAAAGGCTATGTCCTGGAATTTGAGTCAAAACCTTTTCAAACAGTTATTCCAAATGAAATCTCTTTTAATGAATCAGAAATTCAGATTATTGATCAAGAGGTGGATGAATTATTGAAAAAAGGAGCTATTGTCGGTTCTGAGTGGGAGCCAGACCAGTTTATTTCAAATATATTTGTGGTCAAAAAACCTAATGGAAAATTTAGACCAATTATAAACCTCAAAAGGTTAAATAATTTTGTTCATTATGAACATTTTAAACAAGAGCATTTTAAGATAGTGCTTGAATTAATTCAAGAAAATGATTTCTTTTGTTCTGTGGATTTACAAGATGCTTATTTTTCGGTTCCTATTCATCCAGATTATCAAAAATATTTGAAATTTACATGGAAAGGAGTTTTATATGCATTTGTTTGCCTGCCGTTTGGGTATAGTGCAGCACCCAGAGTATTTACAAAGTTGTTAAAACCAGTTTATGCATGGTTTAGGTCCCAAAGTATTAGATGTGCTTACTATATTGATGATTCTATTAATATGAGTTTAGACAGACATATATGTTTACAGAATGCTGAAACAATTTGTTCCACATTACAGTCTCTTGGTTATGTGGTAAATCCCACTAAGTCAGTTCTAGTGCCAACACAAAGGATTGTGTTCTTTGGTTTTATAATAGATTCCGTTCAGTTTATGATATTCCTTACAGAGGAGAAAATAGAAAAAATTATTCTTAAAGCTCGAAGACTTTTGTCTAGTAGAAGAGTAATAGTTAGAGACCTGGCATCGTTTATAGGTCTTTTAGTTAATGCTTTTTATGCAGTTCTAGAGGCTCCTTTGCATTATAGACAACTTGAACGTTTAAAATTAGAAGGACTTGGAAATAATAACAGTTTTGATAATGAAATAATGTTAAATGGGAGAGTTATTCAAGACTTGCATTGGTGGATTGGGAATGCTAATTGTCAAAATGGTAAAAGGATTAGACCTAAGAAAGTCAGTTTCATTTGTCAAACTGATGCATCTTTATTAGGTTGGAGTTGTGTTGACAACGAATCTGGTAGATTTGTTAATGCTGAATGGACGAAAAAAGATTCCGAATATCATATTAATTTTTTGGAGCTTAAAGCGATTTTTCTTGGGTTACAGTCATTATATGATAAAACCAATGATTGTCATATAAGAGTTTTTTCTGATAATGTATCTGCAGTGACCTATGTTAATGATATGGGAGGAATGACTTCTCAAAAAATGGATGGTTTAGCAGCAGAAATTTGGCAGTGGTGTTTAAAAAATAATAATTATCTTTCAGCTGCCTATGTGAAAGGATCAGAGAATAATGTTGCTGATTTTTATTCTCGATATTTTAATAAATCATCAGAATGGATGTTGAAACAAGAGATTTTTGAAAGAATTTGTTCAGAGTATTTTATACCTGATATTGATCTCTTTGCATCAAGCCTTAATTGTAAATGTAATAAGTTTGTTTCTTGGGTTCCTGAACCTCAAGCTTATTTCAATGATGCTTTTTCAATTTCATGGTCAGATTTTGAACCATATTTGTTTCCGCCATTTGCCTTAATTGGTAAGGTACTGAACAAACTAGTACAAGATAATGTTAAACGAGCTATATTGATTATTCCATTATGGAGATCTCAATTTTGGTTCCCAAATGTTATTGATTTATTGATATCAATTCCTGTTAGATTACCTCGTCACAAGGATTTGTTGACCGACCCAGAGGATGGAACATCACATCCACTATCCAAAAGTATGGACTTGGTCGCAGTGCAGCTATCAGCCGACATTTGCTTGTGCAAGGAGTTCCTTCAGGAGCAGTCTCAGTTATCCTTAACTCATGGAAATCAGGAACAGAAAAACAGTATAGTTTGTCATGGCGTAAGTGGTGTATTTGGAATCAAGAACGAGGTAAAAATCCCATTAAAACCTCTGAGACGCAGGTAATAGCTTATTTATTTTACCTGTTAAAAAACAATAAGTCTTATTCAGTGCTGAACACACACAAAGCAATGCTTTTGCAGACTTTAAATATTTTAGGCAATAAATGGTGTGAATCTCCAACATTAATTAGTAGGTTTATGAGAGGTGTAGCTATTATGAAACCTGTGGTTCCAAGGTACAAATTTACATGGGACGTGTCTTGTGTTTTGCAACTATTAAAGTCGCTTATGCCTTTGAAACAGTTATCTTTGAAAACATTAACGCTAAAGTTAGTTGGTTTGGTTGCTTTGGCTGCTGCCCCTCGTGCACAAACTATTGTGTCCTTGAATATTGATTGTGTTAAAATTGATTATACTACTTGTGAAGCGGTGTTTTATTTCAAAAATTTGTTGAAAACTACGCCAGTGGGTAAAAAACAAAGTTTTTATTTAAAATTGCAGCACTTTCAGGAAGAAAGTTTATGTGTGTTTCATACCTTAATTCATTATATGAAAAGAACTAAGCATCTTAGACTTTCATCTCAGTTGTTTGTGTCTTATGTTTCTTATAAAGAAGTGTCTACAAGTACTATTGCACGATGGTTGAAGGATGTTTTAGTTATGTCAGGTATTGATGTGGCTATTTTTAAGCCACATTCATTCAGATCAGCAGCAGTTTCTGCTGCAGTTAAAGGAAATTGTTCCATTAATAATATCCTTAAAACGGCAGGGTGGAATACTGATTCCAATTTCTACAAGTTTTATTATAGAGACATTGTTGAAAGGTCTGATGTACCATTTGTTCAGGCAGTTTTTTCGCAGGTTTAATTGTATCATTAAACTTAGTGTTTTTTCATATGTTATATGTTAAAATATACATGTATACATATACAAAGTGAAGGTTTATTTAACCGTATTGTTTTCATTTGTTGACGTTTCATGTATTTGTATGAACAGTCACAAATGTTTTTCTATTACCTTCAGTCATCGAAATTCAGATTTAAATCTACAAGCAAGTCGGGCTAGTAATATGGGAATTTGTACTAGCCCGAGTCAGCTTTTACTAGCCCAAATTTTTTTTTATTAAAATGCAGATAAAAATAACATAAAACATCAAAAGAAGCATTCATTTATTCAACAATCTTGAGAATACATTAAAACTCTCTGATTTATTTCATCCTCATCGACCTCCAAGTCAGCTTCCTCATCTGATCCAGACTCTTTTGTATCCTGAAACAAGAATAAATTACTTTCACACACGATTTCAATCTAATCAAAATTATAAATATATACATACAGTTTAGGTACAAATTAGCAGAACAGTATCCCATATACCCACGCAAAAGAGAGAGCAAACCACCAGAAAATAGAAACTTGAGTTGGCGCTCGCTTTCCAGGTTTCGCCCCCGCGACGTATTTCAATAACTGTTCGGCCATTACACCCTCTGTGTACCGAACGCAACGCAAAACATTTATTTTCATAATAGTAATCCGGGAACCACAAAACCATGTGCTTCGGCTGATTGCGCAGCACATGTGCGCAATGTGTTAAATACATAAGCGGCAGTTGATTTAAGCGGCTTAAAACTTTATTTATAAATATTGAAAATGAAAGTGGAACTCGTTTTTTGTTTTCTGAATTTTACAAGCACGTCGGGCTTGTAATATTGGATTTCCTACAAGCCCGAAAGAAAAAATACTAGTTTTTTGCTGTCGGGCTAGTGCGAATTTCGACGACTGTACCTTTGTATTCTGTCATATATGGTTGGGGTATGGAATGCCTATTATCATATTGTATACCTATTGTGTATTATTTTGTTAACATGTTGAAATAATACAATCTAGACAGGAAAGGAACTTAAGAATTGGTTTTATATCTGTGTCCTGCTAGATTTGTTGTCAGTCTTTAAAGATGCTATTGATACGTGTAAAGCCAAAGGCTTTACGGAAAATAATGTCCCCTCATCCAAGCGTTTGTGACGGATGAGGGTCATTATTAGAAGTAAAGCCGGAGGCTGAGCATGTATCAACCCACCCCTGTTGTTGTATAAGGGTCATATGGAAGTGTTATTCTTCTTTTTCACCCTCCCAGGTTGACATTTACTGACAACAAATAACTTTTAAACAATGATTATCCGGGTTCTTCGATGTGTACTGTGCGGAGCGTAGTGCATGATGTATTTTCCGGATCTTTATAATTGCGGGCCGTATGCGCAGCGTCTGACAGACATGCTATTGATACATGCTCAGCCTCCGGCTTTACTTCTAATAATGACCCTCATCCGTCACAAACGCTTGGATGAGGGGACATTTTACAGGCTGTTAAACACTGAGTCATGTTTATAAACCCTTTGCATAGTGTACCAATACACAGTGGTTCATCACGTTATGTTGAGGCATCAACGACAACTCTGCTAGGAGAATGGAATTTATCGTCTGCTGCAACAGGCTTACCAAACCTAAGCCTTCTTGCCGCATACTGATTTACAAAATATGGTCTGTAAAATTAGACTTATCATATTTCAAACCAACAAAAGTGAAATCGTCAATATTATAAGCGGCAATCATTCAAACCGCCAAAATGCTCGCTCATGAAATGTTAAACCAAAGGCAGTGAAACAGCTAAAATGCACACTTATCATATTTAAAAACCGACACAAGTGAAATCGTCAATATAGCGGCAATTATTCGAACCGCCCACTAAAACGCTCATGTATTATATTTCAAACTGACGGAAACCGTCAAGATGGCCGCCAAACTGCTCATAGGAAACCGCTAAAAACTGATGGAAGTGAAACCGTCAAGATGGCGTCAAACCGCCAACAATCTTACTGTAACAGTTTTCTCCCCACGGTCAGTAATGTTGCATGGCCCAAAACAACATGGATTATTTTGGGCAAACAGCGGTAAATTTGCTGCCACCAGTCCACGTTGAATTTGTGAACAATTATTAAATCCAAACTCAAATGTCTTCTACTAATTTTATTTCACAATCACCCATTATTCAAGAAAGCACACTAGAAATACACTATTATGATTAGTAACAAAAAGTATATTTAAAACATTTAAGTATTGATTTCAAGACACAAGTTTTCAACAATATATATTTAAAGCATCCATCCGTTTCCCTCCTGAACTCCCTTTTAATCTCCAAAACCCTATTTATATACTATTTTAATAAGGCTGTATGCAAATTTTCGCTAATATGCAAATTTTCGCCAATATGCAAATTTTCGCCAATATGCAAATTTCTGGAAATTGCAGAAATTGAAAGATTAATGGCAATTAGCAGAAATGCAGAGGTACTTATGGGGGAGATGGCCTGCACCTGGTATTAAACAGAGGTCACTGTGTGACCAGCAATAACATTATAGAAGTATCCATTACTCCCAACTTGAAAATAATTAAATGGACTAAATGAGCTTATTATGCTCCCCTTCGAAGAAGAGGGGGGTATATTGCTTTGCACATGTCGGTCTGTTAGTCGGTCCATCCATCAGGTGGTTTCCGGATGATAACTCAAGACCGCTTGGGCCTAGGATCATGAAACTTCATAGGTACATTTATCATGACTCGCAGATGACCCCTATTGATTTTGAGGTCACTAGGTCAAAGGTCAAGGTCACTGTGACCCGAAATAGTAAAATGGTTTCGGGATGATAACTCAAGAACGCTTAGGCCAAGGATCATGAAACTTGAAAGGTAGATTGATCATGACTCGCAGATGACCCCTATTGATTTTCAGGTCACTAGGTCAAAGGTCAAGGTCACAGTGACCCGAAATAGTAAAATGGTTTCCGAATGATAACTCAAGAACGCTTATGCCTAGGATCATGAAACTTGATAGGTAGATTTATCATGACTGGCAGATGACCCCTATTGATTTTCAGGTCACTAGGTCAAAGGTCAAGGTCACAGTGACCTGAAATAGTAAAATGGTTTCCGGATGATAACTCAAAAACGCTTATGTCTAGGATCATGAAACTTCGTAGGTAGATTGATAATGGCTGGCAGATGACCCCTATTGATTTTCAGGTCACTAGGTCAAAGGTCAAGGTCACGGTGACCCGAAATAGTTAAATGGTTTACGGATGATACCTCAAGAACGCTTATGCCTAGGATCATGAAACTTGATAGGTAGATTGATCATGGCTCTCAGTTGACCCCTATTGATTTTCAGGTCACTATATCAAAGGTCAAGGTCACGGTGACCTGAAATAGTAAAATGGTTTCCGGATGATAACTCAAAAACGCTTATGGCTACGATCATGAAACTTCATAGGTACATTGATCATAACTTGCAGATGACCCCTATTGATTTTGAGGTCACTAGGTCAAAGGTCAAGGTCATGGTGACCCGAAATAGTAAAATGGTTTCCGGATGATAACTCAAGAACGCTTATGCCTAGGATCATGAAACTTTATAGGTACATTGATCATGACTGGCATATAACCCCTATCGATTTTGAGGTCACTAAGTCAAAGGTCAAGTTAACTGTGACCCGAAATAGTAAAATGGTTTCCGGATGATAACTGAAGAACGCTTATTCCTTGGATCATGAAACTTCATAGGTAGATTGATCATGACTCGCAGATGACCCCTATTGATTTTCAGGTCACTAGATCAAAGGTCAAGGTCACGGTGACCCGAAATAGTAAAATGGTTTCCGGATGATAACTCAAGAACGCTTATGGTTAGGATCATGAAACTTCATAGGTACATTGATCATGACTGGCAGATGACCCCTTTTGATTTTCAGGTCACTAGATCAAAAGTCAAGGTCACAGTGACAAAAAACATATTCACACAATTAATGGCTGTCACTACAACGGAGAGCCCATATGGGGGGCATGCATGTTTTACAAACAGCCCTTGTTAAAAAAATGCAACACTGCCCTCCTCTCGGATTGGAGCCTCCTGGCGACAGGATAATAAGCAGTTACTAGACACTCACACATTCAAACAGTAAATGTACGAACTGCCTTTTTTTTGTTGCTACTCTAAAAAAGATTAAAAAAATATACGGATAAATTTAAAAACAAAATATTTTTGACCAGGACTATGCCATTCAAAAATTTCGTCCACACAAGGTCATAACATATATTTGAAATTTATCCATGAACTGTCCCTAAAAAACTGTTAAGAATTATTTCAAAACAATTTTTATCAATATTAAGAAAAGGGAAAAAAACAAAACAACAACACCCAACAACAACAAAACAATTCAACACAATATCTCTGGCAGATAAAAAGAAAACAGCATATACCTCAAAGCAATTTTAAAGAAGTACATGTAATGAGACAAACATTATTATGCTAAATAGTTTAAGAAAACAGTTCACAATGATAATTTTATCATTACGTTGACAATTTCTTAAAAAGTTATTAATTGCATAAACTAAGCTACAATGTCGCACACAGTTATAATGCATAGAGATAAACCATGTAAAAACTACAACATTTAAAGTTCAGTTTATTTAAAATATTAAATTGAAATTTCAAAAATGTTAGCGTCACTCAATATTACAGTTCATTTCTGTCTGTAATTATTGTCTTTTTTTCCTGGTCACTCATTTTAAAATCCAACATATACAACACACAGTGTCAATAAAGTTCTTCCAGCACAAAACAGTCTTTTGCCTCAGTATACAGCAGTCCATCCCGAACGCACGACCAAGGACCCAGCTGTCCCTCGCATTAGCCATGCACGACCCAGCCATAATGTCGTCCTTCGCAATACCCACGCACGATGAAGCCATATAGTCGTCCTTCGCATTGCCCACGCACAATCCAGCCATAAAGTCGTCCTTCGCATTACCCACGCACGATCCAGGGTTTCGAAGAACATAGTAATCCACAATGAAGTACATATATGCAGAAACATGAAATCAAACATAAATCCATAATATGGCAGAAACAGGTAAATCCATAGACTTGGTAACTGTCATCACTGACCCTGGGGTCAACACATTCGGTATCACCTGACCGGCGGCATTTGGACTTTGAAGTAATCCACAAGAAAATACACAAATGCAGACGCCTGAAGACACGCGTAAATCCAGGATTGGTATACTGGGCACGCAAAACCAGGAACATGATTGATAGTGCAACTGAAATCCATTGAAGACTTTTCACAGATTTGAAATTTAAATCCAGTAGCAGAATTCATTTGCTTTAAGCACAGTAATCCAAACATTCATCTAATAAGAAAAACCTTAATTTTGATGATGACACTAAATTAATCCAGAATTAGATAACACAATTTTTAATTGCACCACACATAAATCCAGGAATGGTGGAAACAGGTAAATCCATAGATGGCACAACACATAAATCCAGGATTGGTAACCTATACACTGATAAACATTTTCACTTTTTCCATATTTTCTTTGCAATGTCGGACATCTCAATAACGAATTGTTCGACCTTTTGGTTGTTTGGGTTTTCCCCAAAGGTCTGGCAGAGCTGCTGTTGGTAGCGCAGACTCTGCGACAGCGCCTCCAGCATTCGGGTTGTTGACTGGTTTATTGCCATTTCCAAATTTTGGAAATTTGTCTGCAATTGCTGGTGTAGTTTATCAACTTTGTCACAACAGCATTGAGATGTGATTTGAAACTCATCATGGAGAGGTATCCCCACGAATTGGGGTGGCGACGGTACAGAGAAGCTTCGTTCACTTGATGGTAATCTGGATGCTGTATAGGTACAAGTAGTTGGTTGAATTTCAGAAATTGACACCTCCTGTGAAGGTGAATTTATTGCCTCGTACAGCATATCAAAGTTGTCATGATTGTAGAGATTATCTTCCATTTTTAGCTCACCTGAGCTATAGCTCGAGGTGAGCTATTGTGATCACTCAGCGTCCGGCGTCCGTCCGTCCGTCCGTCTGTAAACAATTTGTAAACATCTTCTTCTACTAAGCCATTGAGCCAATTTCAACTAAATTTCATGTGGAGCATCCCTAGGTCATGGGGCAAATGAATTGTTAAAAAAAAATTTGATCACATAACCAAGATGGCCGCTATGACCATATATGGTAAAAACCTTAAAAAATCTTCTTGTCAGAAACCGCTCATCACATTTTCAAAAAATTTCACAGGGATGACCTTTGAAGGCTCCCCTGAAAAAGTTGTTCAAAGAAATTTGATTCGTCAAAAAACATGGCCGCAGGAGCTCGTTGAACTTTGCATGTTTATTCTTTTTTTTGCCTATTTTGTGAAAACTTTCAAAAATCTTCCACATTTTTTGTCCGATCCTTTCCAAATTTGCACAGTGTCTTTATATCAATGAGGACACGAACCCTACAAAAAATGAGCATTATTGGTCCATGAAGTACAGAATTACCTCCCCTTGAATTGAGAAAATGATGTTTATGCAATGAAGTCCAAATTTTTCATCCAATTCTTTCCAAACTTGTAAGGATTTAGCATGGTTCATACAAGGGAAACAACTACGGCTTATGCATGTTCTTTTAATTACAGATTTGCCTACCTTTAATTCAACCAAAATCTCATTTTACAGCAGAGATTCCAAATCTGACCTGTAAATGAGCCCCATATTTACTGCCAGTTCTAGGTTACCTTTTCCCATTTGATCATTCTTAAGTATTGGTCTTGTAATGCTGCTACTGCTTCTGCTACTGCTACTGCTACTACTACTACTACTACTACTACTACTACTACTTCTACTACTACTACTACTACTTCTACTACTACTACCACTACTACTACTACTACTACTACTACTACTACTACTACTACTACTACTACTACTACTTGTACTACTGCTACTAGTACTACTACTACTAGTACTACTACTACCACCACCACCAGCACCACCACCACCACCACCACCACCACATCTACTATAACTACTTCTACTACTACTGCCACTACTACTACTACTTTTACCACTACTACTACTACTACCACTACTACTACTACTACTACTACTATTACTTCTACTACTACCACTTCTACTACTACTACTACTACTACTTCTACGACTACTACTACTACTACTACTACTACTACTACTACTACAACTACTATTAATACTACTACTACTACTACTACTACTACCACTACTACAACTACTACTACAACTACTACTACTACACCACCACCACCACCACCATTCACAGTGACAAAAAACGTATTCACTCAATGGCTGCTACTACAACTTATAGCCCATATAGGGGGGCATGCATGTTTTACAAACAGCCCTTGTTTCTATGGGATTTTAACCACAACTGTTCATGTTTATCTCCGACACATATTTTTAGGTCACCTGTCATGAAGTGACACGGTGAGCTTATGTGATCGTGTGATGTCCGGCGTCCGTTGTGCGTGCCTGCGTTTGTCCGTGCGTCCGTCCGTCAACAATTTGTTTGTGTAGACAGTAGAGGTCACAGTTTGCATCCAATCTTGATGAAATTTTGTCAAAATGTTTATCTTGATGAAATCCGGTTTGGGATTGTACATTGTATTTGGGTCATCTGGGGTCAAAAACAAGGTCACTAGGTCAAATAATAGAACAACCTTCTGTAGACAATAGAGGTCACAGTTTTCATCCAATCTTTATGAAATTTGGTCAGAATATTTATCTTGATGAAATCTGGGTTGGGATTTTATTTGGGTCATCTGGGGTCAAAAACTAGGTCACTAGGTCAAATAATAGAAAAACCTTGTGGAGACATTAGAGATCACAGTTTTCATCCAACCTTTATGAAATTTGGTCAGAATTCTTGATGAAATCTGGGTGGGATTGTATTTGGGTCATCTGGGGTAAAAATCTAGGTCAAATAAATAGAAAAACCTTGTGTTGACAATAGAGGTCACAGTTTTCATCCAATATTTATGAACTGTGGTCAGAATGTTTATCTTGATGAAATCTGGATTGGGATTGTATTTGGGTCATCTAGAGTCAGGAACTAGGTCACTAGGTCAAATCATAGAAAAACATTGTGTAGACAATAGAGGTCATAGTTTTCATCTGATCTTAATGAGTCAGGTGAGCGATTCAGGGCCATCATGGCCCTCTTGTTATAATAGTTGAATTTATTTCACTGCTTGAGTTGTAATGTCCTTCAATTAGTTCTTTTATTTCTTCTTGCGTAAATTTAGTGTTGTTTAATGCAAATAGATGGTTACTTTCATAGTCAAAATATTTAATACTTTTTTTCTTTATTTTAGTTTCCAATGAATTGTTAGTTTTATTCTGCTTCCTTTTGTGCTTTTTACTAAAGCAGTGTTTTATTAACTTTATTTCACCATCAAATTTTAGTTCACAAGATGTGCACAAAAAGTGTCCAAAATAATAAGGTAATTTAATAATTTTAAATAGTGTTGTAGTATTTGTGATCTGTATATAAAACTCTTTTTACAGTCTTTACATTTTATCATTATATTCCTGATGTTTATAATCCAATCTCAACCTTAGAAATGGTTTCACAAATGTTCCCTGACTCTTTATAGTGGTACTATTACTGGCTTAATTAAGTGTTTATTTGAGTGTCACATTGGACAGATGTCTATAACTAACAAAGCTACAAGCAAGTGTTGATAGGGATAAACACCATTCCCTATAGGACAAGAGTTCATTAAAAAGATTTGGTTGTTTATCATGGTCAAAGTACTAACATTAATTTGATTGCAGAGACTGTTGACATGATACTAATGGTCATTACTGTCTAATTCCTGGAATGTTCTGCAGTCTGAGAGTAACAGTGAAGACATTACCACTGACAGTGTGTTTATGTTCAAGCAGTTTCGAAGAAGGGTTGTACAAATAAACATATTAGTGTCTGAATAATGTTGCCATCAACATTAAGAGGTTCCAATCATCCCATTATGTTACCTTGTAGAAATCAGTCTGTCTTCTATTTTGGAGCCCCCCTTCTTAATGTAGTAACATTTGGTTTTGCCTTTGCAGGTAATTTAATTGAACAATTATTATTTTTATTCCTGTTTTGCAACTGCTGGGAAGCCATCTCCTTCTCCTGAGCTATAAGTTTCATTTTGAGTGCATGTGCCCAGTCTGGAATTATGTCACTGTAGTATTTCTTAAGCCGGTCATGATGAACAATTTTTGGCCTTTTCAGGTCTGTTTTAATTTCAAATAGTAAATCATTGAATTTCCTGATAATAATAAATGGTCCCTGCCAGATAATTGGCTCAAGTTTCTTGGATCGACCAGTTGTTTTAGTCTTGTCCATGCAGTACACAAGTTCACCCACTTGGTATGTGTTGAGATTAACTCTCAGTGATTTTTTTGCTTTTTTTGTTACAGCCTGTGGCATTTGGATTGGGAAAATTAGCGCGATAAACCATGAAACTGGGAAAAATAGCGCGATAAACCATGAAATTGGGAAACATTGTAAATATGATTATAAGAACAGAATAAAAATTGCTAAGTTCATGTTTGACAGCATTTTTATATTATAAAGTGTTGCTTTCATGTCTTCTTACAACGTTTAGTTGATATCCTTCCACATGCATATTAAACTTGCAATAATCTATAGATTCTTCAATATACATGTACCATTATGACTTAATCATAATCTCTTTAAGAGTATGAATTTAATTCAGGATGTTTTTTAAAGTAAAATATGATATGGTGAAAACATTAACAAATATTAACAAACACGCTTTTGTGTTCTTGCTGTGTTAATGTTGTATTAAATGGAGCTAAAATAATACATTATATTTGTTTACCTTTTAATATCTTGCACAATTGACATCCTCAGTTCAATGCTATTTCACCAAACTATACAGCGTGACAAACATAATAAAGCAGAATATGAATCTGAATATACACAGATCCACTAACATATAAATCAAATCATGTTTGTCTCTTTCCATTTTCGAACGGTTCTCGTCTTAAATGCTTTAACTTTGTGAACTCCAATTTCCCAACACAGATTTCCGTGACGCACATTCACTGTGAACATTTCTAATAAATATTTGTTGTTGTTCATCTCAAACATAGTATTTTGGGTTAATTGACACACACATTAAATTATCTCCTAATAACCATGTGATATTCGCTGTTAATTTTAGTGTTATTTATCATTTTCGCTGCACATCTCAAACTTCTCGTCTGCTTGCCGCCATCTTGGACGTGTGTAAAAACAGGCGTTAACAATCGGGATACATCGACTATCGTCGGTATCCTCCGCAATATAGAGAGAGATGTGTGGATAGCAATGTAAAATAGTATTCGGCTATATTCGCGAACATTCGAAGTCAGTTGTCATTCGGCGAAGACTCGACAAGCTCGATCGGCACTCGTTCTATGAAATAAACGCTAAATGACACTGTAATCTTATTGGCTTAATTGGGAAAATTTTGTCATTTTTTTGGGAAATTTTGGTCAGATTTTTGGGAAAAAACGTCATTTTTTGCAATTGGGAAGCAGCCGAATATCGGCGGTAATTTTGGGCAAAAAAAATCACTGACTCTTGAATCATAATCACATTTCTGGCGCTTAATTGCAGATTTAATGTGCTTCCTTGCGAGTGAAAACACTGTTTCTGAATTATTTTTCAAGCTTGCTACATATTCTGATTCTGTATTTTGTTGTTGTTTTGGGAAACATCCAAATTGGAGTTGAATTGGTAAAGTTACTTCATGACCAAATATTAGTTGGTTAGGACTGATCGAGCTTTTTTACGATTTTTGCAAACTTTTTTACGATCTGTTAGGATCGATGAGCTTTTCTACGATTTTGGGCGCTTTTTTACGATTTTTACGAACTTTTTTACGATTGCAGACTTTTTTACGATATAACGTAAACTTTATTATAAAAGTTTAAACTTGGTATAATTTGATACAATTAGTTCAGGGGCGACAATTTCTTAAAAAAACAACAGTTATTTCCCCCTTGTGATATGTGTATAAAAAATGACTGTCTTGAGACTGTTCTTTCTGTAATTATTTGGCTGCGCAAATTTTTATTTACAATGTAAGGTCAAACCTTGCGTGACCTTTGACCTAGTATTAGTTTCCAAATTGAGAAAAAAAGGGGACATAACTTCAAAGGGAGATAATAAAAACAATAATTAACCCCCCACAATCGTAAAAAAGGTCACTGTTAACTGGTTTTGCTGCAGAATAGTCCTCTGTAGGAATATCGTGCTCTCTTTGCTTGAATATTGTAGTGGGATGTATACTCTATAAAAAAACACAAGTTTCTAGGGCCTACCGTTTTTTTGCTGGGACCTGAGGGGCGTTAAAACAGGGTATTGTTGGTGAAAAATACCCATACTTTTACCCTGCATGGATGGCACTTGATAAAGTGGGTTTAGAATGCATTTTATTGTCGAATTTTGGTACGGCTGAGTGCTTTCAGGCCAGCTTTTGGTTTTTCCAGGAGGGTTGAATTCATGAGGGAGAAAATGGAGGTGAAAGTTGACCTGTAACGCACGTTATAAGTCTCTGTAATGCCTATGAGGTCACCAGTGCTGGTTTTTCTGTGCATTTGGCGCCTTTTTTCAGTGCCAAATGATAGTAAACGACCAGAAATTTTTGCCGAGCCAGGTTTTTTGTTGGAATCTTGGACCATAAATGCCGTCAGGACGTTGTAAGGTGTAAGTACAAAATGATGAACATGTCTCGTATTTGTTGTGCTACGGTTATTTAGTAAAAAAAGCAGTCTAATTTGAGTGTTTTTGGTCTGGGATGGTTGAAAAACAATATCTGTCCATCTGGTTTGAGTATATATTTATGATCGTAAAAAAGTGCAGGGGGGGGGGGGGGCGATGGGTTTACCCATAAGGGCTTGAGATAACTAAAAACGGACTTCAGATTCATGCACAGCATTGAATTCTTACCCAAGAAACCAAGTTTGATTCCTGACCCCGAACATTGACCTGTGGGGTTGAATTTTGAACCTGATGTATACATCAGGGTAAAAAATTTGACCCTGAAGGTGAACCCCTCCTAACAGCACATAACTTGTTATTCTTAGTATGTATTCATCGCTGAGAACGAATCTAAAGTCCCCCCCCCCCCGCTGGTCATTGTTAATATCCAAAATATATACTGAAGATGTGTAACGGTTATTAAGTGGAAAATACAGTCTACTGAGTGTATACTTTGGTCTGGGATGGTGCAAAGTAGTTGAACGAGAGCGCCGATGGCGTTAAAAGCATAGGTGCAAGATACAGGAAAGAATGGCGTCACGTGGTATAATGTAGTTCGATATCGCCATCCGCGAATTTCTCAAATCAATAATTTCAAACAATTACCGACTATTTAAATAGATAATCTTTCCATTTACATCAGTGTTTGAAACGCTTATGAACAATAATTACCCAAGCCTTTCAAAATTGAAGCACGGACAGATCTGTATCGAACTATTCTTTTCACAAATGAAAATAGACGCTACCCTATTCGTCTGCGTCAAGAATTTGTCGTAAAACTTGTGGTAAGCGTTAGATGCAGACGTGCACAACAGATTGAGTTATGAATACAGATTTCTGAATGCAGATTTTTATAGAAACTCCTCACAGCAGATACTTCCCTTGCTTCGCCCGGTCAGTAACTTCTAGTATAAGGGAGGCCACTGCGTAGGAGATTGAGATTTATAGTGCAGATAGAATTGTTTTACGAACGAAATTTGTTTTAGGTTATAAGAAGATTTTTCAACATAAAACGGTCTTAGAAAAATTCACTAAAAACGGTGTCAGCAATATTCTTGGAAGAAAACGATAGAAAAACGTTTCCAAAAAAAAATTGTAAGAATGACCATATACTAAATTAAATAGATATTTCGTCTGATTTTTGATCAGGTAAGGCTTCATAAAGGGTAACCGACCGATGTGGATTTTCAAAATGTGGTATATACCATAAGCATAGGTGCGTAAACGCACCTATGCTAAAAACCATATCTGACCATCTGGTTTGAGTATATATTTTTTATCGTAAAAAAGCGCAGAGGGGGGGCGATAGGTTTACCCATAAGGGCTTGAGATATCTAAAAACGGCATTCAGATTCGTGCACAGCGTTGAATTCTTACCCAAAAAAACAAGTTTTATTCCTGACCCCGAACATTGACCACTGGGATGAAATTTTTACCCTGAGGTACAATAGTTCTACACATTAATCATATCCCGGCCAGCCAGTGGCCATTACTTCGTAACGGCTCAATATAGAGCTGAAAGGACAGTTGAATTGTGCTAAGTGAGGTCGATTGCCTGGGCAAAGACACGTCTTCGAGACCGTTGGAAATTGCTCGGTCCAGTTATAATTGATCATAAAAAAGCGCAGGGGGGGGGGGGGGGGGGGCGATGGGTTAACCCATTAGGGCTTGAGATATCTGAAAAAAAGACTTCAGATTCGTGCACAGCGTTGAATTCTAACACAAGAAACAAAGTTAGACACCCGACCTCGATCATTGACTTATTGGGTTATATTTTGCAGGGTTTTTTTTGGTTTGTGGGGGAAGGGGCCTTTAGCCCTTATGTGGGGGAAATTTTACGCGGGATTTTCCACTTTGGGGAAAAATTGTGCGCGTGGGAATTTTTGCGGCGTTTCCCTTTTTGGGGGATTTGTTTACTTACTCTCTCATTATTACAATACATTTGTACATTTTTGCATGATATTCATTGTCTTTTCATAATTTATTTCGTTTGGCAAGATTAAATTGAAATAAAATTGAGATATTATAATCATGAGACACATCTTTCTATTAAAAAAAAAAATTTTTTTTTTTTTTTTTAAGGGAATTTTTGGTTCTGAGGGGAAAAAACCAGCCTAGTTTGGTGGGGGAAGACGCCGATATTCGGCGTCTGTTATATAAGGTAAAAAAACCCTGTTTTGACCTTGATGTATACATAAGGGCGAAAAATTTGACCCTGAGGTTGAACTCCTCCAAACATCACCTAATTTGTTATTCTATGTTAGAATTTGTCGCTAAGCTCGAATCTGAAGTCCATTTTGTGATATCTCCAGCCTTTATGGGTAAACCCATCGCCCCTCCCCTGGGTTTTTTATCTAAAAAACCTAACCCAAACCCTCTGTCATGTATGTTTCAGCTTTCTCCAACCTGATTATCGTACGCAGCAGATCCATGTTTAATCGGTATTTCATGGTACTCAAAGATAAATAACAACAACCAAGTGTCAGCAAGGGAATGTATTGAACGACCATATATGTCTTTATCTTAGATATATTAATTTAAACACAATGATCATTGCATATGAAAATAAACATTAACAATTTTAATTTCCTGGGTAGAACCAGTACTTGCAGCTTAAACGACACCACCAGTCAGCAAAGTCAGACAAAGTCAGCTCTTCCATATAATGTCAGCTGGTTTCAAATAAGAAAAAAATCAATCAACAGCCAGAACACATATGTTCTGATAATCCAAGAACATTACATTACAATGAAATAGTCATGAAATAGTTCAATAATAAATCAACTAGAATAACACATAACTCAATGGTCAATGAACCCGTAATGTTTTTGTTATTAATATTTGAACCAGATGTGGTATTTTTTGGCAAGGTTACGGATTTTCTCGCGGACCTTTTGGTCCGACAGGCGCGGCCAGCGATCCCCCCGTTTTGTTTAACGGCCTGGATGGGGATGTTTTGCCGTTCTCAGCAGCCCATTTTATATCGGCACTGAAAACCTCTTCCATCTCCTTCGTCTCTGCCTCTGTGATAAAGGTTTTCCGTGCTAATGGCCATATTAATCCCAACGATGGATCATCCAACTTTGAAGTTGGTGGAATAGTGACAGGGTCTTCCTCTGGGTCCTCTAGGGACTCTTTCGCATCTGAGAGAATGGTGTCCAAGTCTTTCTGTGAAAATAGACAGGATACAGTGTTATATATCAAATATATATGAAAAAAAAGAACTGGTTCTAGTCCCAGGAAACAGACTCGAGAGTGTTTATATAAGCCTACGGCTTTCAATGCAATCGAGCTAAAATAAATAGGTTTAAACTAAATATATATGAATGCATATATAGACAGAAACGTATATGAATTTATAAATATATACGGGTATGTTTCAAGCTTACCGCCGCTTCTTCCATTTCGTGCCTCGGCTTGTTCTCTTCCATCAGCTCCCACTGCTTGCGTCGTTTCACATCAGGGCTGCTGGGCCTGTTGGAAGGGGCAGTGGCTGTGGCAGTGGTGCTGTTTGTGGGGGCTTTTGAGCGACCCTTGCCGTCATCTTCTGGGACAGCGGGTCTGGTTGGTACTTCGGGAAGTCTTTGCAAGCGAACCCAACACCTTGGCAGCTGTGGGAACCCTGTCAAACACACCTCAGGGCTGCTGGGGCTACTTGATGTGGCGGTGGAAGCGGTGCAGCTTGTTGAGGCCTCATGAGGTTGGGGGCTGTGATCTTCCGACACAGTGTGGCTGCTGGTGGCGGTGGTGGTGACGGTGGCGGTGGAAGCGGCGCAGCTTGTTGGGGCCTCATGAGGTTGGGAGCTGTGATCTTCTGACATTTATTGTTTTATGACGGGTTGTTGAGGAGGGCCCTGGCCCCTTCTCCTCCAATTTTTTGGATCCTGAATTTGCGATCAAGTTGTCCCGAAGACCGATGAGGCTGAGGATGGGTATCTATATCAAGAGGAACTACGGCCACGGAAAGGCCGGCCACAGAAAGGCCAGCCGTGAAACATGGGTTGTCCTCTCGCTGGACGGGAGTCATATTGGAGCGTATTTCCAATTTTTTGAGTGTCCTCTATTTCTCTGACTGATTTCTCGATATCACCAAACAGCCACTCATTATATGGCTGTGTAGATGAACAAAAAGAAGAGTAAGGTCTTTTCATTTCAGGCCTTAAAGCTTCCCTCCTTGTCATGTTAATTTGTTTGTTCGCATGTCCCAAAAGCGAGAGAGCATCTTGGCAATTGTCCAAAGGTTTGCTAATATCTATGCCCAGTTCTTTAATTTGCAGTTCAGCTTTTGCCATTGAATCCACTGATTGCGCAACTAAAATTGCTGCTTTGATGATTGAAGTTTCAGTGTTCTGTAAATTTTTGTCTAAAAACTTTGAATTTGTTTGAAGGAAATCCCAAACAATCTTGTTACACTTTACTGTTTGTAATGCTTCACAATTTTCAGGGCGAGGAAGTGCCTCAACTTTAATCATGTTTGAATATTCGTCCTCTTTAAACCCGTTTATAAACACATCATTTATGTTTGAAGCTAGTGTTTCTTGAATAGCACGGCCCAAAATCACATGACCTTCCAAACGCTTAGTCGTTTGACTGAAACGAGAACTCTCGAGATCTCGTTTATGAGAAAAGGATGCATTTTCTGTTTGTGATGCTTCACAATTAGAAAACTCTCCTTCTGCCAATTCCCCTTCCTCCATATATTCCTCATAGCCATAATCTACTGGCATCTCTTCTAAAGCCGAAACGCGAGTTACAAGTTCTGTAAACTTGACATCAGTGGCTAACTGTTGTTGTTTAATGTCCGACAATGCCTCCAGAATTTTTTACTGTAAATCAGCGTCGGACACAGATTTGTCCTTCGCCGACTTACTAGAAGCAGAGTGGAGGCAGCCTGAGGGGGGGGCTCTGGCAAAAAAGCTGTCATTTTCGAATTACGAGAGCTGCCCATCTCCCATGATGATGGTTTTCATTAGCATTTAAGGATTTTTTTACATCCATTTCTGAAACACACAAGAAGGATACAACAAATATTTCATTTTCCCTCAGGCAAACAAAATCTACAATCTGGGTACTACAAGTACTACTCTGAACATTCTTACTCCGGCAGTTACACATCGTTATAGGTATATTTGTTAATTTTTCGCCAATTATTAATTAATCGTCATGAAATTGCCGCTCTATATTGTCGGCTGGTTTTATTTTTCACGCCGTTTTTTTCTGCAATTAGATAACGCTGAACATTGCTTAGTGAAATAATTATTTAATCGACATCAACTTTTATTTTAAGATAATTTGCATATTTTAATTCCACAAGTGAACCACTATTAGGTTGTAGAGGTAGTACATTTAATGAGCATTTATTTTAATTTAAATTAATTATGATATTTGGACATGAAGACCATGCAAAAGAACAACCAGACTGACATAAACACTTTGTACATGTAGAGAACTTTCATATTAACTACAATTTTATAACGCTGACGTCCGAGCCCTTGGAGAGCACCTGAAGGTTAATTGGTCCAGTTGTAGTGGCCATCTCTATGTCAGGCATGAGCAGTCCATCCTCCTCCAATGCCTGCTGGAGAAGTTGGGCAGGCATGTTTATTATTTCCCTGGTCTCACACAAACATTCTGCCACCCCGTCGCTCACGCCTATTGCCTCTACAGAGACAATAGATTGCACAAGGGGAGCCTCCATTTTCTATATAAAAAATAAAAACAAACAATGCATAGGTTTACTCTTTTTATGTGCCCCACCACTATAAGTGGGGGACATATTGTTTTTGCCCTGTCCGTTGCTTTGTTTGTTTGTGTGTTTGTTTGCGTAAAACTTTAACATTCTGCCATATTTTTTGCTATATTGAAGATTGGCATGCATGTGTATCTCATGGAGCTGCACATTTTGAGTGGTGAAAGTCAAGGTCATCCTTCAGATCAAAGGTTAAAAAAAACAAATCCAAGGGAAGTAATAAGCTTTAAAGGGAGATAATAATCTGTACCTGCCAAATGATAAAAAATTAATCAATCAAAGAGGCGCAGTAGGGGACATAGTGTTTCTGACAAACACATATCTTGTTTTGTAAATTGTTAATTCTTGAAAGAAGTATACATTGTTTTGTTTGATTTTTTCATCAGAAGAATTGATTGATTAACAAACATTTAATGGACAGGTAAATCCTTAGACTATAGATCAACTTAGATTTAATGAAAATTCTAAACATCAACTTGTTTGATACAATACAATGTAGAATAGTAGTTGTTTTACACTTTAACAGTGCTTTTTTAAAACATTATAAATTTAAACAATCAGTTGGAATATTGGACTTGATGTGGAAAAATAGATACTAGAGCTCATTTGCATAAGGAATATGACTCAATAGAAGGTTTAAACATCAGCCAAAGAAAACCCTTTACACATTACAACAACTAAAAAGTAATTGTTTTTGCAATAGGTGGGTTGTCCCAATAGACATAATATACACAAATTGAACTTTCTGTTGCATCAGCAAGAGAGAAACCTTATTGTACAATGCGGCCTTTGAGTTTGGCGACAAAAACATTTTGTGACATAACGTTATATGCATATTGTTTATTCCTATAGAATATTGATTATTTTTATGATAGAAATTTAAGTACGATTAGATTTAATAATAAGGAAATATTTTAATTATATGTTTGAGTAATTGATTAGTAACTATTGTAATTACTAATATGTAAGGAAATGTTAAAAGATTATTTACATCAGTATTTCTATCTTATACATAAGCAGAAGTTAAAAGTTAAAGTGGTCAAACTATTTGAGAGTTCATCTTGTGCATATAAAGACTAGTTAAAATATTGGAAGGTTTGTCAATAAGCAAGTAAACATGATATAGTGTGGGGTAAATAAATTGAAAAGTTTAATACCATATGTAAAGATTAGGAAATTTAGGGATTATATAACTGACAGACATTTGATTAACAAAACAGGTCAACCTATTGACATATAGGATTGTTATTATACCACATAGATCGTTGTAACGGTACACATGAAAGGGATAAACAGAAAATCTTATTTGTACAGGCCATATAAAATAATTCACAGGCATTCGCAGGTAAATATAACGTAAAGTTTTACATGTATGTCAACACCAAGTAATGAGATTTTAGAACATTCTACATGTATAAGCATGTAAGAACTCAAACAGTTTGGGTTATCAATTCCCAAGGTGCATTGTAACCAATCCATGATAAGCCCTGACCTTGGTGACCAATGGAAATTACAAGTAAATTTTATGTAAATTAACCTGGAGATAAAATGCATTGTTTTAGTTAGTAGTGGGCATTCTGCGCTAAGATTTTGTCACGTCTTCTTGACGTGGCGGCCATCTTGGTCGCCGCGCTGTAAAATTGTATTTCATGAATATTAGCAAGCGTTGTATTAGGAAATATTCAACAGAAATAAATCTCGATGAAAACATAGATGAACTTTGTTACTGTGTGTTCACAATGTGTAATTACGTGACAATTTCCAAAACAAGGTACAGAGCAAATATAGAAGACAATAATGTACATTATATCTCGTCTTTACGAAAAAGCTTTAGAGATAAAGCATTATTTAGATTTTTGTTATAAATTTTTTGAAGAAGCCGCAAATGGTATAAAAAGGCCTTACTGCATAGGTTGATAGTGCGCGTCTATCCAGAGCCACAAAAAAAGTAAAAATAGAAATGAATCAATTCAATAAACAAATTTCAGTAAAAGACAAAAACTATAGTGAAAGGCAAAAACTTAAGAAAAATGCTCACTTGGATTTTGGACCTCATAGTTGTGGAGAGCCACAGGACATTTTTGTTACTGTTGACGATCACATCGGTGATCGTCACGTGGTCACCAGGCCTTACATCAGATTGAACGGCATCACGCCAAAGAGTGACCTGTGTCTTGGAACTGTCATTCTGGACAGTGATGGTCTTGATGGGGACCATTCCACCCTGTACCGGCACCTCTTTCGGTTCGTCTTTCTGCTCATATGAATTTTAGTGAGTACATCAAATACTGCATAAATAGCAAGTGTCAAACAAGGAAGATTTCTGTAAAAGCGTTTATCAACTTATGAACAGCTTTTGATTTTGGTGGCCAACCATGTATCTATGTTGAATGCAATGAGAAAAGATCAGAAACCATATTGTGATAATGGAGGTTAAACTATTATGAGGGCAAAAAACTAAGTCGCTATGTGTACAGACATGTATATGCATGTATAATTTGTCAATTCAAATGACATCAATAATGTAGATTATAGCAATTTGTGGGAAATGCAGCTATTATATCTACCATGATATTCAGATAATTAACATACAACTATTTTAGTCTGACAGAAATTAAAGAGATTCATTTAAATATATCAATTTTCATGAAAAGTTTTTTTTCGCTGCACACCTGCGTGACTTTCCCACTGATAGAGACACGTTTCTTGGCAGGCAAAGTCAATGCTGTCTTAATTTGGACCAACTCCGTCGGCGGTGGATTGAGGAGCCTCTCACCATCCTGCCTATGTTGTGGAGGAACCTGTAGGGGTCCCAACATGAGCACCTTTGATGCGCTAGTCAATATGAGGACTCTTCCCTTAGCCTCGGTTCTGCGAATAGTGCTGCACAGAATCAAAGTGTTGCCCACCAATAAATGGTGTAAAAGTGATATTTTAATCAACAAACAGTGCATTTTGATGCAAGTTTATTATGACCCATTAAACGTTAACGTCATTGAACAGTCTGGATTTTGACATCTTGAGCTTTTCTTTGTTTTCCATTCTTTTTCCAGGTGATTCATCAACAAATTCGGTTTCATCCCCAAATAAATTTGTTTCCTGTGATTCACTGAATCTAGCCCAAACAAATCTTGCCACTCTTATCAGTTTGAAGGTCTTTGATGTGTTGTGAGGTCGTACTCCTAATCAGTCATTAAAGTCATTACCGTTTTAAGTGTATTGAATGTGTCTGTTGTTTCTTAAACTCTCATGGTTTTGATAAAATAAATGGATTATAGTTAAACCGTTTTCAATGGTGCACATATTATCTAAATTCATGCCTTCAACATTCTCACCCCATCCCATTACACTTGCTAAGTTTGCTTTGCTCTTCTTTTGCTTTGTTTTTCTTAGTTTTGCAGGACTTTTGTGGTAAAGATTTTTTTTTTTCTGCTTCCGTTGTTTTTTCCAGATTTCTTCCTTTACCTTCAAATCAGCATCAACCTGCTTTTGCTTTCTTTTGGCACTTTTTTTTTTCATTGCCCCAGGAAATGATTGTTGTCTTAATTTTGCTTGAATGGCAGCTTTGTTCTTCATGACAAAAACTGATGGTCTGCGATCTCTTTCAGACTTAAAAAATATGTCATTTTTCAAATATTTGAACCAGTTTTCAACTAGTGAATTAGTGTCTCTTGTAATGATTTCATCAAGAGCGTTCATTTTTGCAAGCATTTCTCCTGACCAAAGAGGAAAAAGAGGGAGGTAAGATGCAATTAGCAGTTCAGGAAGGTCAGGTATATACAATCGATTGTCTGTTGAACCATCAGTTGTTATTTGTCCAGGTTGTACATCATTTTTTGCATTTTCAAACACGTTTGTGAAACGTGAAGCCTGTCTTATTGTTTTTTTTACCAAATCGTCAACAACAAAATCCTCTGCAAGCAAGTCATCTAGTTGCATTCAAGCCATTTCAGGGCTTTTTTTCCTTCTGTAGCAAGGGCCTTATAAAGGCCCCTTCCCCTAAGATCTCTTTAAAATCATGCAATTTTCCCCAAATGACAAGCTTACTTTGGGAAATGTGTTCCCCTTTTTGAGTTTTGTCAATATATTCATGCCCCCGGATCGAAAGATCAGGAGTGTATTGTTTTTGTCTGTCTGTCTGTCTGTCGGTCGGTTGGTCGGTCAGTGTGTGTGTGTGTGTGTGTGTGTCACAAAACTTTAACCTTGGTTAAACTTTTATAACTTTTGCAATATTGAAGATAGCAACTTTATATTTGGCATGCATGTGTATCTCATGGAGCTTCACATTTTGAGTGGTGAAAAGTCAAGGTCAAGGTCATCCTTCAAGGTCAAAGGTCAAATATCATTGTATTTTTCGTTCCTAAAACTATTGTTAAAGTTTAGTCATAACTTTTTGAATATTTAAGATAACAACTTGATATTTGGCATGCATGTGTATCTCATGGAGCTGCACATTTTGAGTAGCTAAAGGTCAAGGTCATCATTCAAGGTCAAAGGTCGAATTTATGGCTTCAAAGCGGCACAATAGGGCGCATTGTGTTTCAGACAAACACATCTCTTGTTTTTCCGAAATTTGAATTGCAGGCCCTTTCCCCAAATCAAGAATAAAAAAGCCCTGCATTTCATCCTCTTCTTCTGGACATTTTACAATCTTTTTAGCTCACCTGAGCACATGGTGCTCATGGTGAGCTTTTGGGATTGCCTTTTGTCTGTCGTGCGTCCGTCTTCAACATTTTGCCTTGTGAACACTCTAGAAGCCACATTTCTTGTCCGATCTTCATGACACTTGGTCAGAACATTTGTCCAAATGATACTTGACTGAGTTTGAAACTGGGTCATGCTGGGTCAAAAACTAGGTCACTAGATCGAACAAAAGAAAAACCTTGTGAACACTGTTGAAGTCACTGTTGATGCCCAATCTTCATGTAACTTTGTCAAAATGATTGTCTCAACAGGGCTTTCCTTTGACCCGAGCTCCCGGGTTTTGACGCTTGAAAATTACAGAAGACCCCTTTTTGACTCTTGAGAAAATTACGTCATGCGTCACATTTGACCCGGGGGAATATACCGACTTGCGTCAACGAGATCAAAAGTTGTGCAGACTAAGCGATAATTGGCTCGGGGCGGAGTATCTCATTTAGTACACGCTAATCGTTAACGCCCGTTTCAAATCATCGAAGCACAAGTCCACCCAGTAGGCGGAGTTTGGTTAATTAAGAAATCTAGTATTGACCAATTAAAACCCTGCTGGTTTGATGACGCGTGTATTAACTTTCCATTATTTATCATAGCGTTTGTTATCAGCTGTTTGCGGAAAAGACGTGTATTAAACCCACCTAGTTGCAATAATCCAACTCCCAGCTATTGACCCTCTGAGCTGTACGTATGTACTCATAAAAGCTCAGAGCATTTAAGAAGAACTATAAACCCACCAAAACAGAATGGACTCATCCGCGTCAGTTTTAATAATATTCAATATAAAATAATAACATCCATATCCACAGAACACCGTAAAGCATATTTTGAGATATTTCCAGAGTATGGCAGAATGTATTTCCAAAGCTGAATGCACCCATCACTGTTTTACTTCATGATTGCTCAGTTCAAAGACGCGCGAAAGTTATGCTGGCATATGTACTGTCTACAACGTCAAATTACACGCTTTGCATCAAAGTTGCTAAAAATAACTATAGAACCGATATTACTGACCTTGTGGCAAAGTGACAATTTTTGCATGAGCTAATTGATTACAAAATACATGTAGGCGTAATAATTGACCGTTTGAGAAGGCATAGAAAACAGCGTGTTTGTCGCACGTCTTCAGTGAAGATGGCACATGAAATAATTAAAGGGCGTCGGAATTTTTGATGGGATTAAATACGGAGGCACCTTTATCGGCGAGTAGAAATAATTTCCTTTTATAGTTTACCAATTTATATAGGCTATTGTGTTTAGGTACCACCCGTATGTTTTTTGTTGTTGTTTTTTTGTGATAGCCAGCGGAAATGTGTTTTTTTTCACATTTTGTATTTCATTCTTAATTTAATAGCCACGCGAAACGGTCAAACAAAGTTATTGGATAAAGTGTAATTGTGCTTGTGCATTCGGAAAATGTCGCAGAGAAACCTTTTCGAATTCGGAATCGGTAGTAACTCTGAAAGTGTGTGTAAGACGCCAACGACAAAGCGTACTTTAGATCTAAATGACAGTGCTCCTAACACCCCCAAATGTGCGAAAGAAGAACATATGACATATTACTCTGCTGTATACATGAAGTTAATGTTGTATTAGAAAACATGTTTTGTATTTATTAATCATTGAAATATTGTGTTTAAATGCATAGTGTTGTAGTGACAGTAAAATGCAAGAAATAAATGTTAACATACCTGTATCTTTTAAGTTGTTGCTTTTTATATATTATATCTCAGTAATTTGCTTAAATTGCAAAAAATCATTGAATCTCCTGCGTTATTATTAGGACTCTCAGAAGTTTGATTTTGACTCTTGAAAATATGGTCCCAAGAGTCCTTGACTCTTGAGATTTGAGGTCTAAGGAAAGCCCTGTCTCAATGATATGTTGGTTGAGTTCAAAAATTGTTCCGGTCTGTTGAAAAACATGGTCGCCAAGGGGCGGGGCAGTATTCCTTATATGGCTATAGAGAAACCTTGTGAACACTCTTGAAGTCACAATTTTTGCCCAATCATCACGAAACTTGGTCAAAGCATTGTTTTAATTGATATCTCGGACGAGATCGAAAATGGTCCAGATCGGTGAAAAAACATGGCCGCCAGGGGGCGGGGCAGTTTTCCTTATATGGTTAAAGTAAAACTTTGTTAACACTCTAGAGGCCACATTAATTGTCCAATCTTCATTAAACTTTGACGGAAGATTGGTCTCAATGATATCTTGGATGAATTCGAAAGTGGTTACGTTTGCTTGAAAAACATGGCTGCCAAGGTGCGGGGCATTTTTCCATATATGGCTATATATGGCTATATACCTTGTGAACACTCTAGAGGCCACATTTATTTCAATCTTCATGAAATTTGATCAGAAGATGCTTGAAAAACATGGCTGCCAAGGGGCGGGGCATTTTTCCTTATATGGCTATATATGGCCATAGTAAAATTTTGTTAACACTCTAGAGGCCACATTAATTGTCCGATCTTCATGAAACTTGGTCAGAAGAATTACCCCAATAATATCTTGGATGAGTTCAAAAATGATGCTGGTTGGATGAAAAACATGGCTGCCAGGGGACGGGGCATTTTTCCTTATATGGCTTAAGTAAAACTTTGTTAACACTCTTGAGGCCACATTTATTTTCCGATCTTCATGAAACTTGGTCAGAAGCTTTGTCCTAATGTTATCTTGAATGATTTCGAAAATGGTTTCGGTTGCTTAAAAAACATGGCCACCAGGGGGCTTGGCATTTTTCCTAATATGGCTATATATCATGCTTTAGTAAAACCTTGTTAACACACTGAGGCCACATTTATTGTCCGATCATCATGAAACTTGGTCAGATGATTTGTCCCAATGATATCTTGGATGATTTTCAAAATGGTTCCGGTTGGTGGAAAAACATGGCCGCCATGGGGGCGTGGCATTTTTACCTGATATAGCTATAGTTAAACCTTGTAAACACTCAAGAAGCCATATTTATTGTACGATCATCATGAAACTTTGTCAGAAGATTTGTCCCAATGATATTTTGGACAAGTTCAAAAGTGGTTCCAGTTGCTTGAAAAACATGGCCACCCGTGGGCGGGGCATTTTTCCTTATTTGGACTTATGAATCTTCATGAAACTTTGTCAGTATATTTGTTTAATTGATATCTTGGATGCGTATGAAAATGGTTCTGGTCTGTTGAATAACGTGGCTGCCAGGGTGTTCACTAGTCATGAAAGTTGGTAAGAACATATTGTTCTAATGATATCTTTGGCTGCACAGAACAGGTCAGTTCCTTTGAACCTCAGGTGAGCGACTTTGGACCTTTCAGGCCCTCTTGTTACATTTCTTAGCTGCCGGGCCACTTGTTGCTACTTTTCTGTGAACGAATCATCCATGCATTGGTTGATAGACTTATGGTTCACTGGAACCATAATCTGAACTTTCAGAGCTGTAAGTGTTATTCAGAATCTAGGTGTCCATCGGCATCAGTCCAATTACCGTAAAACGCTGTGTATAACGCGCATTTATGTATAATGCGCATCTTCTTTTTTAAGCTAAAAAATCGGAAAAAAAGTTTTTGAAGCAAAAAAATTGGGGGAAAAATTCCGTACCGCAGGCTAACTGAAAATCGTTATATTTACATTGCCGATCTTACGTGTTTTATTGCTTCGATTATTAATTATTTTAAAAACGATAACGATACAACTAGTTTGTGTGTCTTTTTTTAAATCATATGCGTGAAAATAAATGTTTGGATTTAAATGAATTATGCATGAAATGCACACTTCCCACGAGGATACCATCAAGGTTTTCATCATATATCTCCGAAGTAACTGTCCACGTTTTTATCGTGGAGGACTACACATGACGGATGGATTAGTTATAGCCAAGAAACTGACATTATCGATTGGTATTTCACGTGGTTATTCATGCATGACTAATTCACAACCTCGCGTTTTATTTACATTGCCGATATCATGCGTTCTTTTGGAGTGTTTATACTTGACAGAAGACTTTAACGACTCAAACTTTTCAACACCATTACGACATTACCGGCGATAAACAAACAATGGAGGTGTGAAGCTGTTTGCCAGTTCGCATGTTTTGATAATAGCCAGGCTACACAAAACCTGACAGGTGACGCAAATTGCTCGATAATCACATCCTCAATCTTGGCAAGACGTATGAAAACGTGTAAACAAACACAACATCAATTTTATTAACACATTTGAAAAGCAAGAAAAATAATCATAAATATATCGGGGGAGACCTTGCCGACATACTAATGTAAATCGACAATTGCCCCCAAATAAATTTTGTAACCCTAGTACAGTAGGGTATAATATTGTGGGAAAACAATAACATTTAAATAAAAATGGCTTCCTTGATTTTCATTCTCTTCAAATTTATTTGAATTAATGCTCTGTATGTACCTGAAAAAGATAGAAAATATTTATGTTAACTTTATAATGTTTGTCCATCTTATTCAGATCGTAAATATAACACTATTATTAACATAGTTACAGTTAAAACACCGGGGAACAGAATGATGCAAATTAACGCAACTGGGTAACTGACAGGGAAAAAATGTCTTGGCATGGCTGTAGTTGTGCATAACGCACATCAAGTTCTTATACACAACTTTTTACTGTACATCTAAAGGAAATGACGTATCTGCATCTTGAACCATGACATGTCCAGAACTTATCAAGTCCAAAAGTCGCAATGGGTCGCTTATGTCAATAACTGGAACAGGATCATCTACACCAACTGAAGTATCAACTGCAACTTTCTCAACAGTCAGTTCAGCCTGCATATTATCAGTCCATGCCTCTTTAAGCAATGCCGGGAAAGACCATTTGTTGACAAGTGCAAAGGATGAGCCTGCAAAAACAGGAAACATGCCTCATTGTATTCACGCTTTAGAGGTCCAAAGACAGTTTTGTCAAGCGGTTGCAGATAGTGTGTGCAATAAGGTGGTAGGCAAAGGTGAGGATAATATCCTCCTCCATAGCTCTATTGCCAACGACTCATGACTGCTGTGACCATCTATAATCAGTAACTGAGGGCGTTCTGCTCCACAGTTTTTTATGAAAACCTCATCAAACCACTGTTCTCCTATGTTGTTGGTTATCCAACCGCTTTTCTGGTACGTCCATACTGTAACAGGTGGACTTGCAGTGGTATTGAAGGTATGAAGTCACCTCTGTGTTTTGCCTTTCGCAATAAGCAAGTGAGGCATTTTCTGGCTACATGCATTCACACATGCCATTGCAGTACTATTAGAAGAGCAGTTTGTGGTTTTACTTAACATGCTGCATTCACCCTTTTCAGCCTCAACCTTCACTGGGCAATGTTCAAAGTTAAAACCAGTTTTGTCAGCATTCCATCATGACTTGGTTCAAGGTTCAAGTCTGTAATGATTTTACCAAGGTTGTCAAAGTATTTTCCGATGACCTCTGAATTCATCATACGTGATTACTTCTTTGGAGTCCTATTTACAAGCTCCGGATGTCTCCTACAAACCCCTTCTCACCAGTCCTTTCCAGCATGAAAATCTTTGTAAGAGGAATGTAGCTTGATCCGTTTTCTTAAAACATTCGTTTTGAGCAAGATTTGTTTTTGTGTAAGACCTATGCCTAACTGAGAAGCAAGTTTGACACCTTTCACTATCTTATTCTCCACATAAGCTGTAAGAGCTGGAGGACGCCCATGAGTGACAGGTGGTGAATGCTTTCCACTTATACGGGCAGCTATTGATTAATGATGATTTGTTTGCATTTCAAATTTTGCCGTTATCTAGACCGACATTCTTGTTAAACCTGTCAGACCAATATGAAATACCGGCAGACCGGCAATTTTGTTAAGCCTCAACCTGGATGGCTTTGACACAATTTGTTTACTGTCCAAATGTAAATAGGGGAGTAATTGGAAAATATTTTGACAGGCATGTTTTCTTTACACACAAAAACAAAATCACACAAACTCCACCCCAAAATAATTCAAAAAAGAAAAAGTAAAAAAAACAAACCTGCACTATTTTCCCAGAAACTGATATCCTTTCTTTCATTGGTGACCTTAGCCCAACATCGATTTTTACAGTATCTGCTGCTGGTGGGTTTATTATTTTCATGCCCTCTTCGCTGTATTCAGATGGCACATCTATACTCGATGTAATGAATATTTTGGTATTTTTGTAGCAACTATGCAAGGTTGATCTTCCTTTTTCTGGATAATTTCTCAGTCTGTCCACTTGTTAGTCATGAAAATTTAGCTGCATCGTAACAAATGGATCTACAGCATAATGTTTCATCACTGAAAGCAACTGTCAGTGCTTGTCTGACCAACCAGTCAGACCCTTTGTACTTCAATAGCTGCTCAGCCCGGGCGACAACCTTTAGCTTTAGGGGCTTGAGTTAGGGCCTGTTGCCCTGTTCTCAAAAATAGTCTTGAGTGTAGCTATCTGCTTAACTTGCACATGCTACTAGAATTACTGTCAAAAGTGATTTTATGCTCCAACAGAAGAATTTATTGACGACAAACTAAAATTGAACATATATCGCAATATAAACCTTCTGTGTATGCTTAACACTTTGTGTATGTCTTTTCAATGAAATTAAGTCAAGCCTAAAGTGCTCAAAGTCCCCATCGTCAATCTTAGAAGTTCCATTATATATTGATAGAAAATAAGACTTTCAAAGAATCTATACCATTTTCTTTCCTTGGAACCTTACGGTTTGGATAAGGCTTCCTCCACAGCATTTCGTGTATGTGTTTGATAATCAAATTAATGTCGTCTTAATTGTTATCGCTCAACTTAACAGAAAGGACTGGGTTGGTTTGGTTTTTTTCCTCATTAAGCATATTATTTGGCGTTAACTAATATTTTCTTGATTGAAAATGTCATTGTCCATGGCTCACATGTTACTTCGCTTCCATCCTTAATGACGCCATAAAGAGATAGGTTGCCTAGTTCTGTCCCATAAGACAAACTCAACTTGTCAAAGTTGTCATGGAATTTATTCTGATGATTTACACAAAACTTTAAAGTTCTCAGAATATTCTTTGCCACTAGACATTTTAACAAGATAAAGGATACTCCACACTCGAGGCCCTGTAACAGTGAGAGAACAAGCCAGAAAGCTCCTGCTGTCTGAGACGTAGTGCTTCCCACATGTAATAGCAGTTTAGCTTAGATACCATATATTTGAAATATTTGTATAACCAAAAGTTAAGTAGTAAGTCTGAGAGTATTTTTCAAAACCTTGATGTATGAAGCCTCAGACATTCAGATTTACTGCAAAATTCAAAACTAGCGGGCATTGTGTTCTCCATTTAGTATGTAGTTGTAAATTTTTAAACAAAACATTTTTTTTATTTGCATACATTTGGCAGGACCAAAAATAAATTGTGTGTTACTTCGAAGGAAGGAGCACAAAGGTTTTTGTTGAGTTTTTGGTTGATGTTAGGTGAGGAAGTCCGTATTATTTCCTTGAAACTTGTTAATGTTACTTTGACGAAAGAAACAGTTAAGTTAACTTGTATTTTATATGAAATAAAGTTGTTGCTTTGAGTAAATTAGGAACAAAATATTAGTGTTACTTTGGAGAAAGTAACATTAATCTTAAAATAATTATTAACTGATCACTAACAATATTTTTTTACTAACTGATGCTTGTGTACATTGAAGAGCACTTATACTTAAAATCTGTAGGTAGCTGATAAGAGCTCATGCAGTTTTTAGCTCACTTAAGCACAACTTGCTCCACTGTTGAGCTTTCGTGATTGCCTCTTGTCAGTCATCTGTCAACAAAATTCATCTTGGTAACACTCTAGAGGCCACATTTATTGTCCAATATTCATAAAACGTTGACAGAAGTTTTGTCCCAATGATATCTTGGGTGTGTTCAAAACTAGGTTATGTGAGGTAAAAAACTAGGTCACTGGGTTAAATTAAAGAAGTAGTCAAATAGAAGTCACATTTTTAGTCCAATTTTATAAAACTTGGTTAGAATTTTATTCTAATGATATCTGAGCAGTGTTTGACAATGGTACTGGTCTGTGAAAAACCTGGCTGCCAGTTGACTGTCATGTTAGATACATAAAACTTGGTCAAATAAAAGAAAAAGCTTGTTAACATCTAGAAGTCAAAATTCAATTCAAATCTTCATGGAACTTGGTCAAAACATTTGTTCTTATGATAGCTCTGCCATATTAAAAAATAAAATGTGCCTTAAATTATTTTCTTTCGAGTAAAATGCACTTTGATTGGAACATTTGATCATTTCAACATCATTGTCCAAGCCGTAGGGTTCCAAAGATAGAAAGTGAAATGGATTCTTTTGAAATTCTTTTTTATATCAATACAAGGAACTTCTAAGAAAGACGATTGGGATTTTGAGGGGTAAAGCTTCCCTTAATTTCATTGAAAAGACATATGTGAAGTGTTTAGCATTCACAGAAGGTTTATATTGTGATTATGTTCAATGTTACAAGTTTGACGGCTAAATTTGAGGTTCTGTTATAGCGCTGTATAGCTGGTCCACATATTTGAAGAATTTCTTTTACTGTGTCCATTCTGAACACAACAACATCAACACTTTTGCAATATGACATACTACTACTTTTAAATACAAAGAACTGAACACAATATTGTTGTGCTCCTCTTATGTGCGGAGGAAACAGACTCAGCAACTCAGTTATTTCATAAAATCATTTATTAATTTTAGCTCTTAACAGAACCAATTTTTAGCAATAAACATGTTTTGCTCACAGAATAAAAGCACAAAAGCCACAGTAACACTTGTGTCGTCGTAATTCACATTGTAAAAGCACGTTTGATTTAAACTTGCGGAATCCGTTGTGAGGGCAGTCGGCACAAAGCACTTTTAAAAACAATTTATAACGGTTTAAAATGATCTTCAAAAAAGACAGAATGATATTACTTTAAGTTAAACTAATCCGTTTACATACGTAGAATTAATTCATCCGACAAGCGTGTCTTCCAGCTTTTTTATGTCCCCCACTATAGTAGTGGGGGACATATTGTTTTTGCCCTGTCTGTTGGTCTGTTGGTTGGTTGGTCTGTTGGTTGGTTTGCGCCAACTTTAACATTTGCAATAACTTTTGCAATATTGAAGATAGCAACTTGATATTTGGCATGCATATGTTTCTCATGGAGCTGCACATTTTGAGTGGTGAAAGGTCAAGGTCAAGGTCATCCTTCAAGGTCAAAGGTCAAATATATGGGTCAAAATCGCTCATTTAATGTACACTTTTGCAGTATTTCAATATTCAAGATAGCAACTTGATATTTGGCATGCATGTGTATCTCATGGAGCTGCACATTTTGAGTGGTGAAAGGTCAAGGTCATCCTTCAAGGTCAGATGTCAAATATATGTGGCCAAAATCGCTCATTTTATGAGTACTTTTGCAATATTGAAGATAGCAACTTGATATTTGGCATGCATGTGTATCTCATGGAGCTGCACATTTTGAGTGGTGAAAGGTCAAGGTCATCCTTCAAGGTCAGAGGTCAAATATATGTGGCCCTAATCGCTAATTTTCTGAATACTTTTGCAATATTGAAGATAGCAACTTGATATTTGGCATGCATGTGTATCTCATGGAGCTGCACATTTTTAGTGGTGAAAGGTCAAGGTCAAGGTCATCCTTCAAGGTCAAATATATGGGTCAAAATTGCTCATGTAATGTCACTTCTGCAATATTGAAGCTAGCAATTTTATATTTGAAATGCATGTGTATCTCATGGAGCTGCACATTTTGAGTGGTGAAGGGTCAAGGTCAAGGTCATCTTACGAGGTCAAGGTCATCCTACAAGGTCAAACGTCATATAGGGGGACATTGTGTTTCACTAACGCATCTTGTTTAAATTCCAGTCCTCCCGCTCTGGAACTACACAGACTATTAATAGCTCATAGAACGATTGCCTTTACACGGTCGAACTTGCTGTAATAATCAGTTGAGACATAGGACGGCTTTTTTTTATGTTTTGGTAACCAATATTCAACACTGATTGTTGGTGAAAATACAGTGTTTATAATTTCAGTATACATTGTAAGTAACAATTTTATCAAAAATGCATTTGTAGTTAAAATTTTGTCGAGTAAATGTAACGTGTACAAGATTGTGATCACACTGTTTAGATATACAAATAAATTTCCTTCAGCCTACCTGGCTTATGATTAGATATTCTTAACAAATGATTGGGGCATATAAACATGAATTAATAAACTGCTATCAAAACTAGCAACAATAACTGAGACACTTAAAAAACGCCTGCCTGGGCGATTATTAATTACAGTCACCGTGCTTTCACTACCATGGCAAGAATACTTATTCCCTAAAACAGTCCACACATATATCATGCACACAGTGGAAAATACAAGTCTATCTGAGTGTTTCAAAACTGGAGTCACAATGCACTCCAAACCTCGAGTATGGAACCTATTCCTACAACGGCACCGTCACACAGAAGCTACCAAAAAAAGCCTATGCACTGGTCTGCTTATGCTCTGTTCTTCTAACAGGGTTTAGATATATGGAATGTTTTGACTCAGTTCATCCCTAACATGGCTAGGAGACTACTGTGGAGCCAAAACTACCTAATATATACATGTGAAATTAAAGAGCATGGTGTAATTAAAGAGCATGCCATGTTTTGAATTTATATGCTGAAACGTAATGTTATAACCCACACGTTTTACTGTAACAGAACGTTTTTTTAAGATAAGTGGTACAGAAAATACACTTCGAATATCTTTTTAAAGATATTTCTTGTTATATTTGATCGAGAATGTAATCCGCCTCCCAGTTTCGCTAAATGGATCAAGTTCCCCACGGGTACTTCTTCCCCGTACCCCCATTTTTTTCCCTACATTTTTCGTACCCAATTTTTTTTGGTACCCAAAGTTTTGCTCATACCCAATTTTTTTTCCTACCTAATTTTAGTAATAAAAATTACATTTGTTTCATAAAACATGTAACGTTTTGATTCTTATTTTAAGCTAACCTGAGCACAAGGTGCTCATGGTGTGTTTTTAGGATCACCATTAAATTTTGTCCTTAATGTGTTGTCAACATTTTTCCTTGTGAACACTCTATAGGCAACATCTATTGCTTGATTGCAATGAAATTTAGTAAAAAAAGGTTGTCCCAATGATATCTTTGTCGTGTCCGAAAATGGATCACACCAGAGTAAAACCTAGGTCACTTAGTCAAAATAAAGAAAAAGTTTGTTAACACTAGAATTCACATTTATAATTCAATCTTCCTGAAACTTAATCAAAACATATGTCTTAATGATATCATTCTCAGCTTTGTTTGAAAATGGTTTCGGTTCGTTAAAAAAAGATGGCTGCCAGGGGGGGCATATTTGCTCACATTGCTATAATAAAACCTTTGTAACACTCTAGAAGTCACGTTTTACTTCAATTTTTGTGAAACTTGGTCCGCAAATTTGTTGTTATGATAGCTCGGCTGAATTAGAAATTGTTACGATCCGTAACATGGCCACCAGGGAGCGGGGCAGTTTACCTTGTAGGACTATAGCAAATTCTTGTAAACACTCTCGTTTATAAAAAATCATGCTGCACTGATGATATCTACATGTATTTGAACTTGTATCTGACAATGTAGAAAATACACTAAGCACTAGTAGTAATGCACAACATGCCCTAGTGTACAAATGCATAATTATCAACATTAAGCTAGGCTATCAACAGCAGTATATTCTGATTGGAAGACATTCATGTAACGGGTATAATATATATTTAAAGTCCTCAAAATGCTGTAATCCAATAAATTCCTCTTGAAGCATCATAAATTATGTAAAGTGTATTTGCTGTTCTTTGCTAATCGGGCTCATATCTGCCCCCACCCGATCAAATAGGGAAATTGTCCGGTAGGAAGTTATTTTATCAGTTATTTAGCTATTAGCTAATCGAGTCAATAAAATATTTTACTTGGCCACTTCTGACCCATGTCAAGATTAAATATCACATACATGGAGTCGAGGGCCTCTATATGATGTTTCATATAAAATATAACACTAGGTCATAATGACTTCTTTATTAACATTACATTTTATTTAATGACATATTAAAACATTAATAAAATTTGTATTTGGCATAAAATAGCACAAAGCATTCTTAAAGCATTCTTAAAGCCTAAAACAATTCATAAAATTGGTTTGAAAAGGAGGTGGTAGAAATACAACTATTTCTATATCTAAGATACAGTAGTACAAACTATTTTATAAATATGTATCTTGTTACATTGTCTGGTTGTGTTGTAGTGTTCTCATAGCTTTGAGATTCACACGATATTGATTCCACTTCTTAGATATCGATTGTTACATTGTCTGGTTGTGTTGTAGTGTTCTCATAGCTTTGAGATTCACACGATATCGATTCCACTTTTTAGATATCGATTAACTGTTTGCTTTTCATTTTGACTGATTCATTATGAATGTTCAGAAGAAAACCTGATTCAGTAGCGTCATGAATGCCACGGCATATTATTTCGCAAGATGGCTGATGCTCAAAAAGAGCTCTTGCAGAAATGCTTTTCTTTGCTTGCTTTTTGGGTGGAGATACTTTATACACTGATGAACGAAATGGTGACTTAATGGGCGTTTTGGTGTAACTAATCGTATTGTTTGCGATGGTTTCGAGCGCTTTAATTCTCTTCAAACGATGAAGTTATAGACTTGACTTTTGGCGCTTTCTGTAATAATAAAACAGCTATATATAACAGACATCTAATTATACCAATTTATTTGATGACATTAATATTTTATTTTCACAAAATAATTATATAACGATTACCACATATTTGTAATTCAGACTAACATATATATCACTTTGCCACTTAAATGGTAAAGTTATCACGTTGTCCAAAACTTTCAAACGGGCGTATCTAGTGACAGTTTGGCTCTCTTGTTTTAATTCAGATAAAGTAAATTGAGCATTATAATCTAAAATGAATAAATTAAAGTTATTATTCCAAGAATGTTCCTGAACAGGTTCATCCGTCGTTGGATTTTGTGTCTTGAGGTTTGTACCAGATCTCTGACCTTCTCCAGATGCTGCATTGCAGCTTGGGTCTGGTTCCTTGCCAAATGATACAGGGTCACTTTGAGCAACCTATATTCTTCTTCGTGCTCTCTTAGTAATATTGTTAATTTTGCCATGTCATGGCTGAGACTAAACTACTCTGTTGATGCTGTTGTAGTTGCTGTTGGTGATGATAGTAAAGTCGTTGACACTGATGGTGTTGACTAAAAAAGCAGAGCATGACTTGTTGGCAATGATTGTACATGACAAAATGCTGAGATCCACTGGAACTTGTTGCCGATGTAGTTGCTGTTGGTGATGATCTTACTTGCGTTGACATTGCTGGTGTTGACGACTTAAGCAGTGCATGACTTATCCACTGGAACTTGAAGTCTTTTCAGGCGTTTTTTAATCCTTCTTAGAAATTTCTTAGGATCTGTTCACTTGTGATTTACTGTTAATCTGAAAATAGATGTAAATGACTGTAATTGTTTATGTGAAGTTAATAAAATGAAAAAGAATCGAATATTTTATTGTTTGTCTCTCTTCCTTCTTATGGAAAGCCTTCAGTTATGTGACATACAGCAAACTACACGGATGCGAGTGGTAAATAATAGTGTCGCTTATTTTGCAAGAGGCGAATTATTTCATGAAAGTGGTTTAGAACACTAAAACAGTGCAGTATAACAACAAACCCACCTTCTTGCATTTGAAGTTCATCGTCGTTTGCAACGCTCATTGCAATGATGCCTGCCACCTGCAGCATCTGGCCTCCAGGCAGCTTGATTTGCTTAATCTGCGTAGGCTGCTGACCTTGACCTACTGGCTGCAGCTGCGTCTTCATCGGGCTCTGAACAAGCGTTCCCTTAGATGTCTCTGAAACAAACCCCTGCTTGAGCTGGCCCTGGACACTCGCGCCCATGACCGCCTGCTCAATGCTAACTGTGGAGATACCGGGTTTTATCAGTGAGATATAATGCATATAATACACCGCATATGTTAAACTTCTGGTTGCTATGGCAACCAATATATAAAAATATAAAACAAAATTCTGCAAATGGTGGAGTTTCACCAGTAGAGGACTTATATTGCTTGGCAATAGTCTTGTTACCACTGTGACTGTCTGGTTAAGTACATTTGGTAAATAAGAGTGTATAGCTCATGCTGTAGTTGTTAAGCACTGGGAGATCATTTTATAATACAGCATGAAAGTAGCTCATTAACGCTAATTGAGTCATTGTCGACCTGATATGGCTTGAAGTCACCCGGGGGTGACTAGAAGCCGATTCATGTCTCTCTGGGGTGACTTCATGCAGATTCTACTCACCCGGTCGACTTGAAGTCACCCAAGGGTGACATGAATCGGCTTCTAGTCACCCCAGGGTGACCTCAAGCCATTTCAGGTCGACAATGACCCAATGAGCCTCATTAACACTAATGAGATGAGAAAAAAACGTTACGATGACTAAGTACATAATTTTCAACAACACATGTGTAAGAACATTAGGCGTATCTGCAATCATGCTTTCGCAGTTTGAAGCATCAGGTATCCTGCTGAATGATGCGGAACCCGACATCATCCCCACTATTCCTTGGCTGGTGGATGACATCTCCGGGATTGGTGGACCACCGCCTGTCTTCGTTATGCTAATAAGTTCATTTGTGAAGTCTTTCTTGGCTGTCTCCACCTTTTATGTGTCATTTACATACATTGAATAGCAGAGATCCATAAATAATTAAATATTTATTATTTATACGGGAAAAAGCCCGCGTAGCGGACATTGACTGATGCATACATAAAGAAAATTAGACAAAAAAATTGGCATAGGGGATGCAACTAAAACAAAAAGTGCCACACGACATGTATTACTGCAATGCTACATGTATTTGTGACCTTGAAAGAATGAAAAACACTTCGACATATGCCAAATCACATGTTAATACATATCTCAGACAAAAGTGTTCAAATGACATCATATTTGTGTAGCGATTCGCACAAAATATTCTCGCATTAAATGTTTATCTCCGTTATAAAAAGACCGTTCCAGAACCAGCCTTCAATGATTTTATGTTTATTTTTGTTCACTTAAAATTGTGTTAACATAGGAAAAAATTGCCTACATATAGGGAAATACCATCCATATGCCCATTTAATGAAGAAAATGCATAAAAAATCGTATGTCATGTTCCACGATGCTGTTCGAAATAGAACATGTTTCAATGGCATCGGCTGAAAGTTGAATGTCTGATCGTGAACACACTTATTGAAATAAATCATTGACCGTGGCAGATGTGTTAATGTTCATAAGGGTGGGCTGCAGCAACTTTTCGCCGCAATCTGTAGCAATGGTCACCACAGCGAAACACAAGCTCACGCAGGAAGCCATTTTTCTGGTAGTCTTGATCGAATTTTTGAGCTTCTTCAGTTATCGATTTAAAAGGTTAAGAAACACTATATTTGGCATTCGTATTCAGCGTCAAAAATCGTTTTTTAGAGATTGCTTTTCATAAAAAAATACACATGCCCTATGGTAACAGGACACAAAAATGAGTGCGAACGGTAATAAAAAAATCCATTTTGAAAAAATGGGTGCAGCAAATCCGACGACCAACACATCAATTTAGAGTGGCCTTATATAATAATTTGACTTACTGCTCTAAAATATACTCCAACACATTTTGGGCTAGGTGTTTTTTTGCTATCCTAAATGAAGTACTGTTCAGCAGCCTTTTGTGTCCGAATATGTTCTTTGATCAATATCCTTTTTAAGCTGGTTGTTTCCGTTTGTTTTACGAAGAATGTATATTGTGCGTGCTGCACATCAGATGAGGTTCTGTTGCAACAAATTATTTAATATTAAACATTCTTGAAAATGAATTTTGAAATCTAGGTTTAAATGTATGCAAAAAAATATTGTTTATAAAGTATTACAAATTTATGATCATACAACTTCATAAGGTAATATTTCATTTGTATAGAATTTACACACACGGGCTGTTTGGCGGATCTTCCTATAATGTTTATAATGTATATGAATGATTATGACTGGTTATATAACATAAGTAATCCAATATGTTTGTTTAGCTGACACATATTAGTAAATTTAATTCTACGTTTACAAGTAAGAAACAACAACTATTATGTCATATATGCAAACATGTACATTCAATGACAAGATATAAATGTAAAGTCATTATATAGAACAAATATTACTACAAAATAAACACTTATTACAGTATTTCTGCTATGGCTTGAAAGTGATCATCGGCATAACTTTCTTGAGGCGATTACGTGATCTCTGTGAATATCTTATGAATAAAACATGTTGTGCAAAGTAAGGTACACATTTTCAACCTTTCAACATAACTTAGCACCCTAATAATTCTTTGAGTTTACATCAAAACCGTACCTACATAAAGTCACTGTCATGTATTCAATTGCAGTATAGGTTGTTCCATCTTTTTGCTACCAGATTCAACAATCTGAAGCCAAGGGAATGTGTTATTGTTTTTAGATAGAGCTATGTATTAGCTAGGTCTACATGCCAAAGTTGTTGATTTGTATTATTTTTTGGCAATGCAGCTGGACTCTGATTGATGGCTGTCAGTAAATATTTTTTTTTTGTTGAAACCCTTGTTACTATTATTATATTTAAAATTATTTTTTGGCATTTTCGGTCTAAACACACTGTATTATACTATTCCAACACCGTTCTAGCCCCCTGTGCACCCCATCATTAAGTTCATCTAAAATACTACCACATGCCCATGGAACAAAACATGGAGTTAATAATGCCATTAACCATGTCCTTTGCAATTGTTTTAGATTAATTTACCACAACAAAGGAATCTATATGTTGTTTTGTATTTTTGCGGAACTTTTCGCAGTGCTCCAGCTAGCAATAAATAGAGGGGCGCTGCGCCCCTCTAAAATTTGCCCCCTTAAAAAGCGCCCCTCTATTTTTTTGTCAAATGCCCTTTTGATCTCTAAATTCCTGCTTTAATGCCGTATAAATCGCCAGAAACATCGACATGAATACACAGATAACACCCTTACATGACCGCCTGGGGTGTATTAAGTCAACACATTGTGAACAAACAAGCCCCAAGGGCATGGTTTGTTATCAGATCACTAATTAGCCTTTTGTTGCAGACGAAAGTAACATGCTGTGAAAGATTATCTCTGAGGTCACGCTTGGTTAGGCACAATCACACTCGAATGAAATCAAATTCAGCACTATTGATTTTTTTAACTTTGAAGTCTTTGGCTATAATTTGTTTGCAAAAATAGTGATTTTTAATTCAAAATACCTATTAACATTTGAAAATTAATCATCTTTTTTTAATGCGAACATACGGTTAATTTTTAGTCCGAAATTACCGCATGAAAAACATATTTGTGTTTGGATTTTATATCTGAACTTTAAAACACTGTCTGTCCCCAATCATGATGAATTTTAACATGAATAGGGGCAGATAGTTGTTAATTCAACAAATAATGAACTTGTTTGGAAGGAGGATTTATCACTCTGCATGTAAAATGTAATGTTGATATTGTCATATATTTTCGCGACCTAACGAAACTGTCAACGTTGTTGACATTAGTTGAAATAACGAGCTGTGAAATAAATATATCCTATTTTTAACAATAACAATGTTTCATTTTAATCTCCAGACTGGATGCTACTTAATAGTGACATTGATCATTGTTTAGACTTTAAATTTGTCAATATAGGTTTTTGTTTAAATTAATATTATTATTGTGGACAAACATTGGCTCAAAGTTATTTAAAGCAACAAATTTAAGTAGTGACAGTCACAACGTTTTTTTGACCCAGTGAAACCCATGAATTTATTTCATGTTTTCTTCATTTCATTTTCTTCTAAAAGGCCACTGATGCTGAAACTGGAACCTGAAAGATTAACATGCAGTTCAATGATGATAGGTGATAAAAACATCAAAATTCCCCCCCCCCACTCACACACCGGAAAGAAATATAATATCTACATATCTCTAATGCGTGTAGTCGGATGCTAGCCCATAGCGGTTAGGAAATTGGCTATTAAGTTGTTTTCCTTAGCGCCAATGTAGATAGTAATATATTTATTGTAATTTCATTACACAAAATGAGGAACAGCATACAATTGGTGAAGTCATCCAATGCACTAGTGTTTACAATTAATAAGTATACAGTATAAACAAAGTATATACTTAAGTATATTTATAACCAAATGCCCTATTTTCCAAAATTAAGAGTGAAATGTGCCCTTTTTGCGGAAGCTCCCCTCTATTTTGAAAAGCTGGCTGGAGCACTGCTTTTCGTCTGCCGAGACGCCATTTTGTTTGACTCGCATGCGTCATCATCTTAACTATTGGTAAATACGTTACCAGATAAAACAAGCGCTTGTCGATTAACACTCGAGTCAAAACGGCCAAAACAAAACGGGACTTTTCATTACGCATAGAAGGGGACTTGAATTGGGTATTGGCGATTTGTTTAGCGTACCGGTATGCACATATTTGAAAAAAATTGGGTATCCACCTATTTTTTATTGCGTATTTACGCAAATACGCAGCTTATCTGTAGCTCTGGGACTCGTGTTCCATGACTTCCATAATTTCAGAAGATTGCCTTTCAGCTTTCCAGTATGGCAATCCCCTTTTCCTGTCCCTTGGGGTCCAACTGTAGATGTAGGCTGAAGTTGTCCATCTGTTGATGATTGAGTTTTTGCATTCACCTGATTCCCAAACGAGGATTTTCCACTGTCAAGAAGGACCTGTGTTTTGGTGCTGGCTTTAGTGCCATATAACTGATCAAACTGATATTTGTTCCTGAATATTTTTACTGCTGTTCCTGGCTTACTGTCAACAACTTCCTTTGATTTTTTTCGGCGTAAGCTGTATTAAGCCAGCTTTTCACCTTAGCCTGAGCTTTGTTAGCGTCCAATAGAACTCAAATAAAACTTCCCGCGGCCAAGTACAGATGAATACACTTCATTGACTGCATTGGCTGATTTGAGAATACAACCAGAACATTGGAAACATGTCCGCGTCTTTGTAACACTGTTTTACTGCGTGTTCAGCATGAAACAATTTTATATCTAATGAAAAGGCTTAATAGATAGAACAGTTTTACACTCAATCTCGACATCAATACAGTTTGTGCGTCCACCTTTTATTTTCAGAAGATTTTCAGAGCGAGAACGTTTGCACTTAAAGGCTATTTTCTCATATTTATTACTAACTTCCATATTCCTGTCAAAATGTTAACATGTTAAAGTATAGAGAGCAGTGGAAGCGAAGACTCACTTTAATGCATTGCATTTTAACTCGCGAGGTATATCGGGTCAATTTGCGGCCACTGTGTGTGAATGTCAGAGTTTACATACAGGTCATCGCTGCGTCTCTACCCTATGTGCTGATCGGAGATCGCGGCCAGGAAAATAATCGTTTCATAATAAAGACGCTATAGCGTGAACTAATTGAACTAGAATTTTCTTTAGACCAGACAGATGTTAAATGAAGATATCCAGCGATATCATATGGTATGTCAATAATAGATTCTTAATGTGTTTTACAACAATACCATGATAAATATTATTTTTAATTATTTTAACCAAAAAAAATCTGGGCAGAATTAAATCTGTGGAGAACCAAAATGTGAGCATAGAATTCTGTGCAGAATAAAATCTGTATATTATTAAATTCTGTACAGAAAATTTTCGGTACAAAAAATGTATGCAGGAAGAAAAGCAAAATATAATACAGACCATCACTACAAAACATTTTTTTAATGAGATTATAAAATATAAACAATAAAATATACACAATGAAATAAACTGATAATACTTTTTTATTGTTGATCTGATTACATTATGACAGGGTAAAATTCACTATCTAACACCCCCTATTTGTAGTCTCAATTTAAACAAGAGATACTATAAAAATGTTCGCCACTCCAATGTGCGGCAAAGTAATTAGTTAATCAGTTGGTTAAGTTTTTTTTTAATAAGTTGATTTCAATTTTTTCCTGGAGTAGTCTATTTGGAGTGTCACTGCAGCCTTGTTGAGGGAGGTTTCATCTGGCATTGTTTTACTGTGGTCTTTGCACAACATCCGGACATAAACTATCGGGAAAAATAAATGTTTACATATTTATATCATTCCTAAACAAAAATTAAAACATGTTGAAACCACTTATTCTTACTACTCTGTTTCAAAACTCCTGTGATTTACAACATTAATGCCATACCTGTATTAAATACATCAGACATCAAGTGCCAGCACAACAAACTTCACTTAGCGCATATAACAAATTTAAAAACAAAGTCAAATGCTGACAACAGATTAAATACATATTTTGATGAAAGAAAAAGCAAATGTTAACATACCTCTGGTAAAGATAATTGTTCCCTCATAGTCTTCTGCACCCCATTTCATTTAACATTTTGATTTTCGCTTGAAAACTTGAACACATGTCGAGTCCCTGTGATTTTGTTGCACATTTACAAGTGTATTATCCTTTTCAAAGTAGACTAAACCAAACATCTTTTAACCATATATGTATATATCAACACTTTTATAATGTTATGTCTTAATATCTTAATAGTTCCTTTTTATAATGGTATTTGTATTTTTTAATTTCACACAAGTGTCACAAATTTTTTAATATTAAAGCACTAGCATAATAATAAGGAGTCCAATGGATGTTTTCTTTAAAAGAGACTCAGGCAAAGTAAATGAGGTGAAATGGGAGTAAATTTACCACACCTGATGCTGGTGTTTGGATAAACTTGGGTACATGGAATTCTATCTTTGGATATCAGGGAAAATGTCACTGCTGAGATATAGCAGACAACATTTTCTAGCAATTTTCAGTATTTTGGGACAATTTATCCAGCAATAAGCAAAAAATAAAAAAAAAAAAAAAAAATTAAACCTAATTTCACTCCATTATAGATTTTTTTTGAAGCCTGTGGGTTTAAAGTGTAAAAATTACATAACTTTCTATGTTCCTAAATATGGCATGAAAGATACTGCTGTATTTTTTGTTGCTAATAATATGCTGTATTTTTTTTGGTCATTTTTAGCTCATCTATTTTTTGAAGAAAAAAAATGAGCTATTGTCATCACCTTGGCGTCGGCGTTGGCGTCCGGTTTAGTTTTGCGTTTAGGTCCACTTTTCTCAGAAAGTATCAATGCTATTGCATTCAAACTTGGTACACTTACTTACTATCATGAGGGGACTGGGCAGGCAAAGTTATTTAACTCTGACTGGCATTTTGACAGAATTATGTGCCCTTTTTATACTTAGAAAATTTAAAATTTGGTTAAGTTTTGTGTTTAGGTTCACTTTATTCCTACAGTATCAAAGCTATTGCTTTCATACTTGCAACACTTATTAACTATCATTAGAGGACTGTGCAGGCAAAGTTATGTAACTCTGACTGGCATTTGGACGGAATTATGGGCCCTTTATACTTAGAAAATTGAAAATTTGGTTAAGTTTTGTGTTTTGGTCCACTTTACCCCTAAAGTATTATATATATTGCTTTCATACTTGGAACACTCGCAAACTATCATAATGGGACAGTAAAAGGACAAGTTGCATAACTCTGGTTGTCATTTTTACGGAATAATGGCCCTTTTTTGACTTAGTAACTTTGAATATATGGTTAAATTTTGTGTTTCGATCCTTTTTACTTCTAAAGTATCAATACTATTGCTTTCAAACTTCAAATGCTTTCATGCTATCATGAGGTTACTGTACCTGGCAAGTTGAATTTTACCTTGACCTTTGAATGGCCTTGACTCTCAAGGTAAAATTATTAAATTTTGCTAAAATTGCCATAACTTGTTTATTTATGATTAGATTTGATTGATACTTTGACAAAACTACTCTTACCTGACATACCACAATAGACTCCACCCAAACCATCCCCCGTGCCCTCCCCCACCCCGTCCGCCCCCCTCATTTTTTTTTTCAAGATCATCTCACAAATGACCACCACACACTCACACTATACCCCCACCCCCCCCCCCCAATTTTTTTTTTAAACGGTTAAAAAACACAAATATGTATTTTTATTATTTTATGTTTGAAATACCGTCCAACAATCGAACCCAAGAATCCCCACCCCCAACTCCTCCCCCCTATTTTTTTTTTAAGATCATCTCACAAATGACACTATTATACCCCCCCCCACACACCCAACCCCCCCCCCCCCCCCCCCCAAATTTTTTTTTTGAAACGTTTAAAAAACATATATTTATTTTTATTATTTTGAAATACCGTCAAATTATCGCACCCCCCCATTCGCATTTTTGGAAGATAATGTAATAAAAGTCCACACACCCACACTATACACCCCTCACTCCACCTCTTTAAAAAGAAAATAGATGAGCGGTCTGCACTCGCAAGGCGGTGCTCTTGTTAACTTTTGTATGAATTGAACATAACTGTTGGTTTTTGGTGAATACAGAAATATTTCCTGCAATAAACAATTAAAAACTGAAATCAGAAGTACATGTGTAACTATGTTTCTTAAATTATACAAGTCCCATTTTGAAATTTTGTATCAGAATTCTTTCTAAGTCCATAATTCTGCCTCATTTTTCAACTAAGTATAAAAAATCTGCCTTGCTAAAATGCAAAGTGCTAAAAATCTGTCTTGAAAAAGTTATAAGTGTTAAAATTCTGTCTTGTGTAATAATATGTACAGATAAAATGTAATTCTGCTTAGAAAATCTGTACAGATTTCAAAGCACATTCTGGGTCTGTGTCCTCTTTGTACAGAATAAAAGAATTCTGTCTTGATTCTGGGCAGATTTTGTACAGACTGTACAGAATTTGCATAGAATTTTCGTACAGGAACCCAAGGTATTGTCATAGCCAGCTCGTCGTGTCTTCCGCTGTCTGCCGGCCTTGTGCGAAAACCTTCAGATTTTGCTCTAAAATCAAAGTGCTTCTCCAACTTTGAAACTTCATATGTAGATGCACCTTGATGAGTTCTAAACGCCACACCCATTTTTGGGTGACTAGGTCAAAGGTCAAGGTCATTGTCACCTCTAAAAAAAATTCTTACAAGCTTTCATTTATTCAAAACTGCACCCGCAGCCAAGCATTGGCAACCTTATGTGGTGCTCTTGTTTTAAGGATGTTACTCAAGTGACTTTCATGTGAATGAGGTTGTTGGCTGTTGGTGGACATAAGTTTGGAAAAATAAAATACCTTCACATTATACTAATCATACATAATCTACATTTTGTTTTTGATTTTAAATAATAGTCAACATGGAAATTTAGGGATTTTCTAGTGTGCCGCGGAAAGCGATCCAGGAGGAGACGTTGCAAGAGCAGGCCCTCTCAGAGTTTCAGCTCTGGACTTCCATCTGCCGTTCCTATCCCTTGCCCCTCCAAACCACTTTGTTACAGTAGACTCCATGTCTTTCGGGTTTGCTTGCCTAGTAATGGGATTCATGGAAAGATAAAAATGAAGTTTTTTTTTACATGGGAAATGTTTACACATGAACATTGTGGGCATCTCCATATTACAGACATAACACACGAGATAATATTTAAACCCCCAGTGTTACAATTGACTGTTTGGTCAACAAAATTAATAAAATTTGTGAGAAATAACTTTGTCTGTGTAATGTCATAAGCCTACAAGGAAAAAATATGATGCACACGGTATAACTGTGAGACTTAACAGGTATGTAATTCATAAAATTGTTTATGAAATCAAATTGAAATACTTAAGATTCTGCAAACATTCACGACTAATTTCACATTGCCTGCATGTCAAAGTATGGATAGTAGGTTACTAGACGTTCAAGCATGAGCATGATAAAATATGAATATACAAAAATGAAAAAAAAATATCGGGTGTCACTTATTATTGAAGACATAGAAAGTATCTATTATCTTAAACTTTCTAACAGTAAGACATCATTTTTTCTTAATGAAGCTAAAAACAGCCTTTTGCTTTTGTAAACTAAAATGAACTAAAATGATTGAGACACAATTTAAATTTCAATAAAATTTACCATCAGATTTAACGAATTTCTCTAGAGAGTGTTGCAGAAGCAAGTTGACCCTTTCTGACTTTTCTTTCTCATCATCAAGCTTCATCTGTTCTGTAGCATTTTCAATCTCTGGATAGTTACAAAAAAAACATCATTTGCATCTAAAAAAAGGTATTGTTTTCTTCAAAGCTTTGAAATCTAATAGGTAGGAGAAAGTTAGTTAAGCTAAAGGTGCTGATTAGTAGGCTATCCTTAAAAAATCTTATTTATTTACTAGTAAACATGGTTATTTCACATTTTCTTTGTTTTAAGGAAACTTAGCACAGCTAATTTAAACTGTTGTCAATACAGTGTAAATAATTATCTGTCAAATTGGTCAATCTATACAAATACACTTTGTAAACCATATCCAGCAATATCTAGCTATAAGTTAATAAATGTAAGTGCTTACCTATCTGTTCACGAAATTTGTCAGTTGGATCTGTTGTTAAAGCCAGGAATTTGCTCTTCAACCATGCTGTCATTTCCTTTTTGCCTGAAATGTGATACTTCAACCATTGCATCAGTTTCATATGATGCAAACATTTGCATGAAAAAGTGATTTTGCCGGTTTGTATGGTTCCCGTAACTTCACAAATGGGTATGTTGTGCACTTCTTGTGAACATACTTTTCGTAGGTCTGTTATGGGGAAACTGTTTGTATCATGTGTTGTTCCAAGTTGCATTTGTCTTGCAAATTTATAGGTAAGTAAGATTTGCCCACTGTAAGACTGACCAGGTTGAACTTTGTCGATATTAGTTCCTAAAGGAGCAATTTCATAACCTTGGTGTCATCCGCAATAATAGCCATTCACACAATCACATAAGCTCACCGTGTCACTTTGTGACAGATGAGCTGAAAAACGGATTCCCAATGAATATTGCATTCGTCTTCAAATTTTCAGCAAAAAATCCATTTAAATAAAAATGAATATAAAATAATTAATAATATAATTGTTGGTTTCATTATATAAAAAAAATGTACATTAGAAATCCAACTCATTATGTTCTCTTTATAATGTACTTTAAATTAAAAATCATATAGAAATAAAAATAAACAGCTCTTTTAAGGCAAGTGTGCATAAAAGTGTTTAATATATTTACATACACACACCGGTTATATACATTTACTTTTTTTTGTAAACAAAACATTATCAGTACCTTGCAAGGATATTTCCATTTGAAACAACAATAAAACCAGTTTAACATACAAAAGTCTAAAATTGACAATCACAACAGTGTTACTGGATGAAATAAATTAATTCTATGCCTAAAAAATCTGCAAGTTGTGAATGGTGTCAGTAGCCATAAAAAGGTCTTTGATGGGAATGTTGAGTTGGGGCAAGTTTCTTAGGAGTTAAAAGTGTAAATTTGTAATCCATCAACAAGTGGTCATTTCAAAGGGAATTAATCAATACTATATTACTGGAAGAATGCTCATACTGTCAGATAAAGCATCAGGGCTTAGCTCCCTAGAGGGTGGGATTTGGGAAATCTATTGGACAATTTAGAAACATTACTGCACTTGATTTATTTGATTTTACACAGGTGTGATGAAATAGATTGTGCTGGCTTGAGTTTGAATAGTAGGTTGGTTTACAGTTTTTGTTTGTTAATTGATTGACTTGAAGAACCAAGTTATTCAAAAAGGTGTGTCCTGGGGACTCTCAATTGGCTTCCAATTAGGGTCATTTTTCAAATTTATGCATACAAATATGCTTGAGTAAGCATTTCCGAGAGCCCTGGTACCACAAATACTTTCCAGTACACGTTCACGATCTCCGTTTGGGAAAAACACACCCGTCGTATCCAGTACAGTGAGGTACTCTGTTTGCTAAATAGTGTCTCCAAGGGGGGGGGGGATTTTTTCACTATTAGTGATTTGTAACCTCCCAGAAGTGTCTGCCAACGACTTCAAACTTGTGCAGCATGTTCATTTTTTGGCCGATTTTCAAAATAAAGGTGTCCATTTGTTGGAAATTCAATTACCTGTGCATATTTGATATAATTTCTTTTAACTTGTGAAATAAATCAGCTGAGTTTGATTTAGGGTCTGACTTCTGCTCTTCTGCACGATTGAGTCTTGCTGTGTCAATATCAGTTTGTCTGTGTTTATCATGGACTTTTTTCTGCTTGATTGCATCTTGCAATGTCAATATCAGTTTGTTTCTGTTTATCACGGACTTTCTTCTGCTCTTTTGCTCCATTGCGTCTTGCAGTGTCAATATCAGTTTGTCTGTGTTTATCACGGACTTTCATCTGCTCTTCTGCCCGATTGCATCTCGCCGTGTCAATATCAGTTTGTCTGTGTTTATCACGGACTTTTTTTGTTCTTCTGCTCATGTGTCTTGCAGTGTCAATATCAGTTTGTCTGTGTTTGCCACGGACTTTCTTCTGCTCCACTGGGTCTTGTAGTGTCAATATCAGTTTGTCTGTGTTTATCACGTATTTTCTTCTGCTCTTCTGCTTGATTGCGTCTTGCTGTGTCAATATCAGTTTGTCTGTGTTAATCACAGACTTTCTTCTGCTCGATTGTGTCTTGCTGTGTCAATATCAGTTTGTCTGTGTTTATCACGGACTTTCTTCTGCTCCATTGCGTCTTGCAGTGTCAATATCAGTTTGTCTGTGTTTATCACGGACTTTCTTCTGCTTGACTGCGTCTTGCAGTGTAAATATCAGTTTGTCTGTGTTTATCACGGACTTTCTTCTGCTCGATTGCGTATTGCTGTGTCAATATCAGTTTGTCTGTGTTTATCATAAACTTTCTTCTGCTCTTCTGCCCGACTGCGTCTTGCAGTGTCAATATCAGTTTGTCTGTGTTTATCACAGACTTTCTTCTGCTCGACTGCGTCTTGCAGTGTCAATAGCAGTTTGTCTGTGTTTATCACAGACTTCCTTCTGCTCGACTGCGTCTTGCAGTGTCAATATCAGTTTGTCTGTGTTTATCACAGACTTCCTTCTGCTCGACTCCGTCTTGCAGTGTCAATATCAGTTTGTCTGTATTTATCACGGACTTTCTTCTGCTCGACTGAGTCTTGCAGTGTCTATATCAGTTTGTCTGTGTTTATCACTTACTTTCTTCTCCTTGACTGCGTCTTGCAGTGTCAATATCAGTTTGTCTGTGTTTATCTCTGACTTTCTTTTTCGGTTTTCAAGAGCAAATGTCATTCTATTACTTTGTATTTTGCAATTTTTTGGTGCATTTTTTCTTGAATAATGCATATGCATTTACGAAGTAATCTATACTATAACATACATTTTAAGTGGGAAGTAGCTCCTTTGGAATCATAAGGTGCATCGAAGAAAAATACTAGTAGAGCCGGTTTGATTGGGTCTGTTAATGGTGGTAATGGAAATGCAGCACCACTCACCCTTCCTAGCACTGGTCAGTTTAAGCGGTATTTTATTATGAAAATTTTTGAATACACTTCATGATACATCGAAAGTACGGGACGATATAACAAATCAAATTCTTTTAACGTCATCCAGCCAATGAGGTTTGGTAGAAATTGTATAGGAATGTTTTTTGAAGAGGGGTTTGAACATTTCACTATACATGTATAATCTTTGTAGCAGAGAAATAAATTGAGATCACGTAAGTCAATCAGACAAACACGCAAGTCAATTGTTATATTCCATTGGATTGCAGATGCTTTAATCGTAATAGAAAAACACATGAAGTCGGGTGAACACATTTATATCTATAATGACTAGTAAAGCGGTTTCAAACAAACAAAACAAATGTAATAAAACTAAGAATTAAGGCAAATGGTACTTTTTCATTGTGTTTCTTTACAATAAAAACAAACTATCGAATAAGAACACATGAAACAAAATACAGAATATGGTTGAAAATTGTCAAATTTTACATATATATTAGTGAAGAAATAGCCAACTATTGTGTTATCTTTCAAAACAAACACAAAGTTTTTCATGGTGTGCTTTGTATTTTTATGTCCCCCACTATAGTAGTGGGGGACATATTGTTTTTGCCCTGTCTGTTGGTCTGTTGGTTTATTTGCGCCAACTTTAACATTTTGCAATAACTTTTGCTATATTGAAGATAGCAACTTCATATTTGGCATGCATGAAGCTGCACATTTTGAGTGGTGAAAGGTCAAGGTCAAGGTCATCATTCAAGGTCAGAGGTCAAATATATGTGGCCAAAATGGCTCATTTTATGAATACTTTTGCAATATTGAAGATAGCAACTTGATATTTGGCATGCATGTGTATCTCATGGAGCTGCACATTTTGAGTGGTGAAAGGTCAAGGTCATCCTTCAAGGTCAGAGGTCAATTATATGTGGCCCAAATCGCTTATTTCATAAATACTTTTGCAATATTGAAGATAGCAACTTGATATTTGGTATGCATGTGTATCTCATGGAGCTGCACATTTTGAGTGGTGAAAGGTCAAGGTCATCCTTCAAGGTCAGAGGTCAAATATATGTGGCCCAAATCGCTTATTTTATGAATACTTTTGCAATATTGAAGATAGCAACTTGATATTTGGCATGCATGTGTATCTCATGGAGCTGCACATTTTGAATGGTGAAATGTCAAGGTCATCCTTCACAAGGTCAAGGTCATTCTTCAAGGTCAAACGTCATATAGGGGGACATTGTGTTTCACAAACACATCTTGTTTATGATTTGTAAAATTCATTCTTTAAAGGCACTCTACTTCAGATTGTCAAATTTAACAAAAATGAAAATAAAGTTAATTTTTATTAAGTTTAAAATATTGTTGTCATATTTGTTGGGAAGACATCAAAACAAAGTTAATGATTCATTTGTAGGAATGGAAATACAGCCTATTGCTAACAATGACAAAATTTTGCGGTACATAATCTATACTGTAAGTAACACAGTAGCCTTTTGTGTTTAGAAATCAATAACGCTATATCTACAAAATGTTGTTGATGCTTGAGATAGTTAACATGCCGGTATTTTTGCTTGAGAATCATATATCACCTTAAGACGGCGGTTTGAATCTGACAAGGGGTCTAAGATTTTTTTCTATTTTAGGCATAACAAATGAGCAATCTTTTCTTTTTAGTAATATTTCATTTGTATAGAATTTACATCTGTCTTTTTATACTGGTAGGCTGTTCAGAGTGGGCCTCACACGGGCTGTTTGGCGGATCTTCCTATAATGTTTATAATGTATATGAATGATTATGACTGGTTATATAACATAAGTAATCCAATATGTTTGTTAAGCTTATTATACATATTTGAATATTTAATTCTATGTTTACAAGTAAGAAACAACAACTATTATGTCATATATGCAAACATGTACATTCAATGACAAGATATAAATGTAAAGTCATTATATAGAACAAATATTATTACGAAATAAACACTAATTACAGTATTTCTGCTATGGCTTGAAAGTCATCGGCATAACTTTTATGAGACGATTACGTGATCTCTGTGAAGGTAAAGCAAAGTCTAGATTTTTGTTTCAGGGGTCGTGTTATGGTCGGAAATTGTCTGTTAAACCAAACTGTACAACCCACTTGTAAGGGCGTAACGACCCGGGGCGAAACGACCCGGGGTGACAGAGGGCGAACGGGATTAAGGGCGAAACGACCTGAGATCGTACGGTAAGGTCCCTTAACAACCCGTACGTCTTTTCACCGAGAAGTGTTAAAAGTCCTGCCTCTTTTCGTTCATTATCGATGTCATTGACCATAAAGTACTGTTCAAGTCGTTCCTGGTAGTAAGTCTATGTTTCGACATTGCTGTCATATGCGTAAATGTTCCCAATCAAGCCCGTTGCCATTTTGTGTTTATATCCAGAATTTCACGCACAATCTTTTTAAACGAATAAAATTCTCGAAATAAAATCCACAAATTTTTCATCCTCGTCGCCAGTTTGTTGTGTTTGGGTAAACAAACGAAGTGAAACGCATATAATTTCAGTGGCTACTTTATTATCATTCAACGATAGAAGCAATCAATGCCTTACAACTAACTAACCAGATCAGAGGTCAACATGCAGTTTTGAAGAACATGGGGCGGGGCGTTGCTACGCTTCATTTACAAGTAGGTGTGGCGTAGCGGAATTATCTAAATACACAACAGTTTCAGACCAGCTTTGGAACATTTAATTGAACTTCTTTGGTTCAGTTTTTATACGCCCGTATAAAATACGGGACGTATTATGTGAAACCCCTTGGCGGCGGGCGGCGGGCGGCGGGCGGAAGGCATCACTTTGTCCGGACTCTAATTCAAATTGTATTCATCCGATCTTCACCAAACTTGGTCAGCAGTTGCATCTAGTTGATATCTAGGCCAAGTTCGAATATGGGTCATGCCGGGTCAAAAACTAGGTCATAGGGTCAATAAGTGCATTTTCAAAGGGGCCACTTTGTCCGGACTCTATTTCAAATTGTATTCATCCGATCTTCACCAAACTTGGTCAGCAGTTGCATCTAGTTGATATATAGGCCAAGTTCGAATATGGGTCATGCCGGGTCAAAAACTAGGTCATAGGGTCAATTAGTGCATTTTCAACGGCGCCACTTTGTCCGGACTCTAATTCAAATTGTATTCATCCGATCTTCACCAAACTTGGTCAGTAGTTGCATCTAGTTGATATCTAGGTCAAGTTCGAATATGGGTCATGCCGGGTCAAAAACTAGGTCACAAGGTTACTTAGTGCATTTCAAGCATTTAGCATGGTGTCCGCTCTCTAATTGAAGTAGTTTGCATCTGATCATCACCTAATTTGGTCAGAAGTTGAGTCTAGATGATATGTAGATCAAATTCGAATATGGGTCATGCCGGGTCAAAAACGAGGTCACGATCGGACACATAATGAATTTCAAGCATTTAGCATGGTGCCCGCTCTCTAATTGAAGTAGTTTTCATTTGATCTTCACCAAATTTAGTCAGATGTTACATCTAAATGATATCTAGGTCAAGTTCAAATATGGGTCATGCCGGGTCAATAACTAGGTCTCGAGGTCACTTAGTGCATTTCAAGCATTAAGCATGGTGTCCAAAACCTCCGAACGGGCGTATCTTGTGACAGTTTGGCACTCTTGTTTTTAACTATACCCCATATGAAAAAAGCACTGCTTTTCTAGTGCAAACCTTAAATCCCTTTTGACCCAAAATGGATGTGGCAGGTAGAATTCATATACATATGAAGTTTGTCAGTGGAAGCATTTTCATTCAAAGGAAATGTATTACGGTAAGTTAAAGACTGCCAGCAGGCTATTATATTACGATCCAAGTTAAAAATAATGACAGATGGACAGAATGACACACCAAATCCAATGATTTTTAGCGAGGCTGTTTTCGGAGAAAACCCGAGCTATTGTCAAAGCCAGCTCGTCCGACGTCCGCCATAGGCGTCGTGCTAAAACCTTAACATTGGTTCTAAAATCAAAGTGCTTCCACCTACAACTTTGAAACTTCATATGTAGATGCACCTTTATGAGTTCTACACGCCACACCCATTTTTGGGTAACTAGGTCAAAGGTCAAGGTCACTGTGACCTCTTATATCAAACTTTAACATAGGCTCTAAAATCAAAGTGCTTTCACCTACAACTTTGAAACTTCATATGTATTTGCACCTTGATGAGTTTTACATGCCACACCCATTTTTGGGTCACTAGGTCTAAAGTCAAGGTCAATGTGACCTCTTATATAAAACTTTAACGAAAACCTTAACATTGCCTCTAAAATCAAAATGCTTCCACCTACAACTTTGAAACTTCATATGTAGATGCACCTCGATGAGTTCTACACGCCACACCCATTTTGGGTCACTAGGTTCAGGGTCTTCCCCAGGCCATTTAAGCGCCCCTTGCCGGGGCGCTTGAATTTCGAAATCAGAGTCCCCGGGGCGCTTGAAATTTTCCGATTAGTGTATTCTTCAGTAAAAGAAAGTGGAGATTGTCCAAAAAAACCAAGGTTTCCCTATCAGTGTATCAATATTCCCTGTTTTAAAAGAGCACTCGGTACCTACTTTCACAAGTAATCGCCATAAACACCACATGGGGTAATGGATAATCCACTGATAAGAGAATAGCATGACGCGCGTATCGATTATTCTAGCCACATTACACGGTCATTTAAATGCTGACAAGGATGTATCTGGTAACTTTCCAGTCGTCAAACTGTGAAGTTCATCGTCCAATCGGTTACGCGAATGCTTATGAGGGCGGGGTTAACTATCGACCATTATTTTTGATTGACGTCGGGCATGAAGTAAGAGTTTATCGCAGCTTGATTAGCAAGTAGTTGTACCATTTGAGTAATATAAAACCGGTAATTAGTACAGTACAGAACATTAAAGACGGTTTCGGGCATCATCATCACACCTTTTTACTGTAAACAAGTGTTACCTATGACTCATAATTAATACGAGAAATTAATTGCAAGTGGTAAACAATTAATTATTATAGCGGTTAAAATTATGTGATAACAATTTATTTAATTCCAGTACATGTATATTTCAACATGTCCATTTATAGAACTGATTAACCTCGTTTTTCTGACATTTATTCGACACGTAATGCGCTTTTAACAAATTTTCGTTGAATTAATTACGCACACTTGTAAATGTTTCGTCCGATAATCGATAGTTAGAAGACTGATGCCGGCAACCGGCCGTGATCCTCGTGGACAACGTGATTTTCATGCATAATTCCGTCAAAACATTTATTCGACTCGTAAAGTGTGTAAACAAATTATCGTTGAATTTATAACGCAACGGTTAATATTTGTTGAAATGTCAAATGGGAATAATTAAATTTGTAATCTGAAACCCATTACCGTAAGTCGATGTTTACGCGTTTTTAATCCGAAACACACTTCCGAATGTAAATGTTACCGCACCGTTAAATATTTTTGCTTCAAATTAGGAGTGCAAATTTATTTTGTGTCGAATCTTTTTCTCAATTAAAAAGAGCGCGAAAATTATGCAGCATGTACAACGTCGCGTCTATTGCACACAAATGGCGTGTATTGAGCGTTTTAACAAGCACACAACAGGTCAGGGGATTGACGCATATTCAGAGGCAATATTTCATCAAATCTATAAATAGTCACTTAAAAAATGGCAAGGTTTGTGTTAAAGAAATAACTGAAAGCTTTTATCGTAAATATTTACCAGAAAGAGATTGATAAAAACGGAATAAACGGGATTATCGGGTAATAAATAGAAACTTGAAAAATAGTAAGTATACAGTAATAGAGTCGGGTTGAAACGGATGTATTGGGGAATCGTTCGAGTCGGGATTTTACTATCTGTGCGGAAAAGTTTTAAAACAATTAAACAATATAACAAAATATATGTTTGAATGACTGGGGGATTTTTTTTGAAGAGTCATAGCGCACCAAATGACGTCTTTTGACGCTGTTTTTCTTTGAGTTATAACGCACCACAGAACGTGAATTGACACGTTAAATTAAAAAAAATCAACGTCGGGAGGGGACACCCCTCCCGAACCCACCCCCGGGGCGCCTGAACAAATTCCTGGGGAAGGCACTGACTAGGTTATAGGTCAAGGTCACTGTTACCTCTTAAAAAAAATTGACAAGCTTTCGCAGACAAGCGTGGCACCCGTTATGGGGTGCTCTTGTTTATATGTTGCTTTATTTAGAAGGCTTATAGGTCACATCAGACTGTTCCATTTTTCTCTCTTCTAAGAACTTTCTGTAAGTTTTCAAATTTTGTTTAGAAAGTTTGCTTTTCCTATGAAGTGTATTTTAACACTAATGTTTTCAGTTCCTTAAATTTGGTCTGATCTAACTGGGGTTTAACATTGTCCATACATTTGATTGTCCGCTTCCCTGTTCGCGTGCAAGACAATTCCTCCTGAGTGAACTTATATAAACACATATTTTTGAATTTGTTCTGATCCCCAATAGCCTTGCCTACAATGGCTTCAACATCTTGTTCAAGATTGCCTGGCATGGCTTAGTTGCAAGTATCATATCAGCCTCCTTTTTTGACATACTTTCCTGTCCCTCTTTCCCCTTCGCCAATTGCCCCGTCCTGTCCGCTTTTTCCACCACTTGTTCTGTCATAGAGTTAGATGCCTTATCCTTCTCCAATTCTGAGACCCTATCCTCGAGTTTGCTCAATTTTCTTTGAAGGCTACGAACATCTTCCTCCAGTCGTTTTATTTTATTTCTAAAAACATAAATTATTATCTGCACTAAGTTTGATTTTGCGTATTCCAGTTGGAAAAAAGGAAAACTGGTAGGCGTTGACGGTGGTAAATGGCACTATGTAGCGGTTTGCATGGCCTCTGTTGTGCACTCCTGCTGGTATAAGTACACTACTGGCGTTGATGTCCACTAAGTTGTTAACGATTCTGTACATCATGACAACTTTGGCCGTTTGACGTCTGGATTCAAGTGTTGTCCAACCGAGCTTGATCATCATTGCAGAAATTTCTGAACAAACACAAAAAAAGATGCTCAAACCTTTTGGCATCATGTTCTACTGCAACTCTATCTGTTTCATGCACTTCTGTCAATACTTTCGAAATAAACATTTCTCTCCCCATCCACCCAGCAGTTTCACAAGCACAGTTTCCTGGCCACAATCCAATAAATAGCATGTTTTTGGAGCTGTACTTAACATGCAGAACCTTAATATCTATGCACAACCACCACAGTAAACCAAATGCGCAATATATATTCCAACTTCTAATAAAACATCATTCAATTCTTTGCATGTGTTGAAACACTAGGAAGATGTTACAACGGTTATCGAGTTTTGCCTTTAAAATGTATAATATATGCTTTCATTTGTGTTATAAAGTATTGATGCTTAAAGTTTTGTTGCAGAATTAAAGAAAAAAGAGAAAGAAACACCGTTTTTAAATTACATTAAATGGCGATACTTTTCGTGTTGAGGAACAATGCTATTTTTAGAACGATTCACACGCGATTAATGAAGGCAGTGGCTCCAGGGCGTAGCGATAATTTTTCATTGTTTTTTTTTAAAACCGGGTGAGTCGTGTCAGTGGTATGATAAACAGAAAAACAGGTTACTACCTGATCGTTTTATAATATATCGGGCTCTGCAAGCCTCACCGTTTTTTAGCTCATCTATTTTTTGAAAAAAAATTATGAGCTATTGTCATCATCTTGGCGTCGGCGTCGGCGTCGGCGTTGGCGTCGGCGTCCGGTTAAGTTTTGCGTTTAGGTCCACTTTTCTCAGAAAGTATCAATGCTATTGCATTCAAACTTGGTACACTTACTTACTATCATGAGGGGACTGGGCAGGCAAAGTTAGATAACTCTGGCGTGCATTTTGACAGAATTATGTGCCCTTTTTATACTTAAAAAATTGAAAATTTTGGTTAAGTTTTGCGTTTAGTTCCACTTTTCTCAGTAAGTATCAATGCTATTGCATTCAAACTTGGTACACTTACTTACTATCATGAGGGGACTGGGCAGGCAAATTTAGATAACTCTGGCATGCATTTTGACAGAATTATGTGCCCTTTTTATACTTAGAAAATTGACAATTTTGGTTAAGTTTTGTGTTTAAGTCCATTTTATTCCTTAAGCATTAAAGCTATTGCTTTCATACTTGCAACACTTACTAACTATCATAAGGGGACTGTGCAGGCAAAGTAATGTAACTCTGACTGGCATTTTGACAGAATTATGTGCCCTTTTTATACTTAGAAAATTGAAAATTTGATTAAGTTTTGTGTTTAGGTCCACTTTATTCCTACAGTATCAAAGCTATTGCTTTCATACTTGCAAGATTTATGAACTATCATAAGGGGACCGTGCAGGCAAAGTTATGTAACTCTGACTGGCATTTGAACGGAATTATGGGCCCTTTATACTTAGAAAATTGAAAATTTGGTTAAGATTTATGTTTTGGTCCACTTTACCCCTAAAGTATCATAGATATTGCTTTCATACTTGGAACACTCACAAACTATCATAAGGGTACAGTAAAAGGACAAGTTGCATAACTCTGGTTGTCATTGTTACGGAATTATGGCCCTTTTTTGACTTAGTAACTTTTAATATATGGTTAAATTTTGTGTTTTGATCCACTTTACTTCTTAAGTATCAAGGCTATTGCTTTCAAACTTCAAATACTTACATGCTATCATGAGGTTACTGTACCTGGCAACTTTAATTTTACTTTGACCTTTGAATGACCTTGACTCTCAAGGTCAAATTATTTTTTTTAAGATCATCTCACAAATGACCACCACACCCTCACACTATACCCCCCCCACCCCCCCCCCCCCCACCCCCCCCCCCAATTTTTTTTTTTTTTTTTTTTTTTTTTTTTTTTTTTTTTTTAGATCATCTCACAAATTACCACCACACCCTCACACTATACCCCCCCCCACATTTTTTTTTAAAAAATGGTTATGTTTGAAATACCATCCAACCATCGCACCCAAAACCCCCCCCCCGCCATCGCCCCCCCAACCCCCCCCCCGATTTTTTTTTTTTTTTTTTTTTCGCTTTTTTGGAAGATAATGTAATAAATGTCCACAACCCCACACTATACACCCCTCTTCACTCCACTCCTCCCTCCTTTGTGATTGAAAATGAGAGTCCCTTCACCTTTAAAAAGAAAATAGATGAGCGGTCTGCACCCGCAAGGCGGTGCTCTTGTTTATTCTAAGACTCGCTTAATATATTACAAAACGATCAGGCAGTAACCTGTTATTTTCTATTTACCAGCAGTGAATTTATACTCTCCCCCTCCTTGACAAAGAATGGTTATTTCTAACTACATTAACTGTACAGAAAAGACTGCACTTAAATAAAGCATGTTATATATATTGACATAGCAAAAAAATACATTGAATAGCAAAAGAAAAGAAAACATCACCAAATTATGTCTTGATAACATAAAAAGTATCAAGCAAGTCCACAGTAAATCAGCCCATTTTCAAACCTTAGCTATAACAATGTTATATTTTATGATGTTAGCTCAGATACTTTTTGAGATACGCTTCACACTAATTTTTTAGACAGACGTATGGGTAAAGGTGAATCTAAAAGTCTGACCCCCCCTCTGCTCAATTTTTGAGGGCACAATATTCCAATATACTTTTAGATCACCTTTAAGCTTCAAAACTTTTCTTGCTATGTGAGGCTCAATTGGTGAACCCAATGACCTTTCCAGATGTCTTTTCTTAATTAGGAGTCACTGCAAAGAAGAGAACAAACATGATCAGAATGTTTACAATATACAAAGCATTTTAAAATTCATAGAAAATCAAATTGAAATGCTTCAATTTTTATATGTTTGACATAAGATTGTCGTGTTCATTTGAATTTAGGTTTCATAATATTAAACATACTTGGAATGATAACTGTAATACAATCTGAAAAATTCACCATCAGATGCCACAGATTTTTGTGGGGAGCGCCTCAGAGGCACTTCAGATTTTTCTTTATTGCCTTCCAAAGTAGACTACCAGTTTTTGTCCCCTACTGGTTTCACCGGAGGGGATTATGGTTTGCGCTTTGTCTGTCTGTCAGTCCGTCAGTCGGTCAGTCAGTCTGTCTGTCACACTTTTCCGGATCCTGCCATAACTTGAAAAGTTCTTCATATTTTTTCATGAAACTTGAAACATTGATAGATGGAAATATAGACATCAAAAATTCGTCAAAAATTCTGGTTGTTATGGCAACAAATAATATAAAAAAATCTGAAATTCTGACAATTGTGGAAATTTCTTACAATGATGGAGCCGGTAGGGGACATATATTGCATGGCAATAGTCTTGTTAACCAGGTTTTCCGAAGGAAAAAACTGGTTATTAGATTGGCGAATGTCGGCAGACGGGCGGAACAAGCTTGTCTGGGCCATAAATTTGTCGTTCATTGTAAGGTTTTAAAATCATTTGGGACATTTGTTCACCATCATGAGCCGGTGTGTTGCGCGAAAGAATTACGTCAATATCTCCAAGGTCAAGGTCACACTTTGATTTCAAAGGTCAAAAATGTGCATAAACTAGCTTGTCCGGGCCATAACTATGTCATTCATTGTGAGATTTTAAAATCATTTGGCACATTTGTTCTCCATCATTGGAAGGTGTGTTGCCTGAAAGAAGTACGTCAATAACTCCAAGGTCAAGGTTGCCACTACTTAAAATAGATTTATTTTGAAACAAAGGGGGTTAATTATAAACAATCAGTTCAGTTTGAATTGTCTCCCTTTATCAGACGTTAATTTTCAAATTGAAAACTTGGTTTTGTGACAATTTTGTCCCTTGTTCTTTTTCATCTGCTAAAGTTAACCTAATCAGCTTTTATTTCTTATCTTGAATCTCTAGAAAGTGATAAAAAACATCATAAGCAAGATTAGGTAAGACAAGAAGGTCACAATGGCTTACATTACTTTACAAAGTAAATCCAATAATGGGTGAGACATAACTGATGTTAGTCTGGTCTTGATTTACATACTTTTTAGCTAACCTGAGCACAACGTGCTCATGGTGAGCTTTTGTGATCACCTTTTGTCCGTCGTCCGTCGTCAACATTTTTTCTGTGAACACTCTAGAGGCCGCATTTATTGTCTGATCTTAAGGAAATTTGATTAGAACATTTGTCCCATTGATACATCGACTGAGTTCGAAACTGGGTCATGCTGGGTCAAAAACCAGGTCACTAGGTCAAAAAAAAGAAAAACATTGTGAACACTGTAGAAGTCATATTTGATGCCCAATCTTCGAGTAACTTTGTCAAAATGTTTGTCTAAATGATATATTGGTTGAGTTCAAAAATGGTTCCGGTCCGTTGAAAAACATGGCCGCCCGGGGGCGGGGCAGAATTCCTTATATGGCTATAAAGAAACCTTGTGAATACTCTAGAAGTCACAATGTTTGCCCAATTATCATGAATTATCGGGACGAGTTCGAAAATGGTCCAGATCGGTGAAAAAACATGGCCGCCAGGGGCGGAGCAATTTTCCTTATATGGCAATAGTAAAACCACATGTATTTCCAATCTTCATGAAATTTGGTCAGAAGATTTGTCTGTATGATATCTTGGATGAGTTTGAAAATGATTACGTCTGCTTGAAAAACATGGCTGCCAAGGGGCAGGGCATTTTTCCTTATATGGCTATTATATGACTATAGTAAAATCTTGTTAACACTCTAGAGGCCACATTTTTTGACCGATCTTCATGAAACTTGGTCAGAAGATTCATCCCAATAATATCTTGGACAACTTACAAAATGATGCCGGTTGGTTGAAAAATATAGCCGTCAGGGGCGGGGCATTTTTCCTTATATTGCTATAGTTAAACCTTATTAACACTCAAGAGACCACATGTATTGTCCAATCATCATGAAACTTGGTCAGATGATTTGTGCCAATGATATCTTGGATGAGTTCATAAATGGTTCCGGTGTCTGGAAAATCATAGCCGCCAAGGGGGCGTGGCATTTTTACTTTTATAGCTATAGTTAAACCTTGTTAACACTCTAGAAGCTGTATTTATTGTACGATCATAATGAAACTTTGTCAGAAGATTTGTCCTAATGATATTTTGGACAAGTACGAAAATGGTTCCAGTTGCTTGAAAAACATGGCCACCAGTGGGCGGGGCATTTTTCATTATATGAATCTTCATTAAACTTTGTCAGTATATTTGTTTAAATGGTATCTTGGATGTGTATGAAAATGGTTCTGGTCGGTTGGAAAACGTGGCTGCCAGGGTGTTCACTAGTCATGAAAGTTGGTAAGAACATTTTGTTCTAATGACATCTTAGGCTGCACAGAACAGGTCAGTTCCTTTGAATCTAAGGTGAGCGACTTTGGGCCTTTCAGGCCCTCTTGTTTCATTTTTCTAAAATTAAAATTTGTGAAAAATTACTTTGTCAGTGTAAGGCCATCTAAGCGTACAAGGAAAAAATGTGACACACACGGTGAAAGATGTCACATATTTTCGTTGGAAGCGCCTCAGAGGCACTTTGGATTTTTCCTTATTGCCTCGCAAAGTAGACTTAATCAGTTTTTCTTTCTCATCTGCCAAAGTAGACTTAACCAGCTTTTCTTTCATATCTTGAATCACTAGAAAGTGATAAAAAACATCATAAGCAAGATTAGGTTAGACAAGAAGTTCACAATAACTTGCATTACTTTACAAAGTAAAAACAGTAATGGGTGAGATATAATTGATGCTATAGTCTGGTCTTGATTTACATATTTTTTTTCTGAAATTAAAATTTGTGACAAATTACTTTGTCAGTGTATGGCCATCAGCGTACATGGAACAAATGTTACAAACACGGTAAAACTGTGAGACTTGACAGGTATGTAATTCATAAAACTGTTTATAAAATCTTATTGAAATACTTAAGATTCTGCAAACCTGCACAACTAATTTCACATTGCCTGCATGTCAAATTATGGATAGTAGGTTACTAGACGTTCAAGCATGAGCATGATCAAATATGAATATACAAAAAAATGAAAAAAAAATATCGGGTGTTACTTATAATTGCAGACATAGAAAGTATCTATTATGTTAAAATTTCTGACAGAAAGACATTTTTTTTCTCTCTTCTTAATGAAGCTAAAAAAGCCTTTTGCTTTGGCAAACTAAAATGAACTAAAATGATTGAGACACAATTTAAATTTCAATACAATTTACCATCAGATTTAACCAATTTCTCTAGAGAGTGTTGCAGAGGCAAGTTATCTCTTTAGGACTATTCTTTTCATCATCATTCTTCAATCTTCAGCTTTTCTGTAGCGTTTTTAATCTCTGGATAGTTAGAAAAAACATATGCATCTAAAAAAAGGTATTGTTTTCTTCAAAGCTTTGTAATCTAATAGGTAGGATACAGTTAGTTAAGCTAAAGGTGCTGATAAGGCTGTCCTTTAAAAAAAAAATATTTATTTAAAATTGGTAATCTGACATTTCCTTTGTTTTAAGGAAACTTAGCACAGCTGATTTAAACTGTTGTCAATACAGTGTAAATAATGTTATCAGTCAAATTTGTCAATCTATACAAATACACTTTGTAAACTATATCCAGCAATATCTTGCTATAAGCTTATAACTTTTAGTGCTTACCTATCTCTTCACACAAATTGCAAGTTGGATCTGAAGTTAAAGCCATAAATTTGCTCTTCAACCATGCTGTCATTTCCTTTTTGTCTGAAATATGATTCTTCAACCATTTCAATTGGTTTCATACAATGCAAACATTTGCATGAAAAAGTGATTCGGCAGGTTTGTATGGTTTCCGTAACTTCACAAATGGGTACGCTGTGCACTTTTTGTGAACATACTTCTCGTAGGTCTGTTATGGGGAAAATTGCAGTAAAATCGGGTTGACCATATTTAGGCCATTTTCGGCTTTTTCACGCAGAGTTTTATGTTAAGCAGTGTGCTCGGGAAATGGTTTCTAAAGTCCCGAGAGTATATTACCCCATTAGTTGTAGAGGTCATAGTTTTCATCTGATCTTAATGAAATATGGTCAGAATGTTTATCTTGATAATATCTGATTTTGGATCGTATATGTCATCTGGTGTCAAAAATTAGGTCACCGGGCCAATTGTAGTAAAACCTTGTGTAGATGAAAGGTCACAGTTTTCATCACGTCTTAATGAAAATTTGTCAGAATGTATTAATTAATGAAATCTCTATCTTGTTGTCTTTAGTCTTCATACTGTCCAGCTGTTTTTATTTATTCGTAGTATATTCTCTATCTTTTTGTCTATAGTCTTCAGACTGTCTAGCTGTTTTCATTGATTTTGTAGTATATTCTCTATCTTTTTGTCTATAGTCTTCAGACTGTCCAGCTGTTTTCATTGATTGCGTAATATATTCTCTATCTTTTTGTCTATAGTCTTCAGACTGTCCAGCTGTTTTTATTTATTTCATAGTATATTCTTTTTCTTTTTGTCTATAGTTTTCAGGCGGTCTAGCTGTTCTTTTTTATTTCAAACTATACTGTTTGTCTTTTTCTTTATACTCCAGACACTCTCTTTGTTTCTGTGTATAAAGTTTCATGTATTCTTTCCTATCAGGCTTCTTGCTCTTTTTTATTTGCTTAAGTTTATTTCTTTGCATCTGATCTTTAAAATACTTTCCAATCAGAACATTAAGGTTTTCACTAATATTTCTGTCTGGCGAGCATGACTTACTTTCCAACTTTTTAGCTCACCTGAGCACAACGTGCTCATGGTGAGCTTTTGTGATCGCTTTTTGTCGGTCCTGCGTTGTTTGGCGTGCGTTGTGTTTCGTCAACATTTGCCTTGTTAACTCTCTAGAGGCAACATTTATTTTCTAATCTTCATGAAATTTGGTCAGAAGATTGGTCTCAATGATATCTTGGATGAGTTCGAAAATGGTTACGTTTTCTTGAAAAACATGGCTGCCAAGGGGTACCCAGGCGAAACGATTACCATGGTCACCATGGTTTTTGATGGTTGACCATGGTATTTGATTGTCAACCATCAAAAACCGTGGTGGAACATGATCAGGAACATGGTTGACCATGGTTGACCTTGGTCACAAAAAACATTGGGCAATGACCATGGTTGACCATGGTTAACCATGGTCGGCAATGGTGACAAAAGACAGACCATGGTTGACCATTGTCACAAAAAACATGAACCATGGTCGACCATGGTCAGCAATGGTGACAAAAGACAGACAATAGTTGGCCATGGTAAATTAAAACATGGACCATGATCGGCAAAGTTACTTTTATTTTCATTCCCATGGTGTTAAATGTTCATTTACATAAAATATGCAATAATGTTTATTATTTTTCCACTTTCCAACTAGGGGACCATGATGGTCCTGAAAATAGCACACACTACTTGAAAATACTGTGACCTATCAAGTTTGGTATACAAGCCACATACTGAAGTCCATCTATCGACATGAAGATTACTTTATCGGTTATATCTTCAACTGGAAATATTACTTTCTCGGTAGTTTCAATTACTTGTATGATGTGGTGAGAATTAGTTTCACAAATAAAGCTGTTTTGGTGAACTTCTAATTTTTTGGAAAAGGCTAACACACATTTGGTATCGGTTTTTACTAGAAAGTACATTACTTTTCTCAACTGACCATTTTTACACCGTACCAGATAACATATGCGCTTTTTCATTCTACTGTACCCTTCAGAATATAGTGTCTGCCCATTTACCTGAACCTGAAGTGATTTCTTAAACAACTGTATATTTTTGGAAACCAGTTTCACTAAAAATTGACAAAATGTCATCTTCATCTAAGTTTGTGCAGGATTGTAATGCACCAGCGGTAGCAACATTTCTCCAGCTATTAGTTACAGTCCAGGTTTAACGTTTTTTCAATTTTACAAGATAAGAATGAGCACGACCGTGTGGCAGACTGTCAACATTGATACAATTCATCTTCAATTGTATTTCATGAATCTGGACATAAAACTCTTAACAGGTCAAGCAAGTATTTTTTGGCAATACTTGATGAATTTTGTCGTTGAAAATAAGATACTAAGCATAATGCATTCAATTCAGTGTCTGAGTACATAGATTTGTCAATGTTTTCACTAACTATTTCATCATCAAGCAAATCATTTTCAGAAGCTTCAGAGTCAAGTTCTGACTCAGATGACAAAGTATCACTATCATCCGTTGATGAGTCACTTGTGAAATCAGTGTCACTTGAAAATTCATCACAAAGCTGATAAGAAATTGTAAGGACCCCTTGTGAATGTGTGTCATTAATTTCCGAGTCGAGATCTGAAGAGAACTGTGTATCACAGACTTGAACAGGACTCTGAAGAGTTGGTAAATCATTATTATCTGAGTCGAGATCTGAAGAGAATTATGTGTTACCGACTTGAACAGGACTCTGAAGAGTTGGTAATTCATTATAATCTGAGTCGACATCTGAAGAACATTGTGTGTCACCGACTTGAACAGGACTCTGAACAGCTGGTAATTCATTATCCGAGTTGAGATCTGAAGCACAACTACTGTTGTCAAACAGGTTTTTTCTTGTTGACGAATGTCGTATTGTAGTGCGCTTTGGTATAAGAATTTAGGGGTCATCTTTGTACTGCTTAGATACCCTTTTCAAGGGACCTGAACAAAATAATTAAGATCATATAAAATAGCTCAAGGTTCAGGTCTCATCAAAAGGGTTGTTGTGTCCAAATATTTATATAGAGAGTTTGCGATTAGTAGCTGTAACGTGTTGATTGGCACCTCATTTACTAAGCCAATATCTGTTTTAAATATACAATTTCACTTTAAAATTGCTTTTTCTAACTATAGGTATATGTGACAGAGATCTCAACTGTTCTAAGAAATAAAAAAGTTGATTGAAAACCACACACGCGTGTTACATATAAATGGCAACCTCTCTTTTATAAACAAAATCAATCAAGCAGTGCTGAAATTAGGACCAAAGTTGCGCTTTGAATTGTTTTTTAACCTTTGACATTGAAGGATGACCTTGACCTTCCACCACTCAAAATGTGCAGCTCCATGAGATACACCTGCATGCCAAATATCAAGTTGCTATGATCAATATTGCAAAAGTTATGACCATTTTTCGAAACCAAATCGCAAGTGTGACGGAATTTCAGAAGGACAGACAGACGGACAGTGCGATCAATATATGCCACCCTACCGGGGGCATAAAAACAATATAATTTGTATGCCTACCACACATGTGGGGCTTTATAATGCTATATATATTGCGTGGCAGTCAAAAATTGTTGCCGGCCAGCCATTCTGGCAGTCAAGGCCTGCTGAGAACCCATGATGTAGCAAATACTTACTTTTATTGTGTTTCCTGTTCAGATGTGTTAATCCTCTTTGCTAAGTACTTAGCAAGCGTCCACATATGTTGCACTCATATTTAAGGGTCTTGTTATCCAGTTGGTGTACACTTATGTAATTTTCGTTTGAAGTCTCTTCCATTTTGCTTGACAATCTGAAATACAACATGTTTAGGTATTCTAAAAATGTCCTATCATACTTTAACATTTTCTTTTCATATATTGCACAAAGGACTTTGGGCATGGTTTACAAATACCAAATACAATCAGCAGACTGATATTCATGACTGCTTTATAGGTCCTTTGGTCCAGTCTGAAGTTGTTACACTAGGTCAGATGTCATAATTTAGGATAATGATACTATGCGTTAAGGAGAAGTATAGAGTTTGACAGTCTGACTTCGGTATCGTTTGATCGGGTCGTGCTAAAAGGCGGATGAAAGAGCGGATGATATAGCGTATATAGTAAAGAGCGGATGATATAGACAAAGAAGGATTATCGGAAAGAGCGGATGATATGAACAAAGAAGGAAACAGCGGATGATATAGCGTATATAGTAAAGAGCGGATGATATATACAAAGAAGGGATTTGCGTATATATAAATAATTATTAAATAATAATAAATTAATTAATTAATAATAATAATTAATTAATAATAATTAATTAGATAAATAATTATTAAATCTGCGGACATTATGAATCAGCGGATAATATATACAAATAAGGAAAAGAGCGGATTTGCGGATATATAAATAATTATTAAATAATTATTAATTAATTAATTAATAATAATAATTAATTAATATTAATTAATTATATAAATAAATATTTGAAAGTAAATATTAAGTTATTTAAGTTTAAATATAAAGCACAATAGTATTTTTAGGCGACTGAATATATATGTATTTAGTAAATAATAACTTCGTTAGATATTGACTTAATTTTTTTATCAAAAAGCAGAATACTATTCAATTTCTCTCTAAATATACATGAGGTAGTTTGCCAACAAAATGAATATGTTGCCCAGCTCTTGCCACGTGGAGGCCACCTCTTGTAAGAGCCAAATTTTGAAAAAAAATAGGCCGAAATCGTCACTTATATAAACAATAAATTTAATTTTGAAGCTGTTTGTAATGAAATAAACCTGCATATGAGCTCGTCTGTCAATGAGTATGTTATTCTCAATTCCAAATTTGATAATTATAATAGAAAGTAATTATATATTTAAAAAAAACAGGCAGGAAAGTGTAATTAAATATATGGTACATAATATAAATACATATAATAAAAAATGAGTCATACATTGCTATTTATCCCGTATTATGTTTTTATATAATAGAAGTTATTACATGTTGCCAAAAATTAGATAATTATAATAGAAAGTAATTATATATAAAAAAAAAAACAGGACATACACCGGTATTTTGGCCGGAAAGTGTAATTAAATATATGGTACATAATATAAATACATATAATAAAAAAGTGAGTCATACATTGCTATTTATCCCGTATTATGTTTTTATATAATAGAAGTTATTACATGATGCAAAAATTAGATAATTATAATAGAAAGTAATTACATATTTAATAAAATAAAACAGGACATACACCGGTATTTTGGCCGGAAAGTGTAATTATATATATATGGTACATAATATAAATACATATAATAAAAATAATAAAAATACTTTATAATAAAAAAGTGTAATTAAATATATGTTACACAATATAAATACATAACATATAATACAAAAAATATGAGTCATACATTGCTATTTATCCCGTATTATGTTTTTATATAATTGAAATTATTAAATTTTGCAATTTGGGCAAACAAATTGCACATCAACATTAGAAATGTCCGATGGTGCATGAACACATTGCTTGTGAAACCAGTTTGAGCATTTGTCGCATTGAACTTGATCTCCTACACATGATGGTAAATTACAAATACAATATAAATCAATTGTTATTGACTTGGATTTAGTTTTGCGTCGAACACTGATAGTTTTACTGGTTGTTGGAAATTCAATCATAAGTTCGGAATCTAAACAAGACAAAAGATGTTCTCTTAACTTTAAGGAATTAAATATCAAATCAAAACAAGGTTTTTTCCTAAAACACAAAGATGTTGCGTGCGCTATTGCATAAAGCCCACAATCGACGGAATTATCTTGTTTTTGCACTGACGGAACTATGATATTAATTTTGTCTTCGCCTTCACCATAAATTTGCGCCAATTGTATTTTCAGACCATCAGGAATGATCTTATCATCGGGTCTTGTATTGCCTAAACTGTCAAGTAAATAAATTTTATTTTTGTGTTCGAAAGATGTTACCCAATGATCGTTGTGGGTGTGATGGATCTGACACGACAGGTTTTTATTAACCGTAGAATCCGGCGATGACATCCGCTCTTCAGGCGACTTCCGCGGTCCCGACACCGGCGACTTCAGCTTCCCCGACACCGGCGACTTCCGCTTTTCCGACAACGGCGACTTCCGATGTCCCGACCCCGGCGACTTTCGCTGCCCCGACCCCGGAGACTTCGGGTGAAACTTTCCGCCCAGATAAGGTGCAGATGGCAGGTCACGGACGCTTTCGTACACTACCCTATTCTCTATTGCAGTGCAGATGCGTGAAGCTCTATCGTCGTGTCGACAACAAGGCAAACAAGGATTGTTTGACTTCCGATACTCGACGCGCCCCGACTTCCGGCTAGCAGAGAACTTAACGGTTGTCCAAGTTTCAGCATATGTTCGACATGGAGGTGATGGAGGAGGTGTTGAAGGACCCTCGGTCATCTGTATGCGTACTGCTTCGTTCTTCGCAAATGGTACAGCCGGGTGTACCACACGCTTCACTGCAACAAGCTTACGTTGTCCCGACACAGGCGACGTAGAATCCGGCGAATCCTGCTTTATCAATACTGATGGTACAGTCGGGTGTACCACACGCTTCACTGCACTGATGGCACTCCATAGGTTCTCTGACAACAGTTCAGTACCTTCTATGCTGAGATGTATTTTTACTTGCATGTGCAATTAGTGAAGATGTCATTAGAAAATATTTCCTTCGAAATTTGTTAAGTTTAATGTTTACGTTATCTCAATCATATATTGGTAAAAACCGTTATGCTACGCTTTAATGATCTGGGTGACTTGTTATCAAGATTATTATCAGCTTATCAACAATTAGTTTAAAATAACATGCCAATTTCTTGTGTACTAGAAGCAATCGATAATCGATAATGCGCTAAATAGCTTCAATAAGGACACTAAGGGTGCGTATTAATGATAACAATAGGGAGTCTTACCAGTTGTTGTTTACTTGTTTTCAGAAAAAAGACAATAACGGTGCAGATATATTATTATTTTTTTTTCCTTCATAAATGACTCTTATCACACAATGATTTCATCTATACTTCGGAAAACATAAAATTAACCCAAGGCACACATATATATATATATATATATATATTATGTTGCTTTTGTGGATAAAAAAGTAATTCATTTCATAAATCTAACATTACTGATGAGTTTATTATCAATAAAGTAATGAATGCTATTAAAATTGGATGTGCAATAAAACTTGGTTTTACAAACAAATAATAATCTTATCATCCTTTTTCATTGCATCATAGCCAAACATATTTTAAATACTAATTCGTGTTAGCCAGTCACACCATTCAGTGTTCTATGGTATATTGCCGTCTTTGTTTATTATGTCCGCAGTTTCCTTATTTGTTCATATCATTTGTATATATCATCCGCTGTTTCCTTCTTTGTTCATATCATCCGCTCTTTACGATAATCCTTCTTTGTCTATATTATCCGCTCTTTTCAGATTTTTTGGCATTTTCGTTCTTTGTATATATTATCCGCAGATTTATTAATTATTTTAAGTTTAAAGAAATTCTTAATTATTTTTTTTAGATAAAGTGGCGTTTATACATTTTCATATTCTAATAATAATATTGTGTCTATTTAAGTTGTAATTTGTTCGAGTTGTGCCATAAAAATGTTATTCATAAACTCTATTTATTTTAATATAATAATGTTTTTCTCTTCATAAACTCTATTCATTTTAATATAATAATGTTTTTCTTTTCCTTATTTGTATATATTATCCGCTGATTCATAATGTCCGCAGATTTAATAATTATTTATATATCAGCAAATCCCTTCTTTGTATATATCATCCGCAGATTCCTTCTTTGTATATATCATCCGCTGTTTCCTTCTTTGTTCATATCATCCGCTCTTTCCGATAATCCTTCTTTGTCTATATTATCCGCTCTTTTCAGATTTTTTGGCAATTTCGTTCTTTGTATATATTATCCGCAGATTTATTAATTATTTTAAGTTTAAAGAAATTCTTAATTATTTTTTTTATATAAAGTGGCGTTTATACATTTTCATATTCTAATAATAATATTGTGTCTATTTAAGTTGTAATTTGTTCAAGTTGTGCCATAAAAATGTTATTCATAAACTCTATTTATTTTAATATAATAATGTTTTTTTCTTTTCATAAACTCTATTCATTTTAATATAATAATGTTTTTCTTTTCCTTATTTGTATATATTATCCGCTGATTCATAATGTCCGCAGATTTAATAATTATTTATATATCAGCAAATCCCTTCTTTGTATATATCATCCGCAGATTCCTTCTTTGTATATATCATCCGCTGTTTCCTTCTATGTTCATATCATCCGCTCTTTCCGATAATCCTTCTTTGTCTATATCATCCGCTCTTTACTATATACCCTATATCATCCGCTGTTTCCTTCTTTGTTCATATCATCCGCTCTTTCCGATAATCCTTCTTTGTCTATATCATCCGCTCTTTACTATATACGCTATATCATCCGCTCTTTCATCCGCCTTTTAGTACGTGCCCGTTTGATCTGCGCGGCTTCATTATTTACATTTTGTCAAGGCCCGTATGGAAAATTTACGTACAAAGTTGTTTTGATCAATGAGAAATCATTTAAATCAGTGACACCCTCTTCTGTTGTACATAACATAGACACATGACAGTTGGTTTGTGCGCAAAACATTTTTTTCAAAAGTAATCTCAAGGACTTCCAACATGCTAAGGACAACTTGGACATTAAAATTAGTTAATACCTTGATCGGATGTTATGTTTCAGTGAATGAGCGTCAAACACATTATGGAACATTTGCGGTGTTGTTAAACAAAGGCACTTCACCAGCGTAGTCTTTGTTGTCCCATCTGTAAATGGGTACCGACTGAATGTTGTGGTTAGAATATGTTTTAAATATAAGTGGTTTAACCCAGTTATGTCTAGTATTTACCAAAGAAGACATTGACAAAAATGGAAATATCCCAATCAGATGCCACTTTTTTTCCGCCTGTCAGATGGTCAGACTCGGACTGTTGTGATTACTAGGTGAAATTAACAAGAAAATGTAATGTATATAAAACGGTCAATCATGGATGAATCACCTCTACAAAGTTTGTCGGCGATCTTTGATTTGGGTTTGTAAGACTGTTTTTGTCTGGGTTTGGTCAGCCCAAGCTTAATTCGGGTCGTAAGCGTTTTAGTGACGACCGCTTAATTCTTCTCCTTAATGCGTAGTAATTGTGCTGAAGTGACAACACCAAACCAAATCGGGACCATTCTGGTGCAGTACTTTAATTCGGACTATACTGTCCGAATTTACGTACTGCACCAGTAATGATTCATACTCGTCCAATGAAGGAATTGAACAACATCCGTTTAAATTTGAAGGTACATGGTCATCTGCAAATAAATTAATCTCTAGATGTAATGATTACCTGAAAGCAGACGTAAAAATCAATTCTGAAAGTAAATCTTATCAACACTCGTGTTGACCAAACAAAAATTAATCCGCATATCTTGTTTATTTCTATTTTCACTTTGACATTTCCTGTTTTGGAAATAATATGTTTTGTTTTCAAAATTGTGGATGTTAGCTAATTGAAAATACTTCGGGTGAATAGTTTTTGCGGTAAAATATAATGATATTGCTGGAGCCTTATTTATGATTTTGTAATATATATATATATATATATATATATATATATATATATATATATATATATATATATATATATATATATATATATATATATATATATATATATAAAGGGCCTATTTTACCAAACCAAATTACCGTTGTTGTTGCGTTTCCAAGCACATGTTTATTCTGCGGGCCTATATCCTATATCAACAATGTGCATACAGAAATGAACTGAACATTGCCCTCACCTAACCTCAAACCAGTATCCAGAAGTCATAAACTGTTTAAACGTGCATACCACAGATTTGTATTCCATAATAAATACACGTTTATTGAAATGTAAGTCGATGGGGTATCGATCCATCAGGTTCGCGATGTTACTATTGTTAGAGTAAAAGTCACATACAGGCCCGCAGTTAGGGTCGCTGAGGCTTGTTGGATGAGTAATGAGTAATAACACACAAATAATATTCACAAACAGCGAAAACAATATGCAATACTTAAAGTATAGCCTGTAAATAATTTTATTTAATTTATTACGGATAATGGAACTTTAAACAACCCCCTAACTTTTATATAGACCCGTAGAATAAACTCGTCCTTGTTCGAGTCTTTTCCGGAAAATGTAACGACGTTTTCCATTGGCCAATGGAAGTAAAATTTATGCGTCTAACCTATCACAGCATTTGAAAGAAAAAGTGTTCTGGCGCTAATTTCTACAAAAAAGCTAGCCACCAGCATCATGGCGACCAGCATTGCGAATACGTCAGGAAAGTTTGCCGTTGTACGTTGGTTGAACGACGGAAACAAACTTTCAGTGTTTAATGTGAAGTACTTTATTGATCCAATAAAGAAGGTTTACGTTCCTGGAGATGAAGGGTTTTCTTGCTTTCCTTGACAACCTGGAAAATGAAACTTAGCATTTGGAGGTAAATATGAATTTTAACGTACCGGGTAAATAAAAGATCATGTTTGTACCGGTAACACTTAATTGCAACTTCCTCAAAACAACTTGTGTCGTGGCTCAGTGGTAAACATTGAGTTCCACATTTAACGAAACACTTTAATATTGATTTTCTCAGCATTGGCTTAAAGTATCAACCTGAAATTTTGCATTTTATCTTCATCAAAATATTGACAAAACCATTCATTGTGACGACCATCTAGTTATGGACTAGAGCAACTGTATCTATGGTTAACCCCCTTATAATATCGACCCTTCACAAATTATTTTTTATCTTTGTGTATTTTGACAGCCTAAAGAACAAGAGTGAGTCATGCAAGTCGTGACATCAACATGTATCGTTGCTTAATGTGTTTATTCGCAATATTTCGATGTAGGGAGAAATTTTCAATAAAGAATTGTCATGAATTATCGTCACAAATAAGTTAGCTGTTTATATTTTGATGATCTCTTTTAATATTGTTTTCTTGCTTCGTAAGTTACGTTATTTAAGGGTGATAGTTTGAAAGTGTATTACTCTAGCGACCGGCATAGTTTTTACTTTTTCCTTGAGGAAATGCAAGTACTATCGAATTTTGTAATTAGCAAAATAACCTGCATGGCAATATTGAATTAAATGCATATGTTCATAACTATACAAAAATAGTTGAATAAAATTGCATTTTAATAACTTAATTTTATCGACACGAATAAATTTAAGGTGGTTCTTCGGGAGTATTAATCATCTTTAGTGATAGCTTTAGTTGTATTACTCTACTTTTATTCACAGGTCAACAAGAAATGAATGCCTGGTTGCAGAGAAATTTCAACATTCTAACAGCTGATGTTAATGATCAAAACTTTATTAGGCTCAATAAAGACAGCAACTCTGAAGGTAATACAACTTATAACAGTTCAAAAAGTAGTTTGCCGTCCTGTGGATTCAATTGGTGTTGGATTCTCTGCTTTTTGAACTCAGTCTGCCAAACAGTGTCAGACCAAATGACTGCGTATTTTCCGATTATATTTATAATATATATGTGTTGTCTGTCATTTTACAGAAGCCGATGTCAAAATCTATTGCCAAATTAATAAAAGGCACAATGTAAAAATACCAATAGATAAAGACCTTTTCAGCAGTACCATACTTGTAAAAATAGGCATTTTTCCTGAACTGCAACAATTTTTCTTGGCCATGGTGAGTTAGAATTATGCGTCACACGCCATGTTTTCCCTGTTAACTTAACTGAATTTTATACTTTTCAATTTTCAGTGACCTCTACAACTCCAATCAAAGAACGTCCAAATGAAGGGGTGATAAAAAAAAGAGACAAGCTGACAGATGGTAAGTAAATTTCCTACATATTTATATACCCAAGGATGCCACTAAGAATTGTTTTAAAGGGGCTCATTTGATTTGTATGTACTTTGTATAGGTTATCGTTTATTTATTTCGAATTTTATGGAAATTATTGCAAGTTATGCGAAGCAGAGCGCAACAGTAACTTCTATAAAATTCAAAATAAACAACCATAACAAAACTTACAGTTTGTTCCTACTTTTAATCATAGGCCAACCTAAACAAATTGTTTGTTTGGAGTTACCCGAGTCAAACCGACCCAGTTTTTTGCGGTGGGTCGATCAGACCGGATTATATTATTAATTATTATTCCTTTTCTACACACACAAGTATATATTACACGATAAAAAATCGGACTTCGGGAAGACCAAAAGAGATTTGACAAAATTAGTGCGAGTCTGTTGGGTAACTCCAAATAATTTTTTAATGTCAGCCTTAGCTGGAATATTTTTCAATTTTCAGGGACATTAACACCAGTCAATAATGGTTCCAGGAGGGTTGTGCACAAAAAACTTACAGGTGGAGAATCAACGGCTCCAATCGATATTGGTTCCAAAGAGGGGGATGAAAAGGTTGTTGGAAAAAAGGACAAGCACAAACAAGCAACAGGTGGTAAGGAAGTAAATTCTCTATATATTCTTAAATATAAGAAACATAAGAACCCACTACCTTCAAAGATATTTACGGAAACAAAATCTTACTAAAACATTGATTTTTCTTAGTTGAAAATTTTCATCTAGCACTGAAACTTGCATTTATCAGTCTTTGAGTTGATAAAATTTTATTTCGCTATATCCCAACTACAACTTTTTCATATCTTGGCTAAGGTGAGTTTGATTATACTATACAATTATTGCATGGTAATTTCTATTGACCGAAATTGCAATAACTATTTTATTATTAAATCCTGCATGCATGAAAACAATGTGTGGCAAAAAGAAAATTTCATTTAAAGTTTTAAGTGAAATTACAGGAAAAATGAATAATGTTACATCATCATACCTTTCATTGATTTCCAAGCAAATTTACTCTCTCCGTCCACAACGTTTCCATCTTGGGGAAAAACATTTCGCTTCACTGCTCATTGATTGCGCTGAACTTACACACACTATTTATTCATTTATTTATTTTACAATGCAACAAACCCTTTACGCTAAATACAATCTATATCTTGCTATAAAATTTGCCCGTGGCATGCTAATTTATCTTTGTGAACTTAATGGTTAGTTTTGTCCGTCCTTTAATTTCCCCCCATGCATGATGTCTTTATTCATTAAAGCAAATCGGCGCATGTCTGTTTTCGAACCAGTCGACTGCGCATGTGCAAGTGGTCAATATGTGTTCTTAGCTCCGACTCTATGTCAATACGTGAATTTATTGACTAAAATGTGATCGCAACATGGATTTACCAGTGTCTTTGATATGGACACAATTGTCAGGGGCAATAGCAGGGCTGGGATATCAGACCTTTTGGCTATCTCTGCCCGGGTTTACAATCAAAGCGTATTTTTTATGTAAACAATCAAAGTGTTTTCTTTATTACTGTTTTTGAAATACTCTTTATGTTTTTCAGTGTCCATAACGATTCCAGCCAATAATGAACCCAATGAAAACAGAAAGCTGGCAGGTGGTGATTCAACGACTCCACTACCATTCAATAGTGGCTCCAACGTAGGGGTTGACAAGAGCAATGGAAACATGGGCAATCACAAACAGCTGACAGATGGTAAATACATTTTCACATTTTCAGCTCACCTGTGCACGTAGTCATGATGAGCTTTTAGGATCTTTAAAAAAAAGCTTTGTTTTCTTATACTCAGGTGAACGATATTGGGTCATCAAAGAACTTGTCTTTTCAGAATACTTGCTCGATTTGCGTGCATTTGACATTTTAGCTCATCTGAGTTTCACTGCTGTAGCCTCAAAAATATGAAAGAGATGCAATTTTGTATTCAAATTTTAATTCTGATCTTGACAGACAGATACCTTGACCCACTGACCTACTTTCTTGTTTTTGAGGTTACAGTAATGAAATGATACACATGTGTGAAGTTTTGCATGCAGCATTATTTTGCAGCTGTTGCACTCTTTAAGGGCATTACTTGTTTCCTTTAACAGCTGTCCTCCAACAAACAGCCCAAAAAACTTGCAGAATCCCTGCTGCTGAAAAGAACAACAAGTGTGCAAAATGATACACACAAAGAGTAAGTGAATACCTCTTACATGTTTGCAGTCAATAAGGCCACTCTCCGAAATTCTATTTCAGAAGTATGTTTCTGCATAAATTTCCCAGTTAATAAGCTATAGCCTCTATATTTAGAAGTAACATGTATATTATATTGGGCTTAAATCACTGTAATCATTTTAACTCTTAGATTCCAACATGAAGGTGGTTTCAATCCCATCGGTTGTATTGTAACGTGAGAGATTAACCAAAAGCATCTTCCTAATTGCTTCAAAAAGTCTGAAAGATGGCTGAAGGCGGCATAAAACACCAATAAATCAAATCAGGATAATAGCTTTTGCATCACTATGGCCTCATGTTAAGCCCGTCTGTTTTGAGGAAAAAATCTGGCTATTGCCATAACTGCTTCTGTGTCAGCGTCGTCTGCATGCAAAAACTTTGATGTGGCTCATATCTTGAAAAGTATATAAGATATCGACATTAAACTACATAGGTAGTTAGATCTTATCGACCAGCACACAAAGAGTCGGGCGTTGGAACCGCTAGCGGCTCTTGTTAGCGTGACTTTTTGACAAAAGAGCAATTTATTGTATTCAACCTGGTGTCGCTGGTGGCATTAAATAGATGACTGGGTGTAGTTAATACCCGACAATGGATTTTTGTTCTGTCTGAGGTTTATATTACATTGAAGGACAAAGGTAAAAAAATTTCTGAAACTTAATTAGATCTCCAACTCTTAAACTTAAAACCACATCCTTAGTAAAATTACTGGTAGAGGACTATTATCACATCCTGTTAGTGACAGTTACAAAAGCATGTCTTGTTTGTTTTTCAGTTGTGTTTCTAAGAAGGAGTTCAAAGCCCTAAAAGATTTTCGTACACTTAAGGACGACTTCCGTCGTCTCAAGAGAAAGATCCGATCAGACCAATAGCAAGTCGACTCAGATCAACCACTCGAATAGAAGAAAAGTCTGTCTACTGCTCCACCTAAAATACTGTTGACAACTTCAGATGAGAAAGAGTTGGCAATGTCATTGAATTTGGAAACACCAACACGCCCATCGTCATTGAAATCGGAAACACCAACAAGCCCATCGGAAATGTTATCATCCAGTGATGAAGTAAAGTACAACAATCACACCATGTCTGACTTAGAAGATTCCATTTCACATGAAGATAATATGTATTCAGCCGTCAAAATTCTTATTTTAAATCTTTTCCCAGAAAGGTACATAATATCACATTCCGTAACAGGAAAAGCATCTAATTCAAAATTAGATGCCAAACCACAGTTTGACCGAAGGCTGTATAACATTTTTCTGTCGGTCATTAAAAACAAGTTTGGGTCAATAAAAGATGTGACGGCTTAAGTGCACGCCATACAAAAATTTATACAAAAACATTATACAAAGTAACTCATTTTAACAAAAGAAAATTGTTTTTGCACTCCTGTATTTGACATGCTTATCAGTGTAAGCGTTGCTAGTGATCTTCAATCATTAACTTGTATCTTTAATGCTAATATTGCAGGTTTTGTGATTAATTCAAATGCTCATATTTTATTATGTATCACCTTTAAATATCTGTTGCATATTTTAATGATAACAAGCTCTTAAGCAGTTTTAGGACCTTTTTAATGAAGTACATTGTTGTAACTCACTTAACTTCAACAGAATTGAATAATATTAATTTTTATGTTTTTGTTAGCAGCACCTAAATCCTTCACAATTTTTACCATGTTTACAACTGTTGAAGAAGTTGTATCGGTGAAGTAGTTTTTATGCCCCCGAAGTCAGTCTGTCTGAAATTCTGTCACACTTTGCGTTAAGGTTTCGAAAAATGGTCATAACTTTTGCAATATTGATCATAGCAACTTGATATTTGGCATGCATGTGTATCTGATGGAGCTTCACATTTTGAGTGGTTAAAGGTTAAGGCCATCCTTCAAGGTCAAATAAAAAATCAAAGCGACGCAGTAGGGAGCATTGTGTGTCTGACAAACACATCTCTTGTTCATATTGCATTTTTTTGTTATTTGGTATTTCCAGTGTGTGCATCAAATTTTATTTGATATAACTTGTACTAGTGTGGCAATTATTTGGAATGGAATGTTAAAGAGTTAAGGGCATGTCATGTAAAACTTAAGGACCTAGAAGTAAAGACCTATTCAAGTTTAAAATAGCCTGTAAATAACTGCAACTTGCCCAGGCGAAATGAACGCCATATGACCATGGTATACCATGGTCATATGACCATGGTAGACCATGGCCAACCACGTTTTGTTAAATGGCACCATGGTCATAATGACCATGGTCGACCATGTTATTTGACCATGGCCAACCATGGTATTTGACCATGGTCATGATGACCATGGTCAAAGATTGTGGTGCCATTTAACAATACGTGGTCTACCATGGTAAACCATGGTCATATTACCATGGTCGACCATGGTTTAACCATGGTCTACCATGGTAGACCATGGTCATATGGCCATCATTTCGCCTGGGGAAGACATTTTTCCGTATATGGCTACATATGGCTATAGTAAAATCTTGTTAACATTCTGGAGGCCACATTTATTGTCTGATCTTTATGAAACTTGGTCAGAAAATTCATCCCAATAATATTTTGGACGAATTCGAAAATGATGCCAGTTGGTTGAAAAACATGGCCGCCAGGGGGCGGGGCATATTTCAAAATATGGCTATTCTAAACCTTGTTAACACTCTAGAGGCCACATTTATTTTCCGATCTTCATGAAACTTGGTCAGAAGTTTTGTCCAAATGATATATTGGATAAGTTCAAAATTGGTAACCTTTGCTTGAAAAACATGGCTGCCAAGGGGCGGGGAATTTTTCCTTATATCGCTATAGTAAAATCTTGTTAACACCTAGAGGCCACATTTACTGTCCGATCTTCATGAAACTTGGTAAGAAGATTCATCCCAATAATTATCTTGTTTTCTCAGGCCCTCTTGTTATAGTTTTTAGACTTCTTCCTCCTATACATGACAGTTTTCCATACTCTTGATTTTTGAGCTTGAGAAGTTTGTTCATTGCTACGATGTAAATCAAATTCTAAGGAATCATCATCTTCATATGTTACAAAATGTAAAGGTAGAATTTCGAAATTGTTATAAAAATGAGAGTATCATACGGCCATATAAGGCATACAGATAAGTGACTAAATCAGTAATACTATTAAAGCAAGCAATAAATGATTTTCCATTTGGAGCACTTAACCCATTCAAACCATGTGAATGTGAATCAAAGAAATAATATTTGCGATCTGTCTTGATTATAGCTAAAGATATTGAACCAGCTGAAGATATTGAACCAACCATGAGTAAAGTACTATCAGACTTCTGTAAATCAGTCTACAATGTTTGGTGTAGACTGTAGAGTGGGTAAAGTTGAATCACCAAACTGTTATAATGTCAGATTTTGAAATGACAATTTCTTTATTCAAAATTGAAACACTCATTGGGGGCTCATCAAAGCTCAGTAACTTGCTTTTAAATTTTCCTTTTACTTTCAAGTCATTCAGAAGTTTTTTATACAATAAATCTCCATTAATAAGAATGTTGTCTAGATCTTTACTACATGAGATATCTAAGTGCTGCGAATAGATCAATGAACAAAGAGAATTCATAGTACACTGAGTATCTCGAGACTCATTACTAAATATTTCCGAGCCTTGGTGAAAAGAAACAAACTCATATTTTACGGCATTGTATGGTCAATTACAAACATCCACTGTCATCATATTAACCTGTTCTGATAAAGAATAGCAGTGTATATTACTTGCTGAAGACTTTTCTGTGTGCTTACATACTCTTGATTGGCACTGCTCATATTGCTATAAAAAAAAACATTCTGAAACTGATCAACCAAACTAACAGGTTCCGTCAGCAAACTATCAGAATTTCTCAGCACAGTTTCAGAAATTTTCAGTGAACTTTCAGAAAAATTCAGCAAACTTTCAGCAGAAACATTAAGCAAACATTCAGACTTTTTGGGGAAGTTTAACCCACTTTCAGACTTTTGGGGGAAGTTTAACCCACTTTCAGACTTTTTAGAGAAGTTTAGCTCATCACACTTTTTAGAGAAGTTTAACTCATCTTACTTTTTAGAAGAGTTTAACTCTTGTCTTGCTGTTTTCATTGCATCCTTGTTTGATGCCTTCACCTGTCTGTAAGACTTTTTCTTCAGTCTAGGCATCATGTAAGTCTAACAAATCACAGTTCTGAAAATATAAACAGTCACTATCTGTTCAACAAATTAAACTTAATGCTACTACATTTTTAGAAAATAAATGCTAAATGGATTAAAGTTTGCAGTTAATTATTTTGTCATGTAATGATCCTGCATCATTGTACATTCAAACGGAAGACTACTCCTATGTTTGCCCTTAAATTGTAAGAGGACCATGAACAGACACAGAACACTGGACTTTTCTTGGCATTAGAAATTAGAAAATACAAATAAATATAAACTGTCGTAACTCTTAAGTCATTGACAAAATGTTTATATATTGTACAAAGTATCACAAAAAGGATTAAATCGAAGTTAATGGTCAGAATTGTTTTTGGTAACTTGGCATGACTGTGAGTTACAAACAAAATGTTTGTGGTCATTTTAAATCAGACATAATGCAGAATAAAATGAGATGTAACACATCATCTCGAAAGAATTCCAGAACGTTAACGGCTGACCTTCTTTGCATAGTACACTAAAATAAAAATAAAGATATTAGTATGTTAAGTAATAAAATCTCTCATTCGCAGAACATATAGTGTAAATAATTCCTTTATTAACTTGATAACTTATATAGTTCATATCAATAAATTAAGTTGCACAAGTGGTCCAAAATTGAAGGTCATCAAAGTTCAATTTTAGGAATCGAGTTGATTTATAAATAATCCCCACCCAGATTCAATTAAGATAAACATTCTGACTAAATTTCATAAAGATATGATAAACTGTGACCTCTATCGTCTACAGGAAGTTTTACTATAATATGACCTGATGATCTACTTCATGACCTCAGATGACCCATATACAATCCCAAGCCAGATTTCATCATTTAACACACTCTGACCAAATTTAATTAAGACGTGATGAAAACTGTGACCTCTTTCATCTACATAAGGTTTTACAAGAATTGGCCCGGTGACTTAATGTTTGACCCCAGATGACCCATATACGATCCAAAATCAGAAAGTATCAAGATAAACATTCTGACCATATTTCATTAAGATAAGATGAAAACTATGACCTCTTTTTTCTACACAAGGTTTTTCTATGATTTGACCTAGTGACCTAGTTTCTGACCCATAGATGACCCAAATTCAATCTCAATCCAGATTTCATCAAAGAAAACATTCTGACAAAATTTCATAAAGATCTGATGGAAACTGTGAGTCTGTGACCTCTATTATCTACAAAAGGTTTTTTCTATGATTTGACCTAGTGACCTAGTTTTTAACCCCAGCTGACCCAAATACACTTCCAACCCAGATATCATCAAGATTAACAGTCTTGCAAAATTGTATTAAGATTGGATGAAAACTGTGACCTATATTGTCTACACAGGTTGTTTTTTTAGCTTTGACCTAGTGACCTAGTTTTTGACTCTAGATTACCCAAATTCGATCCCAACCTAGATTTCAACAAGACAAACATTCTGACCATATTTCATTAGGATCTGATGAAAACTGTGACCTCTATTTTCTACACAAGGTTTTTCTATGATTTGATCTAGTGACCTAGTTTCTGACCCCAGATGACCCAAATACAATCGCAATACAGATTTCATCAAGATAAACATTCTAAAGAAATTTCATAAAGATTGGATGAAAACTGTGACCTCTATAGTCTACACAATGTTGTTCTTTTATTTGATCTAATGACCTAGTTTTTGACCCCAGATGACCCAAATACAATCCCAAACCAGATTTCATCAAGATAAACATTCTGAAGAAATTTCATACAGCTTGGATTAAAACTGTGACCTCTACTGTCTACACAAACAAATTGTTGACGGATGCACGCACGCCGGACGCCGGACAACACACGATCACATAAGCTCACCGTGTCATTTCATGACAGGTGAGCTAAAAATAGGAGTCCCAATGTATATTGCATTCGTCTTCAAATTTTCAGCAAAAAAATGAATATAAAATAATAAATAATATAATTGTTGGTTTCATTATAAAAAAAAATTCATTAGAAATCCCACTCATAATGTTCTCTTTATTGTACCTTAAATCAAAAATCATACAGAAATAAAAATAAACAGCTCTTTTAAAACAATTGTGCATAAAAGTGCTTAATATTTTTACATACACATCACCGGTAATATACATTTACTATTTTGTAAACAAAACATTATCATTACCTTGCAAGGATATTTCCATTTGAAACAACAATAAAACCAGTTACATACACAAGTCTTTGACAATCACAACAGTGTTACTGGATTAAATAAATTAATTCTATTCCTAAATAACTGCAAGTTGTGAAAGGTGTCAGCAGACACAAAAAGGTATTTGATGTGAATGCCGAGTTGGGGCAAGTTTCTAAGAAGTTAAAACTGTAAATTTGTAACACATACATCAGTAAGTGGTAATTTCAAACGGCATTAATCAAAACTACATTACTGGAAGCATGCTCATAATTACTGTCAGATAAAACATCAGGGCTTAGCACTCTAGTGGATGGGATGTGGGAAAACTATCGGACAATTTAGAAACATTACTGCACTTGATGTATTTGATTTTAAACAAGTGTGATGAAATAAATTGTGTTGGCTTGAGTTTGAATATTAGGTTGCTTTACAGGTTTTGTTTGTTAATAGATTGACTTGAAGAACCTAGTTATTCAGAAAGGTGGGTCCTGGGGACTCTCAATTGGCTTCCAATTAGCGTCATTTTTTTAATTTATGCGTACAAATACGCTTGATTAAGCATTTCCGAGAGCCCTGGTACCACAAATACATTCCAGTACACGTTCACGATCTCTGTTTGGAAAAAACACACCCGTCGTATTTAGTACAGTGAGGTACTCTGTTTGCTTAATAGTGTCTCTAGGGGGGGGGGTATGTTTTCACTATTAGTGATTTGTAACCTCCCAGAAGTGTCTCCAACGACTTCAAACTTGTGAAGCACGTTCATTTTTCGGCCGATTTTCAAGATATAAGTGTCTATTTGTTAGAAACTCAATTACCTGTGCGTATTTAAAATCATTTCTTTTACTATTAGTAACTTGCGAAATAAAAACAGCAGAGTTCGATCAAGTGCCCGACTTTGAAAACCATAACTTTATTATTACCCCCCCCCCCTTACCCTCGGTCATATTACCAGGGGCTTGTAGAGATTCACACCCTGCATCAAAACCCCAAAATTTCTTCCTCATTGTCACTGTCTCCATCAGAAGAAACATTATGAACAGTAGCATCTTGTGAGTTGCCTTCAACTGTATTAGATTCATGGTTGTCATCTTCCTGATTGGCATTTCCAGTTAACTCATTCCATATTTATGCCCCCCTTCGAAGAAGAGGGGGTATATTGCTTTGCTCATGTCGGTCGGTCGGTCTGTCGGTCCGTCCACCAGGTGGTTGTCAGATGATAACTGAAGAACGCTTGGGCCTAGGATCATGAAACTTCATAGGTACATTGATCATGACTCGCAGATGACCCCTATTGATTTTGAGGTCACTAGGTCAAAGGTCAAGGTCACAGGTGAAGGTCACAGTTACTGGAAATGGCATTTTAAGGATTTAGCATGGTTCAAACAAGGGAAACAACTACCGTTTATGCATGTTCTTTTTGTTACAGCATTTGCCTCCCTTGTAATATATTTAAATTTTACCAAATGTAAGGCTAACTGCATTTTTGTAATGCATTGTATCAATAACCACCACCACCACCACCACCGTTAATCACAGTGACAAAAAACGTATTCACACAAAGGCTGCTACTACAACTTATAGCCCATATAGAGGGGCATGCATGTTTTACAAACAGCCCTTGTTCAGTGTCATTTTCTACACAGTCTGCTTCCCATGATCTGTTTAACTGAACGTTCTCGTATTAAGAGTATTGTTTTAATGGCAACGAAGTGCTCTTAAGGAATAATGACCTTAATACTCATCATTTCGTTTAAGTTTTAATGGAATGAATCCTTCTTGAGTAGGAGTTAGAGGTAATGTTTTAGCAACAGTGTTTACTTTGACAGGTATATTCACTACAGCTCCTTTGATAGCACTCTGCCTACCTTTCTGTAGTGTCAGTAACTTCATGAAAGGATATCTCTGAGACAACAGTCTTTTCAGGAGTAGTCAATTCTTCCTGAATAGGTGGTAATTTCAAGTTGTTAGCATCTGACTGTGGAGGCATCTTGTTTTGCTTTGAGTACTGTGCGCATTTGTTACAGACACATTCTTTTTTTTCAGCAGAAATAGTTATCTGTTTCCAGCAATTTAACATTTCAGTATTTGTTTTCTTTAAAGAAAGAAGAAACGCTACTGATTGTTTATACTCCATTCTTCTGCAGCAGGTACATATATTGTCGGAACATTGATTTATATTTTCACTAAATTTGGTGCAAGCAGTTTGTAAGTCATGGTGCCTGTGGCGTACATTGTGTTGTTCTTCTGCTCGTAAACGCTTTGCAGTCTCAAGACCAAGTTTTCTGTGTTAAACTCGGACTTTCTTCTGCTCTTCTGCTCGATTGTGTCTTGCAGTGTAAATATCAGTTTGTCTGTGTTTATCACGGACTTTCTTCTGCTCGATTGCGCCTTGCCGTGTCAATATCAGTTTATCTGTGCTTATCACGGACTTTCTTCTGCTCGATTGCGTCTTGCAGTGTCAATATCAGTTTGACTGTGTTTATCATTGACTTTCTTTTGCTGGACTGCGTCTTGCAGTGTAAATATCAGTTTGTCTGTGTTTATCACGGACTTTCTTCTGCTCGATTGCGTCTTGCAGTGTCAATATCAGTTGTCTGTATTTATAACGGACTTTCTTCTGCTCTTCTGCTCGATTGCATCTTGCACTGTCAATATCCGTTTGTCTGTGTTTATCATGGACTTTCTTCTGCTTGACTGCGTCTTGCAGTTTCAATATCAGTTTGTCTGTGTTTATCACGGACTTTCTTCTGCTCTTCTGCTCGATTGCATCTTGCAGTGTCAATATCCGTTTGTCTGTGTTTATCACGGACTTTCTTCTGCTTGTTTTCGTCTTGCAGTGTCAATATCAGTTTGTCTGTGTTTATCACGGACTTTCTTCTGCTCATCTGCTCGACTGCGTCTTGCAGTGCCAATATCAGTTTGTCTGTTTTTATCACAGACTTTCTTCTGCTATTCTGCTCGATTGCGCCTTGCAGTGTCAATATCAGTTTGTCTGTGTTTATCACGGACTTTCTTCTGCTATTCTGCTCGATATCGTCTTGCAGTGCCAATATAAGTTTGTCTGTGTTTATCGCGGACTTTCTTCTGCTCGATTGCGCCTTGCAGTGTCAATATCAGTTTGTCTGTGTTTATCACGGACTTTCTTCTGCTCGATTTCGTCTTGCTGTGTCAATATCAGTTTGTTTGTGTTTATCTCGGACTTTCTTCTGATCGATTGCGTCTTGCCGTGTCAATATCAGTTTTTCTGTATTAATCTCTGACTTTCTTTTTCTGTTTTCAAGAGCAAAAATTAATGTCATTTTATTACTTCGTATTTTAAAATTGTTTGGTGCATTTAAATAAATAATGCATATGCATTTAATACATTATAAAGTGGGAAGTTAAGCTCCTTTGGAATCATAAGGTGCACCCAAGAAACATACTAGTTTAGCCGGATTGATTGGGTCTGTAAATGGTGGTTATGGAAATGCAACACCACTCATCCTTCCTAGCACTGGTCAGCTTAAGCTGCGATTTTATTATGAAAAATATTGATTACACATCATGATCCAAAAAGATCAGAAAATATAACAACACTGAGTCGAATTACGGGACGATAAAACAAATCAAATTCTTTAACGTCATCCAGCCAATGAGCAATCCTTCCAGGTTTGCTAGAAATTGCATTAAAATGAATTTTATGTCCCCGGTAGGGTGGCATATAGCATTGGCACTGTCCGTCCTTCCGTCCGACTGTCTGTCTTTCTGTCCGTCACACTTTTGCGTTTTGGTTTCGAAACAATGCTCATAACTTCTATGTCACTTCAGATGTAACCTTCATATTTGGTATGCATGTGTAAATGGACAAGGCCTTTCCATACGCACAAAAATGTTGACCCCTGTGACCCTGACCTTGAACTTAGGGTCCGCGTTTAGGTCTCAAAATCTGCGTTAAGGTTTCAAAAAATGCTCATAACTTCTATGTCGCTTCAGATGTAACCTTCATATTGGGTATGCATGTGTATATGGACAAGGCCTTTCCATACGCACAAAAATTTTGACTCCTGTGACCTTGAACTTGGGATCCGCGTTTAGGTTTAGAAATCTGCGTTAAGGTTTCGAAAAATGCTTATAACTTCTATTAAAGCGTTTTTCGGGGGCATATATCATCCTATGGAGACAGCTCTTGTTCAGAAGGGGCTTTAACGTTTCACTAAATAATCTTTGTAGCGGAGAAATAAATTGAGATCACATAAGTCAATCAGACAAACACGCAAGTCAATTGCTGTTGGATTGCAGATGCTGGAATGTTTAAACGTAAAACATATGAAGTCGGGTGAACACATTAATATCTATAATGACTAGTAAAGTGGTAACAAACGAACAAACACATGTAATAAAACATAGAATTAAGGCAAATGGTACTTCTTCATTGTGTTTCTTTACAAAAAAGCAAGCTATCTAATAAGAACACATGAAACAAAATACATGATATGGTTGAAAAATTGCCAAATGTTACATATAAATAAGTGATGAAATCGCCAACTATTGTGTTATCTTTCAATAAAAACACAAAGTTTTTCATGGTGTGCTTTGTATTTTTTATGAATTGTAAAATTCACTCTTTAGAGGCACTCTACTCCAGATTGTCAAATTTAAAAAAAATGAAAATGAAGTTAATAAAGTTAAAAATATTGTCGTCATATTCGTTGGGAAGACTTCAAACTAAGTTAATGATTCATTTGTAGGAATGGAGATGCAGCTTATTGCTAACAATGACAACATTTTGCGATAAAAAAAATCTATACTGTAAGTAACAAAGTAGCTTTTTGCGTTTAAAAATCCATAACGCTATATCTTCAAATGTTGTTGATGCTTGAGGTAGTTAAAATGCCGGTATTTTTGCTTGAGAATCATGTCACCTTAAGACGGCGGATTTAATCTGAAAAAGGGTCTAAGATTTTTTTTCTATTTTGGGCATAACAGATGGGCATTTTGTCTTTAAAGTGTGTAATCTGAAAATTGAAATATATTTTGGCATAAAACTAGGGTAGAGTCCCTTTATGGTTCCTTTCCTAGAAATGCTTATCTTATATAATGTCTTTGACATAATCATTATGTAACTTAAAGGATAATACATGAATTTGTAATATAGAATACTTAAGTCGAAACTTAATTTTTGAAAAACTTTTGTGAAAAAGATTAAACTAAAATGAATGAATTATTTTTCTTATTATGATTTGAACAAATGCGCTTATATCATATGCATTATTAACAATAAATTAACAACAACACAGCTGATAAGATGCAAAAGTATCTGAATATGCTAAAAGGGTCTGGGAAGTTGTGAACTGATTGTGCCAGGCCGTACTGATTTGTATTTCTCAATATAGGCCGATAATTTAGTAAAAGATCGTGTTACAGTGCAAAATACATCAAGCGGAGCACATCGATATTAATATGACAACTAATGTGGTAACAAACAAACAAATGAAATAAAAAATATAATTTAAAAATGTGTACTACTGCATTATGTTTATTTTATTAAAAAAAAAAACTTGGTTAATCGTGCAAGTACTGAAAGTGCATTAAGTCCCCTACCAGAGTATGTAAAAAGGAAAAAAATACTCAAAGGTCCAAAACACCATAAAAGTTGCAAGAAAAAATTTAATTCAGAGGAATAGAAAAAAAATATAGTCTGGGGCAAAACTAAAAATACTTATGTTTCCCCTTCCCTACATACCCATCAAAAAAAATGTGGGAAAAAAATCGTTGGGTCGGTAAAATATTTTTTTCTTATATAAATCTGTAGTTAAACAGTTAAACATATTTTCCATAACTTTTCACATACAAAAATGCTGGCTTTATCAATTGGGAATAATTTTAAGTTTTATTAGTCTCCTACCGGTGATACTGGAGAGGGACTTATGGTTTGCGCTCTGTGTGTCTGTCAGTCACACTTTTCTGGATCCTGCGATAACTTTTAAAGTTCTTCATATTTTTTCATGAAACTTGAAACATGGACAGATGGCAATATGGAGAATATGCATGTCATTACATTTTGTTCCTACGTCAAGAATTCTGATTACTATTGCAACAAATAGACTAGAAATATTGCTGAAAATGTCGGGTCCTGCGATAACTTTAAAAGTTATTCATATTTTTTCAAGAAGCTGGAAACATGGATAGATGGCAATATGGAGATTATGCACATCATTTTATTTTGTTCCTACGTCAAGAATTTTGGTAGGTAGGGGACTTTTATTGCTTGGCAATAGTCTTGTTGCTTTATAAATCTTTGTGCAAGTTAGAGTACAGTCATGAACCCAAATACTTATATGAAATTCTATAACAATTGCTATTTTAGAAAAATGTAACATTTTTGTTTGTTTAAAATTGTCCCTTATTGTATTGCTCAGAAAATGCTTGAGAGAAAAAAAATACTTTTGAAAAAAATTGTTTTACCTACCTACTTATCCATCCTTAATTTTCCAAGGTCAGGAAGGGGAAACATAAATATTTTAACTTTTGCCCTGTTATGAAAATCAGGGAGGGGGGAAGCACATCTACGGTACAAAAAGAAAATCCTGTATTAATTTGGTAAATATCCCTAAAGTTGATTTTTAGGAAATGTGATAAAGAGATTTTACCTCTTTATATTCTATTTAGCAGAAAGTGGCAAAGGGCCATAACTCCTACAAAAATTAAATGATTGAAATGAGATTAGGGGGAGACAACTAGGGTACCGAAAGATCAACTTGTTGTATTTCTGTGAAAGTCCCTTAGTTGTTGCTGAGGGTATGCAATAACAAGATTGTTTCCTTCTTTATAGAAAAATGTAGCAAAGTGCCATAATTCCTACACAAATAGTCCGATTAAAATGAGAATCAGGGGGACACAACTCGGGTTTCCATAGATCATCCTGTAGTAATGTGGTGAAAATCCCTTGAATTGTTTCTGAACAGATAAAAATCCGGTACGGACGGATGGACATACACATCCATGGAAGAAGGTTAAACCTTGTCCACTCCGGTCAGTAACGGGTATGAGACTAACAACGCATGAAACAAAACACAGGTTATGGCTGAAAATTATAAGAGTAATGTCACAAAATCAGTGTGAAAGTCCTTATCTACTTTGTTGTTTTAGCATGTGACATTCTTTTACTTAGATTTTTATACATTCTCTGTACTTATGTTCAGAGAAACGTGTATGTTCATCAATTGAGAGTTCTGCAGGTTATACTGAATTTTTACAGACCATTATCTGACAAGCTGCCTCTTTCTCTTTTATGTATGTTGACTTGGCAATGTGTATTAATGTGATTATAAGATTGGTGGCTTCGCCAAATAAATAACCTATGGACAGATTGATTACAAAAAAAACGAAAGTTGTTCTCTCACCATTGAGAATTCCGATTACACGTAGTATTCATTTGCCGTTAAATTATAGACAATTACTTTTTTCTAAACCTACAGTCAAATTAAGTTAACTTCGAACATCTTTCATTGGAGGTTCAATGCGGCTGGGTTCTAGTTCGCAGCGTAATTTAACTCCGTGTAATCGGTATCCTACAATAAATAAGTGCAACTCCAGGAAGTGTTTATGTTGCAAGTTTTTAAATATGTCCTCTTTTATTCTTTCATCGGTTAATAACCGTAAATTTTCAGTTAATATTAAATCCGATGTCTCATGAAATTCTATGCATGTGGTTTATGTTATTACTTGAAATGTACCCTGTTGTGGTGCGCAATACGTTTGGCAGACGGGTAGATCACTTAAAACACGTTTTAGGGAACTTTTTTTTTTAAATTAAAAATAATAAATTGTATAACTTCATTTACCAGCACTTTAATAAAACGGGTCATAGCGTAACAAATATTTCAATTCAACCTGTGGAGCAACTTATTTTTAATAATAGTACTTCAAATCAGTGCCAATTAAAAGCAAGGTGCATGTCAGAATTTGAATGGATTGAACGTTTGCAATCAGCTTACCCACTTAGATTAAATGATAATATTCGAAATGTTGGAACAATTTCTAAAAATAAATCGATTAATTCATTTTCTCTGTTAAGTAAACGTCTAAGAAATAAACGTTCACATGGCATTAGGATAAATGGTAACTTAAGGCGTAAATTTAAACGTCTGCTTTCTTTAAATGATTGCTACACATTATTACAAAATGGGGGTAAACATAAATTACTAAGTGCACTTTGCTCTCTTTCTGTTTCTTCGTTGGCGCATATTGATAAGGAAACTTATTTTACTTCAATCTGACCCTCTATATGAAATTTTGAATGTGCTTGTATTATTGAATCTTTCACTGACTACTATCTTTAACCTTTTATTGAAAATGTACTTAACAAAACTAGAAATCGTATCAAAATTGAGTTTTGTAACAAAGGTCTTGATTAAATTGACCTTCCTAAAATATTCAATGATAAAAATGTTAGTCGGTTACTTCCCCGTTATCTCCGCAATACTGAATCACCACTTATTTGCTACAAATATAGTAAACCTGTAAGAAGTATCGTTTTTAATTATAATTCTATTTCCACAGATATAAATGTAATAAGAAATTGTCCTACATTATGTGACTGTACTAGTTCTAAATATATATATGGTCCAGTTGGACATGTTATTACTGGGGACCTTAATTTCATTCAAAATAAAAACCTTAGAAATTTGCTACGCAGAGGCCCTAAGTACAGACTGCCTATTCCTGTTGATTTTGATGACTGCATTAAGAATATCGTAACATCCTTACATGATTATTGCACTAAATGGTGCAGGAAGGAAAATGCTGAGATTATTGCACTCAATGATTGGAAAACAAAAATATTTAGTATGGTCATGATTAAAATATGTTTTTTATGATACACATCCTTTGGCCCTACCACATTCACCTAAATTTAATAAACAAAATCTCTGTAAATTGCTTGAAGACTTAAAATCTAAATTCGTCTTAGTTCCTGCTGATAAGGCTGCTAATAATGTTATAATAATATGACGAGTGTTTTATGTTCAAACTATTTCACAAGAACTTTCACAAACTACATCATATTGTGAGTACAATAAGCAACCTAATGAAATTATTACCGACCATATTGCCCAATGCATAAAGTTAAATGTAATAGTCAATATTACTGACAAGAAATTGCCATCACTTTACTGGATACCTAAATTACATAAGACGCAATATAAAAGTCGTTTTATCGCTATTTCAGTGTTTTGTACCACCAAACAATTATCAGTGTATCTTACATCTGCATTGAGTGCTATTAGATATCATATAGCTAAATTTTGTAATAAAGTTTATGAAAATAGTAATGTTAACCTATTTTGGTCAATAAAAAACACCTTAGAAGTTATTGATAAAATTGAAAATAAAAAATATAAGGTGTCACAGGTAAGTACTTATGATTTTTCTACACTATATACAACGCTTCCTCACGCTTTAATAAAATCCAAACTTGTTTCTTTGATTGAAAAAACTTTTGCTAGAGAGAAGTGTTTGTATCTAGCTTTAAACACTAAAACAATTTTTTACTAATCAGATATTAGATAATTACATCATTTGGACTGGTCTTGACTTTTGTGCAGCACTTACTTTTCTTTTGGATAACTTGTTTGTTGAATTTAATGGTAATATATTTAAACAAGTTATTGGCGTTCCTATGGGTACTAATTGTGCGCCACTTATAGCTGACCTTTTTTTATATTGTTATGAAAGCGAATTTATGTTAGAATTATCTAAAACTAAGCAAGTAGATTTGATTAATTGTTTTAACCTTACTAGTAGGTACATTGATGACATACTTAATTTAGATAATCCATTATTTGAACAATATATTCACAAAATCTACCCAAAAGAACTAGTCTTAAATAGATCGTGTATATCCAATACAGACGCTGCGTATTTAGACTTACATTTAACTATTAATAATAATTTGATCAAAACTAGTTTATACGACAAACGGGACGATTTTAACATTGAAATTGTGAATTTTCCGTTTCTAGATGGCACCATCCCTAAAGGACCTTCCTATGGTATTTACATTTCGCAGTTGGTACGTTATGCCAGAGCATGTTCGTGTATTAAAGATTTTAATGATCGTAATCTAATATTAACTAAAAAATATGCTAAAACAAGGCTTTTTGTATCATAACCTAAGAAATAAATTTGCTAGATTTTACTCTAAGTATGGTGTGGTGATTTAATTTCAAAATATAATGTTTCTTTAAAATGGCATTTAAATAATGGAATCTCCCATCCATCATTTTACGGAGATGTTTTGAAGCGTGTCCGCAAATTAAAATATGTTGAACCAAATGTTCATATTAAACTTTTCAATTTAATTAACTTGTTTTTATCAAAAGGATACGATGCTTATGTACTTAAAAACACGTGTTTGATGGTTTTCGATTCACTATATCTTTCTTCCCTTAAAATTTGGAATCATTAGTGATATTATAGGCATTTTTCACTGTTGAATAAAATTGTGTCATTGTGTCGTATAAACAAATCTGCATGAAAACTACATTATAGGCATTTTTCACTGTTGAATAAAATTGTGTCATTGTGTCGTATGAACAAATCTGCATGAAAACTACATTTGGACTCAAATCGTACATCAAATCATTTCTGTCTTCAGTTGTCAAAACACCTATATACTGTTTCATTCCAATAATGTCGCTTTAATGGAATTACCATTTTTATTCATTTGCTTCTTAATATTAAATCACCTAAACTTGTTTTATTAGTAGCACAGCCCCATTAATATTTTCATTTAGTACTGACCCTGGAATTTTTTCACGTCATTATGTCATTATGGATTTTTGTGACGTCATACGACCGACTTTCCCAGTTGTAATCTACATGCATAGGTCATTGGGTTTATAACGTTCCATTTTATTTATATTTTCTCTCTGATAGGCGTTCTTGTTTGATTTAATTATTTTTATTTTTTTTAGCAGTCACATAAACAACAAAGCTATGTAATATGGAATTTTTACACCCATAATTGCGGCTTCTTCCTGTATTTGCGCGATGATTATCTGAGATATTAACTCCATGACGCTATGTTCTTAAATCTTTTTCTATAAGGAAGGAATGTAGTTGACAATTGTTAATAGTTTTATTTGATCGTTCGTCAAAAAGTTGTAACTCTGTTACTCTTGTATCTTCAATGCAATTGAGTAATTAAATAGTAATTAAATTGAATGCGTTTTAATTCCCTTTTATTAGCCGGATTTTTTTTGAAAAAATCTCGGCTTATAGATTGATGTTGTCGGGCGGGCGGGCGGGCGGGGGGGGGCGGGCGGGCGGGCGGCGTGCTCGAAAATGTAAAAGTTCTTATTTCATGGTATAACTTTGGTATGCTTGGACCTAGAGTCTTCAAACTTGACATGAAGGTTGGCCAGGATTAACAGATGACCACTGGTCATTTCAAGGTCATTCATTTGAAGGTCAAGGTCACTGTGACCTTCAATATAAAAAATGTTAAAGTTGTTATAACTTTGGTATGCTTGGTCCTAGAGTCTTGAAACTTGACATGAAGGTTGGCCATAACTAGTTAGTAACCACTGGTCATTTCAAGGTCATTCATTTGAAGGTCAAGGTCACTGTGACCTTGAATGTAAAAATGTTAAAGTTCTTATTTCATGGTATAACTTTGGTATGCTTGGACCTAGAGTCTTCAAACTTGACATGAAGGTTGGCCAGGATTAACAGATGACCACTGGTCATTTCAAGGTCATTCATTTGAAGGTGAAGGTCACTGTGACCTTCAATATAAAAATGTTAAAGTTGTTATAACTTTGGTATGCTTGGACCTAGAGTCTTGAAACTTGACATGAAGGTTGGCCAGAACTAGTAAGTAACCACTGGACATTTCAAGGTCATTCATTTGAAGGTCAAGGTCACTGTGACCTTGAATGTAAAAATGTTAAAGTTGTTATAACTTTGGTATGCTTGGACCTAGAGTCTTGAAACTTGACATGAAGGTTGGCAAGAACTAGTAAGTAACCACTGGACATTTCAAGGTCATTCATTTGAAGGTCAAGGTCACTGTGACCTTGAATGTAAAAATGTTAAAGTTCTTATTTCATGTTATAACTTTGGTATGCTTGTACCTAGAGTCTTCAAACTTGAAATAAAGATTGGCCAGTACTAGAAGATGACCACTGGTCATTTCAATGTCATTCATTTGAAGGTCAAGGTCACTGTGACCTTAAATGTTAAAATGTTAAAATTGTTATAACTTTGGTATGCTTGGACATAGAGTCTTCAAACTTGACATGAAGGTTTGCAAGCACACTTAGATGACCACTGGTCATTTCAAGGTCATTCATTCTAAGGTCAAGGTCACTGTGACCTTGAATGTAAAAATGTTAAAGTTCTTATAACTTTGGTAGGTAAAAATGTTAAAGTTCTTATTCCATGTTATAACTTTGGTATGCTTGTACCTAGAGTCTTCAAACTTGACATAAAGGTTGGCCAGTACTAGAAGATCACCACTGCTCATTTCAATGTCATTCATTTGAAACAAAAACACGAAAGGTACTTTCCTGTCATTTAAATCAAAAATCCGGCTTCAATGCGGTCATCTCCGACCGCGGAACTCTTGTTTTTGTTTAATTTGAGTTACAATGCTATGACGTTAAATTTTGTTTACACTTAAATGTATTATGAATATTGCTGGGCCAAGTGTGAGGTTGAGCGCTCTATAACCAGGTTTAAACCCCCAATGCTTTGCATTGACCGTTCCAAGGCGGTGACCTCAGCTTTATTCATATTTTTTGTTTATGTTGGTTTGTATTGTGCTGTTTTGTACTGTTTGGGCAATCGGTCACTTGCCTTAAATAAAGGACCAACTAATTGTTTTTAATTAAAATTCAATACTGCTCCAGCAGCTGGAGTTTCACTTCTTTATATTACAATCAATATACAAATATTGTTCATTTATTTTCCTCGTCCTCGAACAGCTTCCTCTTGCACGGCAGTGCTTGCTCTGTGTGTTTATCTTCTCCTTCCTTCTTGGATTGTAGGGCCTTCTCTGCATGTTCATCTTCTTCCTACTTGGATACTGGTGTCTGTTCCACAACCATATCATCCTTAAATATACTTTTGTAGCTGTCCATTTTTAGCTTCATCTCAGCCTGCGCATGTAGCAAGATTTTTTCCCTGTGCTGTAGGGCACTACCTTTTGGTTGAGGGTTTATCACCCTATGGATGGTAAAATAAAGTATTAAGGAATTGTCAAAGACCATATACAGAAAAGTGCACTGTTGCAACGTTTTATTTTTATAATAATGTCAAGGGCTTTTGTGACGTCAAGCGCTTTTGTGACATAGAAGTAAATGATATTCTTTATCTTCAGTCATACATATTTTATCTGTGCCAAGTAACTATAAATTTGGTAAATGGTTGAAGAGATACAAAATAATTAAATTCCAAATGACCTTTGATCCATCATGATTTGATACTTTTATAATTCAGATAAAGTAGATTTAGCATTATAATCTAAACTGAATGAATTAAAGTTATTATTCCAAGCAATGTACCTTAGCAGGTTTATCCTGTGTTGGATCTTCTGTCTTGTTCTTTGCCAAATGATACAAGGTGACCTTGAGCAACATATCTTCTTTGTATTGCTCTCTAAGTAATGTTGTTAATTTTGCCATGTCATTGCTGAGACTAACCTTCTCCGTTGATGCCGTTGTAGTTGCTGTTGGTGATGATCTTACTGTCGTTGACACTGCTGGTGTTGACGAAGTAAGCAGTGCATGACTTGTTGGCGATGGAGTGTACATCAATGGCTCATCTAACACAAGTTTATCGACCTGAAGGTTTTCGCACAATGTAGGTAGTTTTGAACGCTGCTCAGAGAATTCATTCCTTAATTTTCTTTTTTTTTAAAGGAACATGAGTTCTATACATAGCCGGGTTGGTTTGCGAACTTCCCTTCCTGACCTCGTTTTCTTTCTAACAGTGTCTTGTAAACTCTCTCCCCGGTGTCTCTGGTTTTGCTCGATCTCGCACTAGCACGTGAATTGGCGTGGTTGATGGTTGTTCTGCTACCATCTCTGTTGGCCCTGTGGCGCCGGTATGTACAAGTCATTCTTTGTAGTGATACTGTGTGGTTCTTCCTTGGTTTTCATTAGCATGTCCGTGTTTCGGCAACATTCGCGCCCCGATTCGCCTGCCTTTACGACATGTGATCGCGGATACTCGGACGGTTTCACATACTCTGCCGGTTTCTAGCCAGATGGGGTTTTAATTCTTTCTTTGTCACCTGGCTGAATATTGTCCTTGCTCTCGAAATTTTAAATTCTAACAACTTTCAGGTTGTCGCAATGTTTGTTTCATAGGTATTAGTGTTTTTGCGCGTCGACCAATTAAATGTTGCATCATTAATCCGATGTTGTCGCGTAGTGTGTTTCTTAGTTCTAACAGGGCTTAGTAGATATCGTCTCCTGTTTTGCTACACTTTTTAATTAGATTTTTCACGGTTGGTACAGCCTTTTCGGCAAGGCCGTTTGTTTGTAGGTGCACGTTTGTTTGTTGGTGCAATGGCGACGAAGTAATATGGGTGATGCCATATTTTTCAACGAATTCTCGGAATTCAGCACTGGTGAACTGTGGACCGTTTTCCTAGATGATTGTGTCCATGATTCCATAAAGAGCCACGTTTTGCTTCATGAGTTTTAAGATGGTGCTCGTTCGAGTGTCTCTTTGCAATGGTGCTACTTCAATGAAGTTGGAGAAGTAGTCTACAATGATTAGGTAATGGTTACCCTCTAGTTCGCATAAGTCCATTCCAACTTTGCTCCAGGATAGCTCTGGCACTTGTTGGATGATCCTTTTGGCTCATGTTGCTCATGTTGCGATAAATTAAACACGCACTACACTTGCGCACAATATCTTCAACTTGTTTGTTCATGCCGGGCCAAAATACTTACTCTCTCGCCCTCTTTTTGCAGTTCGCTACCCCTAAATGCGACTTATGTATCGCTTTCAATGTTTCTGCTCTCATTTCTTTCTAGATGCACACGTGCCCCTCGTTACAGAACTCAATTGTAGATTGATATTTTATCGTGGTAATCACAAAATGGAACGGCTTCAACGGGAACTTCGCACTTAGTTCCTGGCCATCCTTGAATGATTACCTTGGCCAGTACTTGGAATTGTTCATCCGCTTGTGTTGTGCGTGGAATTGTGTCATGGTTTGAACACGACAGCGTGTCGAGCTTCGAAACCACCAACTCTTCATCGATAGTTTTCTTATCCTGATTTTCTAACGGTAATCTGCCGAGGCAATCTGCTAGACCCATGCCCTTGCCGCTTTTGTGCATGAGGTTGAATCGACTCCAACGGTTTGTGATCTGATTCCACTAGGAAAAATCTTGGCCATATAGAAGTTTGTGGAATTTTTCACAGCTATATACAATGGCTAGCATTTCTTTTTCGATCTGAACGTACCGTTGCTCTGTCGGTGTGAGCGCACGTGACGCATATGCCACAACACTTGGATTATCGCGACTCCCAGGCCTCTCATTGATGCGTCTACTGTGAGTGTGACAGGTTTTTTCAAGTCGTAGTACTGGAGTTCTTATTGAACACGCGCTTCGCTTCGTCACCCCATCTCCATGTTTCTAGCCTGTTCATATCGCGCAGTGGTGCATTGAACTCACTGAGATTTGGGATGAACTTAGACACGTACAATAGCATGCCTAACAGTTTCTATCTCACTGAAGCTTTCTGGCGTTCTCATGTCTGCTATCGCAATCACTCGTTGATATGTTGGTTTAATTCCGTCTCCAGTCCGTTTGTGACCTACATAGTCCACTTCCGACTTGGCAAACAAACACTTTTGCTTATTCGTTTCAGGTTAATGGAACGTTCCTTTTGAAACACCGTTTCCAAACGCCTGTTATGTTCTTCGAGTGTTCTACCATGAATGAAAATGTTGTCAACAATTATTTCTACCCCGTCAATGTAACCAAAGTTCTGTTCCATGGACCGTTGGAACACTTCACTCAAACACTTAACGCCCATTGGCATCTGCAGGTATCGGTACCTGCCGAACGGAGTATTAAACGCTGTGAGCTTCGAACTCTTTTCAGTTAATTTTATTTGGTAATAACCCATATTCGCGTCTAGCGTTGTAAAGTATTTACGCCCATTCAATCTTGTGGCCACGTCATCAAAACTGTTTATTGGATAATGTTCTCTTCGGATTGTGCGGTTAAAATCTGTGAGTCAGATGTGGGCACTCTTCCGCTTTGCTTTCTTACGCTCACCAAACTACTGACCCATTGCGTAGGTTCTGTTACTTTAGCAACAATGTTGCATTTTTAAAAGTGTTTTAGTTCAGATTGCAATTGTTCACGAATCGCGACTCGCTCGGTATACACCCAATCTCTTCCTCAAGGACGTCACTATATTTCTCAATTATAGTAACAAGTCTTGCGGTGTGTATTCTTATGATCAGCCCAAAATCAACTGAATCATCCCTTCCAAGCAAGTTTATGCCTCTTGGAGAGTTCATTATCTGGAAATTAACCAAGCGCTTGATATTTTTATACTCGCACAGCAATGTAATCATTCTAAGCGCCTTTACTGCTGGCCCATTGACACCGCAAATAATAGCATCACTCCTTGTGATTGGCGCGACCTCTTCAAATAGCTTCGCTGTTCCATATGGCATAACACTGCACATTGCGCCACTGTCGATTTCAATTGTTTTACACCCTATTTTCAAGTTAGTATTTACATTTTAGAATTTCCATACATATATGTTCTTCATGTTATGTTCTGGTAATCTTTCTGTTTTTAGTTGCGAGTGTTAGCTCACGACAAATGGAGAGAGGCAGTTTTGCAAGGCAGTCTGCTTTAGCTACGCAAGGAACGATAACTACAGTTAACCACTGCCTGTTCATACTTCACTGGTACACTGCACAGCCTGTATGTAAGCAATAGGTTTAAGAGCTTGTGCAACGATATTGATCAGTCTAGTGTTTATAACAGCTTGTGGGACGACATTGGCCAGTTTATCATTGAAATCTGTTCATATCGGCTGCTTTCAGGGAAAACGGGGCTTAAAGCTGCATTAAACGTATGTCATGTGGGCAAAATTGTTGCTCAATAATTTAAAGAAAATATATTAATTATTAGATACACATAACACAACATGAACATGATTATAGGCTTGTAATTTTTTAGCAATGAAACCGAAATTCTAAAGATGGTTGCCAGTGCAGCAACCAATTGTGAAAAAAGAGAAATATTGTTGTTATTTTGTCTAAGTTATCTATATAACATAAAGATGAGGATTAACAGAGCGCACACATCTCGACCTGTGCTTTAAGACACACTCTTTATAAATTTGAATGGGTTGTGTTCATTTCAAACTTGCGATACAAAATGCTAAAACATGTCGGCGATGAAGACAGCAGCGACGACAGCAGCCATGATTTAATTCAATGCGACGACGATTGAAGCAATTATTAATCTCCCGATACTGATTCCGATGGCATTTATTAAACAAGAAGAAATACGAATTAAAAATGAAAACGTGCTAATAAAAATGCCCATATGATTTAATTACTCTCGAACATTATCATTGCGATGTTCTTTATCGAAAGCTCTATTTTTCAACACTTAATGTGCAAAATACCTATTGTAGTGTTTCTTCTACAGAATACACTATTTATTACCATTAAAGGAAAACCATTTGAGGAACAAACACCATTGAAAGTTATACTGGATTTTTTTACATCCGTACTCGTCAAGCATACAAATCAGCCTCTCGGTGTACATGCTATTAAAGAGGCATTCATGCCGGAGGCGTGTCCTGAAAATAGGCGTGGCCAGTGCAAGCTAAACTACAATCCCTCCTTTTTTCAAACCAATTAATGCATGGTCTACAAAAAACATACTCTTAACATAAACCCATACATACACAATTGATAATACGAATTACACTATGCATTTATCAAACAATTTAAACTAAATTTAATCAAAACAAACATCACAAATGAAAACATTTTATCAATAGTATAGTACCAGAAAGGCCGTTTACAAAAAAGGCCGCATAAGTAAACGAAAAAGGCCTCAAAGTATACCTGAAGGGCCTTACACGATTTTGTATTATAATTGAATAGTTATGCTGAATATTATTATCATATCTATAAGATAGTCATAAACTTTCTTATTGGTCTCCGTAAAAACCGTTAATTTTATAATCAAAGTCGGCAAAATTATCGCCAATTATCGCATGCAGTATGAATTGTTCGTTAGTCACAATATTTTTCCTTGAGTAATAGATATTCCAGATTTTTAATTAAAAGCCGTTAATTTTGTTATCCAAGTCGGCATAAGTATCGCCAATTAGCACGTAGGAATAATCCGTTAAAGACAATTATATTTTTCTCTGAACTTTCTTTTTGCATCTAAACGTGTAACAAATGAGTAATGAAGGTTCTGTAAACTTACGTGTCGGCCAAATATATATAAGATTCAGAATTATTGAGAAATATATAACCCGTTCATGTGTCAAAGTGGACTATAGTATTTGCTTTTTTTATTCATTATATTGGAAAGTATACCGGACTTTATCTAGCTGGCGTTTCAATTATAGTGTTTTTAAATAGTGTAAATTATACGTATTTCTTCACTAGTGTTAATTTATTGTGTGTTGACATTGTGTGAGTGTTTTGGTATGGCCTCCTATCCTTGTATAGGATGCGGTCAGCAGGTTCGGCCCCGCCAGCATGCAGTAGAGTGCGACTTATGTAACCGATGGCAACATCGCAAATGTGGCACAGGTAAGTAAATTAATTATATAAGAAGACGATGAACGTTTTATTCAAATCCGATATGACACAAATGTTATGTCAAAATGACCCATGAGCATTGTTAAAATCGTATAACATATTTAATGTCGTCAAACAAGTAATATACACAATTTATAGTGTACAAACTTATTCATTATTACTATGTAAAACAATAAAATAAAATTAATTTAATATACGCATATCGGTTAGTGACTGCTTAAAGACCAATACTTAACATATAAAATTAAGTACATAATATATTATTATATATTATTAATATTCTCTTAAACTTCTTTTTGCACTGTTTGAAATATAAGAAGTTGAAAGAATTGCATGTACAAAAAAACTCGCCAATCAGACCGGGTATCCAAGTGTCAATGGTCATTCACAGTTTGCGGCATCTGTTTTGATAACGGATTAGTAGAAAGCCCACATATGGTGTTAAATGACACCTATTGGCACCTATTGATAATTACTTACGCATTTTCAAATAGTTTCTTAACTTTAAACGATATTAAATTAGCTACATTAAATTCGGAAGACTTAAACCGAAAGAAATAACAATGTTTTATTTTATGTGATATTATTAAATATTATATCTGATTGTCTATATTATTACGCACATGATATATTGTTTTTGTCATACTCTTATCACTCGATCTAAGTATTTTTAACAGTTACCGGAAGATATATAATTTGCGTATTATGAATCGCGGGTATCGTCCATTTACAGTCATAACCGAGACAGCGTACAGGGAGGCGATGCGTCTCGGTGAAGTTACGTATGTGTGTCGTCCATACAGAGACGCAGAGGCCCTCAACAGCGAAATGCCCACCCTAAAGATAAGCGTAAGTGATATTGTTGTTGGTAATTTGACGATGCTTGTGCCTATGTTTGTGTATATGGCGACCGCGATTTTATAGTTCCTTAGATGTTATACTAGATATATAATAATATAATCGTTACTTAAAAAATAGTCACTTTGTGGTAGCGCATGTCTTGTTCACATGGCACAATTTTTACATAGGCCACAGTTCCCCGGGTTGACGACGACGACGCCAGTGACGATCGCCCTATGCCACTGATAGAGTTGAGTGTCCCCATCGACATGCCCGTGACTCGTGATGAGGTATGTGTTGTTACTCTATACTTTTTAATTTATGCTAATATAAATTATATGACGTATGTTGTGGATAAGATACATCTGAACGTGATTTTTTTCACCTTAAAGGTGAGACAGCATTGTTAGCAATGAAAATTATTTCTTGTACACTAAACCAAGTGTGACCTTCGCTTTTTCGCAACAGTGTGTTTAAATATGTTTAAATGTGTATATGACGGGTGACCTCGACCCTTCTGCCGACCAGATCATGGACGGAGTGGTTGATACATTTGCAGACGACACTGTAGCCGATTTGCACGTGACTCATGACGAGGTTTTTTAAATATTATTTTAACATATGTGGCATTATGTGACTATCGTATCGAAATATGAATTAATTTTGTCGTCTCTTAAAGATGTAGCCTTTGCTGTTATTGCAACAATGTGTTTCAGATTGACGATGTCGACCCATCTGCCGAGCCTGCCATAGACTCAACAAATCTGTCTGCCGACGATCGCTCCGATGGCGACATGAATTTCACCGACATGGAGTTCGACGTGACAGACGTCATTGACGTACTCGAACCCATCCAAGAGGACAGTTTCAACGCGGCGTTGCCAGAGACAGTCCTCGAGGACAGGGCGTCACCTACACTGTAATTGAGCGTGGCAGTCAGAAACGAAAACCCATATTCGTTACAAACCTAGGCTACACGTATTCCGTAAAGGTAAATGTCTCTTTAAAAAATGTTAATTATTATTTCGGTTAATTATCTTTTATATCTACAAAATAACTTATTTAATAATATTATATTAAGTATTTTAAATAATACTTTCATTGTAATTAGCATGAGTTGTTATATCATTTGTTTCAGACTGACAACAAGAAGTTGGGGACAGTGGCCTGGCGATGCTCGTCTCGCACCAAAGCCGTACGTTGCCTAGTCACTGTTAGCCAAAGAGGTGCCCACTTCGTCCAGAAGAGGGAGCACTTGCATGCTGCAGTGCCAGACCAACAACTGCGACATCTGGCGTACTCTTAAGGTAATGATTTGTTATAAACGCAGGCGTTTTCCAGTGTTTGTTGTGTTTATCAGATCAAGTACGCTTAACGTTTTGATGTTCTATATTGAAAAACCTGTGTTGAATCCTCAGGCCCGAGCATCAGCGAAGACCGGCGTCTTCATTCCCGCCCGCACCATCGCCGAGAACATCCTTACGGAAGAGTGTGGTGAGGAGGACGTCGCTCGGCCCCGAGTCAACCTTCTAAAGAGAGCGGTGAACCACGCCCGAGCCCGTCTGCGTCCTAAAGAGCCAGAAACTCTAGACTTCGAAGTAAGTGAAAATGTAATTAAAATTAACAAACGTAGCTTTAATTTTAGATATTCAAAATTTATATATAAAGCAGTTATATGTTTATATAAATAAAACTTTCCCTATTCAAGTCGACGCCGACTTCATCAACGCGTATTCCTTGTGAAGAACATTGAGTGCGGCATTTCGTCTTCGCGTCATAATATCAGCTGAACATCCTGCGTCAGGCAAAGATATGGTTTATGGATGGAATATTCAAGATAATTTAGTTTTTATATATATAGTTTATATATTTTTATGTCCCCCACTATAGTAGTTTTTGCCCTGTCTGTTGGTTGGTTGGTTGGTTGGTCTGTTGGTCTGTTGGTTGGTCTGTTTGCGCCAACTTTAACATTTTGCAATAACTTTTGCTATATTGAATATAGCAACTTGATATTTGGCATGCATGTGTATCTCATTGAGCTGCACATTTTGAGTGGTGAAAGGTCAAGGTCATCCTTCAAGGTCAGAGGTCAAATATATGTGGCCAAAATCGCTCATTTTATAAATACTTTTGCAATATTGAAGATAGCAACTTGATATTTGGCATGCATGTTTATGTGTATCTCATGGAGCTGCACATTTTGAGTGGTGAAAGGTCAAGGTCATCCTTCAAGGTCAGAGGTCAAATATTTGTGGCCCAAATCGCTTATTATGCCCCCCTTCGAAGAAGAGGGGGTATATTGCTTTGCTCATGTCGGTCTGTCGGTCGGTCTGTCGGTCTGTCCGTCCACCAGGTGGTTGTCAGACGATAACTCAAGAACGCTTAGGCCTAGGATCATGAAACTTCATAGGTACATTGATCATGACTCACAGATGACCCCTATTGATTTTGAGGTCACTAGGTCAAAGGTCAAGGTCACTGTGACCCGAAATAGTAAAATGGTTTCCGGATGATAATTCAAGAACGCTTATGCCTAGGATCATGAAACTTCATAAGTAGATTGATCATGACTAGCAGATGACCCCTATTGAATTTCAGGTCACTAGGTCAAAGGTCAAGGTCACGGTGACCCGAAATAGTAAAATAGTTTCCGGATGATAATTCAAGAACCCTTATGCCTAGGATCATGAAACTTGATAGGTAGATTGATCATGACTAGCAGATGACCCCTATTGATTTTCAGGTCACTAGGTCAAAGGTCAAGGTCACGGTGACCCGAAATAGTAAAATGGTTTCCGGATGATAACTCAAGAACGCTTATGCCTAGGATCATGAAAATTGTTAGGTACATTGATCATGACTGGCATATGACCCCTATTGATTTTCAGGTCACTAGGTCAAAGGTCAAGGTCACAGTGACCCGAAATAGTAAAATGGTTTCCTGATGATAACTCAGGAAAGCTTATGGCTAGGATCATGAAACTTCATAGGTACATTAATCATGACTCACAGATGACCCCTATTGATTTTCAGGTCACTAGGTCAAAGGTCAAGGTCACAGTGACAGAAAACATATTTACAAAATGGCTGTCACTACAACTTAGAGCCCATATGGGGGCATGCATGTTTTACAAACAGCCCTTGTTTTATGAATACTTTTGCAATATTGAAGATAGCAACTTGATATTTGGCATGCATGTTTATGTGTATCTCCTGGAGCTGCACATTTTGAGTGGTGAAAGGTCAAGGTCATCCTTCAAGGTCAGAGGTCAAATATATGTGGCCCAAATCACTTATTTTATAAATACTTTTGCAATATTGAAGATATCAACTTGATATTTGGCATGCATGAGCATCTCATGGAGCTGCACATTTTGAGTGGTGAAAGGTCAAGGTCATCCTTCAAGGTCAGAGGTCAAATATATGTGGCCCAAATCGCTTATTTTATGAATACTTTTGCAATATTGAAGATAGCAACTTGATATTTGGCATGCATGTGTATCTCATGGAGCTGCACATTTTGAGTGATGAAAGGTCAAGGTCATCCTTCACAAGGTCAAGGTCATCCTTCAAGGTCAAACGTCATATAGGGGGACATTGTGTTTCACAAACGCATCTTGTTTTCCAGTAAGCCAGATGCACCTCTATTGATTGAAGACGGGTCAGTGGGCCTAGCAGGTAATTTGTACAAATATGTTAATTTATATTTTCAGGTGATTGGCGAACCCTTCAAGAGAAATGGGCAGCTATTTACCATCAACGCATTCTTTGACAGAGAAGGTGCCAGCAAACAGCTATCACTAGCCTTCGTTCTGATGAGCCGTCGCACCCAGGCCGACTACGAACTTGTCTTCCGGGCCGTACTGGAACGTCTAGGCAACGTCGAAGTGGAAGGCTTCGTTGCAGACTTTGAAGTTGGTATGTATCATTTTAAATGGTTATATATATTACTTGTATATAAGATTTAGCAGAATCGCAACCAAGGTCAAGTCATTGTAAAATACTTCTTATCTCATTATGCAAAACTCCATTATATGTCCAGGATACCACAACCGCCTGAATTCAAAAGCCGGTAGCGGCGTCGGTTTTTACCGACAGGTACCTCATCTTCGCCAAGAATCGGAAATTGTGAGGATGCTAGTTGAAGGCAGCGACCTCCACCGGATCACCACGACGCGGTCGGCTAAGGTCCAGAAGACCCTGGTGTCCCTCTGGGACATGTATGAGGCGAAGCAATGCACCTCCTCCGAGTTCCTGGCAAGGTCAGTCATATGTACGGTGTTGTGTTTGAGTAATGTTCATGTATAGTGTATTATGTAGTTCAAATTCTGTTGTATTTTGTCACGTTCACTGTATATTCTCTATAATTTTTGTTGTAAATGTATTTTTTGTAATAAAAAAACATAAAAAATCCATACTTGTTTTATGTCGTACTCCATTTTGAATTATTATAAAATAGAATTCACATGTTTAAAAATATTATTACGTAATTATGTTATATTTTTGTCAGTGTGACTGTATATCATCTGTAAATGTTCGCTTGTAACTGTATATTTTGTTATATAAATTGTGTTACCGTGCTTGTACATTGACTGTATCTATCGAAAATGTATATTTAAACATAAGCAACAAATAAAGAAAATGATTAAGTTCATGCCTGTTGTATGACTTATTCCATTTTGATTTATGTGTATTTGTTTATAAACGCAATTTAAAACCTAAAATGTTAATAATTGCTTTAAGGCCTTTTTGGTTCATTTTTTGGCCTTTTTGGTACGCTTTGAAGCCTTTTTGGTAAGGCCTTTTTTGGTATGCGGTCTGTTTGGTTTTCGGCCTTTCTGGACCTTTTTGAACGCGTCCTGTTGAGACCGACCCCATTTAAACACCCTTTCTTTCTTAACAGATCATTTAACGGCGCAAAAATCGTATACAGATTCGATATGAATCTTGCGCAAAAATTCACTAAACCGAGGAAACTTCGAACCTCGCTCGCGTTTCGCGGCTCAGTCGCGTTAACTACAGCATTGAACTTGACCTGCGTTGCCCCTCGCCCTCTATCAGACTGCTCATGACCCATAAACACTAACTTAAATGTAAAATTGAAAGTTTTAAATGTCCAGTTTGCTGAAATACTTGCTGTTATTCATTTCCTGCAACACTTCGTCCACTGTTGGTATCGGATACCTAGTCGTTTGTATATCACTGTTTGCCTGCCTCATGTCAACACAAAGTCGAATGTCGGCATCATTCTTTGGTATTATGACGACAGGGGACACCCACTTCGACGGTCCACTTTCGGGTTCTATGACATCTGAGTCGAGTAATTCTTTGATTTTAGCTTCCAACTTTTCCAGTAACTGATATGGCGTACGTCTGGTCGGTTGCACTACAGGTTTTACAGCCTGGTCAATGGGCACTTCAAGTTGATAACCTTCCAGTTTACCAAGTTCCGTAAATAATTCGTTGTAATTATTAACAACATCTGATATTTCTAGGGTTTCCATTTGAGGCAATATTTTAAGAACGCAAAGTCGCATACCTGTATCACAGCTTAATAAGGAATGTCCTGATCCCTCAATGACAACAAATTCTGCATCATCTTCCGCTACACCCTTGTAAACAATCGTTGACCAAAATACACAGCAGTCTTCAGTGGTTCCTTAGATCCATTGGCATACAGTTCTGTTTGCCTTGGCTCGTCCCTGTATTGTATGTGATTTCGTTTCAAGAACTCCTACGTTTTTCTATCCACAATGTTGCAGCTGGAACCGAAATCAATTTAATGATCGCCTTTATTTGTACGCCACCAATTTCGACCGTTATCGATGTTGCTGACGGGTACTTATTTTGTACAGTTAACGTGAACTGTCCGTCCTCTGTTGTGTTCCAACTTGACGCACAGTTGGCGGCTTCTTTTTCGACTTTTCACCCGATCGGCATTTAATCGCAAAATGCCCTACCTTGCTACAACTATTGCAGTGCTTTCCGCGCGCCGGACACGTGCTGTCTTTAGCAACATGACCCCGTTTCCCACATTTTAAACATTGAACGTCATTTTGTATACAATTTTTCCGTGTTAACGTACCTTTTGTTGTTGTATTAACCGACTGTGGTATTTGCTCTATGCATTTTTTCTGATGGTCGGCATTTTGTAATGTTCTCGCAATAGAACGCAATTCTGTCAGGGTTAAATCACGTCCTTTTTGGAGAAGTTTCCGTTTTAGCTCACTTTAGTTGCATTGTTCAATCACTTGATCTCTGATTTGTCCATCTGTGTTCCCAAATTCACACGTCTCTGCTCTCTGTCGCAACCGTGTTATATATTGATCGACTGATGTATATTCCGGAACATATGTCTTTCGTGAGGAACATTCGCTTGTGGCGCGAAATGCTTGCCTAACGCATCAACAGCTCTAGCATATACGTTTGCTCCCTCTCCTTCCGGCAAAGTATAGAATACATCCTGTACTTCCATTCCTGCCATGTGGAGCAAAAATGCATGTTTACGGTCATTGTCTTTAATTCCTTTCCCGATAGTATACGACTCGAAAACACGAAACCTACGTTTCCACTTTAACGCTAATCCCGACGGCTCACCATGCACATCGAATCGGGGCAAATAGTCGTTTTCTTTTTCCATCATTTAACACAATTTAATTGAACGTTTTATATCCTCGTCGCCAATTGTAGTGTTTCATCTACAGAATATACTATTTATCACCATTAAAGGAACGCCATTTAAGGATCAAACACCATTGAAAGTTATACTGGTTTTATAAGCTCGGCTGTTTTCGGAGAAAACCCGAGGAATTGTCATTGCCAGCTCGTCGTCCGCGTCGTGCTAAAACCTTAACATTTTGTTAAGGTTTTGAACATTGGCTCTAAAATCAAAGTGCTTCAACCTACAACTTTTAAACTTCACATGTAGCTGCACCTTGGTGAGTTCTACATGCCACACCCATTTTTGGGTCACTAGGCCAAAGATCAAGGTCAATGTTACCTCTTAAAATTCTGACAAGCTTTCATTACGTCAAAACTGCACCCGCAGCCGAGCGTGGCATCCGTTATGCGGTGCTCTTGTTGACATCCGTACTTGTCGAGCATGCAAATCAGTCTATCGGTGAACATGCTATCAAAGAGGCATTCATGCCGGAGGCGTGTCCTGCAAATAGGCGTGGCCAGTGCAAGCTACACTACACCTACTTATGTATACGACTTACGATACGATAAAGTACTGCTTTTAACAAAAAAAAAATAGATACATAAATATTTAAACAGGAAAGTATATCACACTCAAATAAAGTGTCCAAGAAGTCGGGACAGACTGTTCTACAAAGATTGTTAAACACTTTTTAAATAGTCATTGCCGTCCAAACTAAGTATTTTGTATAAACGTTACTGAATATCAGAATATCAGAACAGCAAACAATGTCTAGCTGAAGCTTAAAATAATAAGTAAGAATCTAGTTGTATTAAACAAATATGTTACGACACTTCGAGTATTAACTTTTACAATATTTCAGGCATCTTTGCATGTTGTAAGTTTGAACATGTAGAACAGGTGAAGCAACATTATTAAACAGTAAAATGCAAAACAAAATCACATGAAAACTGCACAGCTTGTGTCTGTATTATATCAAATGATCTCCGAGTGAAAATCGTTGCATTAAACCATTTATGCCTAGCGGCGTCTCATCAGGGTCTGCGCTGTTTGCTTAAAGGAATTTCTGTAAGAAATATTCTAAATATAGAAATAAATGTTATAGACGTGCCTAATTTTAAAAATAAATTGATCCAATTTAGAAGGATGGGAGAGTCCACTAGGCATAAATGGGTATATTGTGTGGAAACCGGTCTACCAAAATACAGTTGACATTACAAGCAGACTTATTGTTTACCTTGATAACATTATGAACAGCAAATAAAGGTTAAATCACCAAACGTTTCAACATGTGTTCGTATACCCCCACAAACGAAATTTAGGGGGTATATAGGAGTGAGCTTGTTTGTCGGTCGGTCTATCAGTCGGTCGGTCTGTCTGTCGGTCCGTATTAAGTGTCCGCTCTCTAATTCAAGTTATTTTAATCCGATCTGCACCCAACTTGGTCAGATGTTGTATATAGATGAATTGTAGGTAAAGTTTAAACATGTCAAGTCAAAAACTAGGTCACGGGGTCACTTAGTGCGTTTTAAACACTGAGCATGGTGCCCGCTGTTTCATGTGAAGACCACATGCAAAATATTCTGTGTCAATGCGGCATGTGGGGGTATTCGTCACGTCTGACAAAGCTCTAGGTTATATATAATTAACGTAAACAGTCCTCAAACAACCTACATCTTTTCATCTAAAGATTACTAAAATATTGTATATTTAAAAAATATTCATACTACATTAAATTGATGTTTCATGTTTTAAAGTAATTGACTAATATATATTACTTTAATGTAAGTGCCAATAAAGGTCTAAAATAGTTCAAAATGTCCTGCACATGTATATCTGTGTACCGACATACACTTTACACTAAAATGCATTTGGTCTTTCATACACAGTGCCACAGTGCTTTACAACTTGTAGGTTAAACGACAAATATAATTTAATTGTTATAACAACAAAATAAAGTATATCATATTACATATTATATAATATAGTTTAGTTCGGATACTCAAAGAAACACTTCACATCAAGTAATCAAACAAGAATATTTGTACTAAAAACATGTATCTGCAATTATACAAACATGTTTATACTATAACATATGAACATACAACAAATGTATTCAAGTTCGTATACACACCACTACATCAACATTGTTATGTTAATCCCATATAACTACACTTATAACGTACGGGTACAATTATATTGGCCCACAGTCTAGTAGACAGTCAGTGGTCTTCACACTTCCTCCCACTCCCATGTTGCCTTAGCGGCAAGCTTCCTCCTCCCTTCACTGTTTACCAATAGTATAGTGTTAGACAGGTATTCACCGACCAGACCTGACCTCCATGGATCACAGTGCACGTAGTCCTGAGATGGTTAATGTAGCCGTACTGCTCCATCCATGGCTAGTGGGAGGAGCATGTACTTGGTGGGGTTGGTAATGTACAGCCTGTCCCATATAGAACTCATAGCCAACCTCATTACTGCAAAACATATTGCATGACTGTATATGAAAAAATAAAAGTGTCGCAAAAACAATTGCTCAGTAAAAGTAAAAATGTACATTTGAATGTGTCAAATGATGTTAAATATGCAGCAGTAATATATTTCAAACACATGCACAAATGATTTCAATGAATGTTAATGTTTATAAAAATTAAACCAGCTGACATATTAAATATTTGTACATGTACTCTTAAATGACAGCAGTCATCTTTGTAAAAGTTTTATAACTGGGTTTATAAAAAAAAACATATTTAACATTAACTTATATTTGAAACAAACTTATTAAAAATATCAAAACAGAAAGTGTGTCTCTCCAAGACGTTCAGTTTCTACTTAGTGACATGTTGTGAAGTAAGAGTCGAAAATACAGTATTACTCATGTTTATATGTGCTATAATAGTGAGAGTATTTCTTGCTGCTGTAACTATAAACGGGCAACTGTACTCTCAAGTCATATGTAGTTTTACTTTAGCCTTATAATGCAGTTTTATAATGATATTTGTATAAATCTCCCATGCGTATTACCCTAAACACCGCCTATAACATCCTCACCGTTTGCAGACCTATTTCACACTCAGTGAATACTTGAACAATGCAGAACTAGAGCCGACGAACAGGTCATCATCATCATCATCATCGTCAGGTATTTTGTGTGCTGCTGAGAATAATTCATCCGTTGGAAAGGATGACCACTCTCTTACATTATCCATCCAGCTTTTCTTCTGACGGCCTCGACGTCGACCTCCCTCTAGCGTGCTCTGGAGAACATTCTTGCAAAGGGAGTCGTGCCCGGTGACTTGTCCAAACCAAGCCATTTTTCGTCGTTTGACGGTCACCAGTAGGGACTCTTGTGGACCAACAAGTGTATAAGTCATGTTATGTACGTATTCGTATGTGTAGTGAAGCGTATAGGAGATGCGTAGTAGTCTTCTAATACATTTATGTTTAAATGCCTGTATCCTGCGTTCTGTGTCCGCGTGAAGAGCTATGACTCACAGCCATAGGGAAGGGTGGAGACTACGCTTTTCAATAACCTGCTCAGTCTAGCCACCGCTGCGGTCGCCATGGCAATTCTTATTCGGACCTCAGCGGTACCGGTACCATCCTTGGACAGGGTTGTGCCCATGTACTTCTTCTCGGTTCTCGCCGTTCATGGTGATGTCTGCACTGGTGTTACTCTTGCTGTGCACCATGACTTTCGACTTCGCCGCACTTACCTCAATCCCGTGTGTTCTTGCTCTTCCATAGAGTATGTTTGTGAGATCTTGAAATGTATTGCTGGTGCCACCCAAGAGGTCAATGTCGTCAGCGAATCTCAACTTAGAGATGGGTCTTCAATCGATGGAGATGGAGCTGTGGTGGTCATGGAGAGTCTCTTGCAATATCTTCTCAATGAAAGGATTGATTGGGACGAGAGTGAGCAGACATCACTGACTCCTGCTGTCCGTTGAGAAGTACTGCGCTGGTGGCGTTTCCGTAGATCTCTTTAATGACTTGCACCAGCACTTCGCCAATATAAAATCCTCTCATAACATGTCACAGGCCATCATACCACACGCGGTCGAAAGCTTTCTTAAAGTGAATGAAGTTGTGCAAGTGTTTCTCAATGATGATTCTGCAGTTTAAGATATGTTCCACTGTGCTCCGCCCAGCTCTGAATCCAGCCTGCTCTTCGGCCAGCAGTTCCTAGGCTTAACTTTTCAATTGATCAAGAATGATGCGTAGCATGACTTTGATAGGATGACTTATTAGACTGCTGGTGCGGTAATTCTCGCACACCCTCAGGTTTCCCTTTTTCGGTAGGGGTATGACCAGTGACTGGGTCCACTTCTTGAGCCACTTCTTCTCCTCCCACTTCTTTTGACATAGTGCCGTCAATGCTGCAGTCGTCGCCTCTCCTCCGTTCTTAATCAGCTCGGAAGGGAAGTTTTCCACTCCCGGAGATGATATTTACATGCCAGGTAAAATATAAGAAGTTAATCTGCTAATAGTTTATATATGTATTACCCATGTGACTCGGAATGTACCATGTTCAGTCCCTGAGACAAGTTCTCTATACAATGTTACAAACAATGTATTACCATCTCCCGGACCAGCATTCACACCGCAGTAACTCGCCACTTTGTTCTGCTGGTTCAATAGCTTGACTTTCTTATTGTCAATGTATGTAAATAGGACATGTCCATTTGGCTGGGATAAAGCCTAAGTAGGAATAGACTTTCCAAAGACAGCGAACAATGTGTATTACACTGTGAATGGGGTTTAACCGACTAAGAAATGAGTGTGATTTAATTTGAGGGTCTGACAGAATATGAACATGTAAGTAAACAAAGTTTAAACATTAAAAAAGTGAAGTTGTGATAATCGTCTTCTGATGAATAAATGATGTTAAACGTGTTTTGGGGAATGCACTGCAATATGTATCTGGTAGTATTTCAACGAATAGAGGGAAAGTGTCATTGCTGTTGGACTGTATTGTTGTGCCAAGCAATTATTTATGTATAACATGTTCGTTAAAACAATCAATTTTGTAAATGCTAGCAGATAGTTTCAATCCTTAAATTTCATTTTCTAATCTACAACTCATTTTTTCTACAAAACAAGAGGTTTCCTTGGAAATTCACTGAGGTCATGTTTAATGTGGTTTCAAAGAAGATTTGTACCGTCAACACTTATTTTGACATCATTTGTTTCCTCAATTTTAGGGAACAATATGCACATGACCGCTGCGCAATGTATAATATCAAATTTCAATATTTGGCCGTATTGCTTCAGAGAAAGAATAAGAAGTTAATATGCTGATAAAGTCCATACATGTATTTCCCATGTGACCCGGGATGTAAGCATGTTCGAACCAAGAGACAAGTTTCTATACAATGTTACATACAATGTATTACACCTCTGGTCTTTATCTGTTCATTTGTTTTAAGTTAAAAATCATGTGCACCAGCCCGCTATAAAAGTTGCCCCCTTGAACAAACCTCAGTAGAAAGGACATAATTGTCCGCTGTAAACACCCTGGATTGCACGATGCTTGCTGTACTTCAGCTTACTCCCTCTATGGATGGAGCAAATGATTTGAAGCTATTTTCAGATGTAGGCCCGATGAAAGCATGACGTAATTTTCAATAAGATTTGTGAAAATGCGACCATATTGGCGTCATCTGTCATTCCATTATTATAGTAATGGTTTTAGAATAATAGTTTAAGTGACAGTCTGCTACATACTACATTTTTGTACAGAAAATTAAGCAATCAAGAACTTTAATTAACATGCCTTAGTATTGTTTAAAGATTAATCCATGGCGCCGGTTGGGCAGCTTTCGTTATGGTTACTATCATTACAGTTATAGCCCAATATATATATTTTATGTGTGCTATTCTCGATAGATGTACAACCGCCACCATGCTTTAACATTTGTATTACACGTTTTATTAATATTTATAAGAAAACATATTAAGATGCTTTTAAATAATTCTACTTATGATTGACTATAAATTAGTTTGCATTTCAAATCACACCACTTTCGTTAAATGACACCCTGTTGTTTTGTGCAACTGTATGTTTAAATAATTCGGAAATTTGTCTCACATACTGAATTTTTCAAAATCGGCAAATCTAAAATTGTAATGTATTTTTAAATCGCAAACACAATGTAAATAACACTAAGTTAATCTTATAAGAAAAAAAAGTACAACAGCATCTGCTTTAACTAGTGTAATATCTCAGCACTTATTTCTGTAAGAAATAAGCTATACCAATAAGTATGATTCATGCTCATAACCATTAGCATATTATATTTTATTGTGAATACTAGTATTTCAATATGACATACCAAATAGTATAAGCAAACAATATTAATTGTATTGATATCATTATAATTGCCGTTAAAAAAATTGTCTGTATCTAGTCTGTGTATAAAACGGTAAATTATTTGGGTCAAATATCCGTATAACTAAGTTATTTTTTTATTCTCTCATAATTTCTTATTAGTTGAGGAAATATAATTGATAAACACACATTTTTAATACTTTTAATTTTTATGGTGACACATACCATAACTTGAGTTATTTATAAGTTGAAAAGTATTTGTCCTTTTTTAAAGCTGCTGTGCTGATTCACCTATTATTTCTTAACGATTTGCGAAGGCTTCAAATAACGTGTTTTTGTTACCAAACCATTGATGTGAACATGTTAAATTATGAAAAAATAGTAGCATTTTAAATAATCCGTATATGTGTTCTACTCAAAGGCATAATAGTAATGCTTTCTCATGTTTTCTAGTAATATTAATACATTTAGAATATGGTCTCGCAATTTCAGAAAATATACAAATCATTTTGAAATCCGGTGCGTCTAGTTCGAAGTTTTGTCCGGGCGCTCCATGCACCCGAATGCAACACACTGAACCATGTCGAATAACGTTTGGCATGCAAAAACTATTTTCAACAAATGCTTGAAATAAAACTTAACGAAACATTAACAAAATAACACGATATTGAATGTTTAATTTAACGTTAAGCGCGAAGTGTTCAACCTCCAATCCGTAATAACAATTGACGAGTTTCCTTGTCATGCGCGTTGTGTAAAAATGACGTCACCACCAAAATATGTGGCGGAAATACCCGAGCAGTTTACGGAAAACGAGATAATCGTATTTTAGTATCAAAGTATTGTTTGCCATTGCTCTTGATGATTCCAATAGAATACACATATTAATTAAATAGCATTTTTCGTACTTAAATCGGCATTTGACCTTTAAGTTTGTCCAAAATATTGCTACTTTTCAAAGATTTATATTTGTCTTTCGTATATGTTGCATCTATTGTCTTGATCTAAATCTGTATTTATAAATAATTAAAACCAAAACTCTTGATTAAACAAAAACAAAACGGTTGAGCTACAATTGAATACAGTCGAAACTGACCTAACGGTGGCTTGAGAATAACGGTCAACTGCAGACAACGGTTAGTCTGGATCCCCCCCCCCCCGACGAAAATCACTCAATATTACACTTGAGAACAATGGTCAATCGTCCATAACGGCCAACGGCCACTATATTCCGAAAGTAATGTTTGAACTAAAAACAACGGTCACGCGAAAGTCGTTTTTGAGTCGCGAAAATTTAAAACACAGCACATCATTCGTCCGTCTATTTTGTGGTTAAAGCACCTGATGTCGGTAATTGCCTTTGATAGCTCTATGACCAAAGGTCATGTTTGAACTGAAAACAACGGTCACGTGTCAGTCGTTTCGAGTCACGAAAATTAAGAACAAAAACGAAACAGGTGCACGTAACAATAACAATGTGTATAAGTAGCAATTATCGGCTGCATTCATAACGACAAAGCATGAGCGCGTGACGAAGTTAATAAATCTTAATGGCTGATAAGGTATTCAAAACAACACTAAGCTGGCGAGTGTTGTTATAAGAAGGCGATAAAGGGATAAATGATCGTCTATTCAGGAAAATATTCACTGAACTGCAACTTTTATAACAGACCTAATATTTTTAATAAGATTTTGGCGTCTTTTTCATTAAATTAGAGCGATACGGTTACACCGTACTGTCGGTTTATGACATCGAATCCACTGTTATAATTGTTCGGACGTGACGTCAATGACAGGTGACAATCTTAATTTAAAAATACATCCCAATGAATGTAATACGAACTGTCGGATTTACTGAATGAACGCACTATCGGTTTATGACAGCGAATCAGCTTTTTAGACTTGTTCGGTCGTGACTCAATGGCACGTGGCAAGCTTTATTTACTGAATAAACGAGTAGCATGAATAAACAATTATACTAGCGTTAATAAAGTCATTGATTTAGTTAAACAATATGAAATTAAATCAATTTATTAGATATGATTCTATATTTTCATTGTAAGTTAATTATATGTTATCATGCATAGTTATCGGTAATGAGCCTTTGTTTCACACTGTATGCAAACGACTGAGTTGGGTCACGACGTAGCAATACTACCAACTGACCATCCATCTAAAAATTGTCATTCGAAAACAACGGCCATCTGTGGACAACGGTCACTTTGGTCATTTCCCTTGACTGACCGCTGTTCTAAGGTTTGACTGTATATGTTAAAGCTTTAGACAAATTTTTAATTTTGCGATATGCCTCTATCTGACGCCCGATCAAGACTGCGGTAATTTCAATGGGCACATTTTAACGTGATCCGCTCGAATCGGGCACTTATAACAACCAATGGATTTGTGAATATAAAGTTATATAGGATGCAACATAAACATTCTATTTTCGGAAAATAAGGCAAACATTTACTTAAACGTTCATTGTTTGCATTTGTATTATTTATTTGTTTAATGACATATATTCAATCGTTATTTTAATAGATTATAAATGTATATCTAAATCTCAAATGGTATAATACACATAATACACAAATAAAAAGCGTGACAACAAATTAATAAATTGCTCATGAGTTATACTTACTGCTCCACTTTGACACGTATGTAAATCGTACGTGTTATTGTTATCAGGACTGATAATGGCATTATTCGTTTTTTCTGCACTGTATCACGGTTTAGTTTGATTGACAAGGGCATATTGAAGCTCAGCTTAAAGCTAAGACAGACCTTGGGATTTTATATATATTCATTTAAGTGTAGTTAACTAGGTGCAGGTGGTACAGAATAATTTAACCTTGAACTACCAAACTTTAAATGTGGACCATAATGACTCATTATTAATAAACACTGTATAAAATGTATTATTTCAGTTTACATCAGACATTTCATATGCTTAAATACGTATAATTACATGCAAGGCGCCTATCCGGCTCCTAAACACATAATCTAACATAAAATAAATTATCTCCCTTATCCCTTTTGCGGTTTGTGACATTGCAATTGTGTAACTGTTTTTGAATATGGTGTCATTTTTTAAAATAAAAATGTGTTTCGTTTTTAAATTCACCACACAAAATGTCAGTTTCGTTTCAATCGAGCTTTGAAGAGATTATACTTGATACGGTAAAAAATGTTTTAATGTATAATGGTACTCGTTTTCTCTAAATCTAGTTACCATGTACATATCATGATTTGTATAATAATTAACCGGTTTTGGAAGATGTAATTTATATCTATAAACTTTATATTTATATTAAATTAAAAAAGACTAACAAATGGCTTTTTATTATTTTTATCGAAATCAAACTGTTGTAAAGCATATAGTTTAGTTATTAAGTAATTGATTATTTTTAAAATTTGAAAAAAATCTTACGAGACATTTTATCGAAGTGTATTACCGGTGTAAGGGTAATTCCGGTGTATTCCGAATATCAAATATGTCACACGTGCCATGACGTCACTATCGTGATTTGCATACGCACTGTGTGTATTTCAGTTACCGGCATCTGTCAAACCGAAAAATAATAAGAAAATGAGCTTTTTGAGGGTAAGTATACGATTTGCATGACACACCAGCTAAAAATTTATAGTAAAAACCAACCTTGCATTGAAACTAACTCATTGTATATAATTTTTCTCAAGTTACACATGCTGCTGTCAAGGACGCTGATGTTTACAAATACCAACCGGTGCAATGGTAGATTTCTCCTCTGAAATGTGTACGATAGTACTCGCCAAAACTTCCAGCTTGTTGTTTAATTCAAAATAACACAATGAAATATATTTTTTTAACAATAACATGCAGAGATTTACAGGTTTAAAGAAAAATTATTTTTTTAATACAGCTTCAACTTTCTGGGAGTAAGAGAAAGGGTCAATATGACCCTGGTCTAATTGCTGAGGCATATGGTGCTGTGAAGAACAAAGGCATGTCTGTGTACCGGGCAGCACGTCTCTATGGCATTCCAGAGAGTACTCTTCGTGACCGTACACTTGGACTACAGCCAATCCCCTGCTCATCAGAACCCCTACCAAGACCTGGGCCCCAAACTTTGTTTTCTGTAGCTGAAGAGGAGCAGTTTGTTTGTCATGTCAAGTACATGGCTGAGATAGGTTACGGCTACTCCAGGAGTGTATGTGTGTGTTTAGCCACTGATTTCGCCATCAGCCTTGGGAAGAAGAAAAATTCTGAACCATGTCTTTCAGCTGATTGGTTCAGTGGTTTGAAAAAGAGATGGCCAGACATTCATGTTGCAAAACCGCAAAAGTTGTCTCTTGCCAGGGCTAAGGCTTCTTCTCCTGAGGTACTTCAACACTATTTTTCAGACCTGAAGAATATCATGGAAAAATGTCACCTGACCAATAGGCCCGACTTGATCTGGAACATTGATGAAACCGGATTATTGCTCGAGCACAGTCCAACAAACATTGTTTGCCAAAAAGGATATACTCCTCAGTCACCTCTCCTCGTGGCAACACTGTCACGATTCTTGCAGCTGGCAATGCCAATGGGTCCAGGCTCCCCCCATTCTACATCTTCTCTGGCAAAAGGTGGATGGACAGTTTGTTACTGGACACTACTCCTGGCTCAGCTGGCACATTAATTGAATCTGGTTGGTCAAATTCAACTGTCTTCTTGGAATTTCTTGAAACCCATTTTCGAAAGCATGCCCCTGTTGGCAAGGAGACCATGCTTATTCTTTTTGATGGTCACAAGTCCCATGTTAATCTCACCTTCACTAAATGGGGAGACGATAACAAGGTTAAATTATTTGTTCTTCCACCACATACTTCCCATCTGACACAGCCTTTGGATGTTGCTTGTTTCGGACCTTTGATGAAAGCCTATCACTCTGAATGTCAGGGGGTGGGGTGTGGGGTGGCGTTGGGGACAGCAGACACATGTAAAAACAAGAGATGTGTTTGTCAAAAACACAATGCCTTCTATTGCGCCACTTTGAAGCCATATATTTGACCTTCGCCCTTGAAGGATGACCTCGACCTTTTACCACTTAAAATGTGCAGCTCCATATTATGCACATGCATACCAAATATCAAGTTGCTATCTTTAATATTGCAAAAAATGTGGGCAATGTTTTAGTTTTCGGACGGACGGACAGACTGACGGACTGATGGACAGTTCAACTGCTATATGCCACCCTACCGGGGGCATAAAAAGAAACGGGACATAAAGAGGAATGCACTAGACTGACCACTCGTCGCGTTCAAGGTACCGGCAGGAGACTCCCAGACAGTTTGAGGCGGTGCAAAGACCGCCTTGACACCTGCAGGAGACTCCCTGGCAGTCTGCGAAGATGCAAGACAGTATCCAAGACCGGCGGAGCACGGTGCCAAACAGTCTCCGAGACCGGCGGGCAGATGCAGGAGAATCCCAGACAGTTTGCGAAGGTGTCAAGACCGTCTGGACACCTGAAGAAGACTCTCAGACAGTCTGCGACGATGCAAGACAGTCTCCCAGACCGGCGAAGCACCAGCAGGAGACTCCCAGACAGTCTGCGACGATGCCATGAGCTTCTGGACACCAGAAGAAGACTCCCAGACAGTCTGCGACGATGCAAGACAGTCTTCCAGACCGGCGATGCACCAGCAGGAGACTCCCAGACAGTCTGTCACGGTGCAAAAACCGTCTGGGCACCTGCAGGAGACTCCCAGACAGTCTGCAACGATATCATGACCATCTGGGCACCTGGAGGTGACTCCCAGAAAGTCTGCGACGGTGCCAGACAGTCTTTTAAACCGGCGGGGCACATGCATGAGACTCCGAGACAGTGTGCGACGTTGCCAAGACCGTCTGGGCACATGCAGGAGACCTCCAGACAGTATGCGACGTTGCCAGACAGTCTCTTAGACCGGAGAGGCACCTGTAGGAGACTCTCAGACAGTCTGCGACGGTGTCAATACCGTAAGAACACATGCAGGAGATTCCCAGACTGTCTGAAATGGTGCCAGACAGTCTCCCAGACCGGCTGGCCACATGCAAGAGACTCACCTACATTCTGCGACGTGCCAAGACCGTCTGGGCAATTGCAGGAGACTCACAGACAGTCTGTAACAGTGCCGGACAGTCTCTCACTCAGTCGAAGACTGTTTGGGAATCTCCTGCAGGTGCCCAGACGTTCTTGGCATCGTCGGAGACTGTCTGGGAGTGTCCTACAGTTGCCCGCCGGTATGAGAGATTGTTTCGCGCCGTCGCAGACTGTCTGGGTGTCTCCTGATGGTGACCCGCCGGTCTTATAGACACTCTGGTACCTTCTGGGAGTCTCCTGCATGTGCCTCGCCGGCCCTTTAGACTATCTGGCACCGTCGCAGACTGTCTCTGTGTCTTATGCAGGTACCCATATGGTCTTGGTAGCGTTGCAGACTGTCTTGGAGTATTCTGCAGGGGCCCAGCTGGTCTGGGAGACCTTCTGAAACCGTCGCAGACTGTCTGGGATTGTCCTACAGGTGCCCAGACGATCTTGGTACCGTCGCAGGTACCGTGGAGTCTCCTGGCACGGGTTTTGGTCGCCGACAAAGCGTCAAGCGACGAGCTGTCGTGGTGTGAGGGGTGGACTGCGGTCGATCGAAAATTTGTCGAACAACGTGCGGTCGACTGACGATCGTCGCTCTCCATCCAACTCGGTTATCGTCGCACGACGAATATTCGCTGGTACAACCATAGTCGCCCGACCATGGTTGCACTCATTAAACCGGACCCTGGACATGGATCATTCATGCATGCAGTTTCAATACAATACTAAGTATATAAATTTGACTTGTTGGTTTATTGAGCGGAAACCATTCACGTATATTTAGTTACATTGACCTTAATACCATCTGCTATGGTAAATGAAGTTAGGAGGCAACGCATCTCGGTATGCAGCTGATTTTAATAAATGAGCAGTATGCATGTAAAACTAAATTTATATATTTTGATTAACTTTGTTATTTAAAGATTCAAGTGCAATGAAGTACACCATTAATGTTTCTAGCACATATCATTTTAAGTATGGTATGCACATTTGATAGCATATATTTTACAACATTTTATCATATATTGTCACCCAATTTTTTTTTTTGTAATCATTCTTCTTACCTCTAATACTACCTATAATGAAATTGAAGAATCACTTTAGCTTTCATGTATGTTAGTATAACGATGGTATTATTTAATGCAAAACTAAAGTTGTCACATTCGTGAGTAAAAGTAATATAACAAGCATTACTCTCATATAATTATTATTTTATCAATACAAGTTTGTATTAAAAAATAACTCAATGTGAAGGATTGTAGCTGTTGTTAAGATATTTTTTATATTTATGGTGATTATTTACTATTTATGCGTGTCTTTATTCACTATTAAAGCATAATCAATATACATCTATTATAGTTTTTATTATAAATGCGTTGTTTAAAATTCAAATATGGCTTTGTTTTGAGGAAAGTATTTATAAAAGAGCACCAGAAACAGGTAGTCCTTCAAAAGATAGATGTTTTACATGCACACAAACAAACAGCAATTTCTAACAATGATAATGTATTGTACAAACGGTAACGTAATTATATGCTTTACAACATAAGTAATAAGTTTTCAGTTGTGTTCAATAAATACCATACCATCTGTACGCATAAAGTCATATCATTTGAATAAATATTGATAGCTACTTGAAATGTTCAGGATGCGACTCGGAAATCTTTGTAAATTAATTTGTGAGATTGGTTATATTCGATTTTTTTAATTTTCAAATCAATAGTTCTTCAGTCATATCACGGCGATAAGTTTATAACATAACTTTTTTCCTGAATAGCTGTTTAACCAATGCACACACGTATGCCAGTAACTCACAACAGCCCTAATTGAATAAGAGGTAATTGGAAGATTGCTGCGGAAGGATTTCATGACTAGTCCACATGTGGGATCGAACCCGTTATAAACGTTATCCGATTGAATAATTAAAATTGGATTTCTTATATAAAGTATAAAAAAACATTCTGGGTTAAATGTCCTGGTCGTTCGGGCTATACATTTTTAATCAAAACGTTAGTGGTTTGAGCCCAGGTTGGGTAAAATTGTTTTGTTTTTTATTAAATTCTATTCTTGAAATGCACTTTAAATCTAAAACAGGGATGTTTACAGTTGTCAATTTAAAGAATTAATGAAAAATTATGAGAACAAAATCTCTTAAAAAGGCCTTTTCACAGATTTTGGCATATTTTGAAGTTTGTCATTAAATGCTTTATATTGATAAATGTAAACATTGGATTTTAAAAGATCCAGTAAAAAATCAAGAATAAAATTAAAAAAGGAAAAAAAAGTAGGCCGGTACCAGGGCTCGAACCAGTGACCCCCGGAGTCCTGGAATTAGTCTGAAGTAAAAACGCATTAGCTCTTTCGGCTATTCCGCCGGATATTCACAATGTAAGTATTTTATACATTATATAAGCAATCTTCGTAGTTTCGTAAATTTAAACGACAACAACAGAACTCTCCAAATTATTCAATCGTTTCGCGTTGCAACGCGTTATAATTTTTAGGTTTTCAAATCGTCAAAAGATACATATAATTGCTATATTGGACTATGGTAAATGCTCAGTAATAGTGTTTCCTCACATATATCATAACTAAAACGAAAATTTGCGATTCTGAAACAACTTTTTTTCAATTTTGTCAATTTACCAAACCAGTTAAAAGATCCCTTTAAAAGTCTATTGTAAAAAGTGGGCGTTGAATTTGTTTATATGGATTATTATAGTGACTTGACACAAAAATATTTCTAAATTATAACAAACTTTGTAGAGGACAATTATAAGATCTTACAAAACCAAGTATATCAGAAAAGGGACTAGTGATTGCAGAGAATTTCAATCGTATACTATTTTGATATATTATTCTATATAAACCGTGTTGACCCCCACCCCCGGGCCTTGCCGGTTTAGACCAAAGGGACACGACAAACACCTTAGAATTTTAAACAATACACAGTAATCATCATGGACACCATTTAAATGATATTCTCATTTTGAAGAAAATGTTAAGTTAACATAGTATTAGGCCACAATAAATAAGGTTACATATTATTATAGTTCAATTTGCTAATTTTTGTTTTTGCAGACGTTATATAGTCATGCATTGTGACATCAATTTTCAATTGTAATATCTAACTCTGAAATTGTATAAGTTACATTGTTTCACATGTTTTTTTATTAAATAAAACGCCTGCATATATTCGTCATCTGCGTTTGCATTTTTTGCTACTGACGTTTGCCATTCTTGAACGTTCTTCTGACGTTTTCCATATTTGTTTTTACTCAATAAACGTATTTAAAATATCCGGTAGAAATTTTCGTTTGTTTATGCATAGTTATAAGTAATATATGTTCGTACGGTAATTATAATGCACAATTCGACAAATGCAATTCATATATTAATTCTAAATAAGTATATTTATTTTCCAATTATAGACCATTATTCTGCGAAGAGGAACAAAGCTTCATCACGCGCTGTGACTGGTAAATATTTACAATTGAAATGTATTAAGAATCTTATTAAATAATCTACATACATATAACAACTCGAATTCCATAATTCAAAAAAGACAGCAAATGATAACTACCATTTTTGCACCAGGATTAGTTGTTATGTGATTTTATTTACTCTCATGAACCATAACCATAAACATTGGATTAAATATCGTTGTCCGTGTTTATGTTACATGTAAAATACCCATTTGTTCTGCAAAAGTCAGTTTTTGGAAAAGGCCTAGAGGCGTTGTAAGAACGCCAATGTTTTTTCTGCAATAAATGTTAGTGTTCGTTATATCAGATTTCTCAATCTCCACGCAGAGTTGTCGTTCCTTGCTCTCACATACAACTCTGCGAAAGGCCCAGCCCTCCATTTTGTCTATAAAATAGATAAAACCGAACAAACGCATTCAACGTATATTTGATTGAATATTTAGGATCGCATGCATTAAATTAAGAAATATGACTTTTAAATGAACGATAAACCGTGCAAAAAATTGCGAGTTTTAATGCAACTCTTTGGAACTAATTTATTGCCCATTTACGCAGATGGAATCATTCCACGCACTTCACAAATGTAAACAATTGAACATATTTTTTTTTGAGTGACGTTAGGAATTGCTTCGACGTGTGTATGTATGTTGGTTTCTTAACATAAAAAACATATCAATTTTATAATAATGAATTAAGACTGATATAAGATATCATGGTATGAGATGGTTTTCTTTAATGCAGTGAATGCAATGTAACCGTCGTGCAAGAGATTGTTTAGTATTCTGTAACCTCAATGATGAACGCTTGGAATGATCATGACATAAATGAGACGCTTTCATAACTAATAGTCCATTCTGAGCCCAACACAGAGGTGAATGTAATGTAACCGTCGTGCAAGAGATTGCTGATTTCTTTCATTGTGTACACACCGGTCTTACTGACATTCTATGCATAGATAGTGACGTCACTACGCTATTGTCACCTCTATACTAAGACGCATCACATTTCCCTGGTTTGGGGAATTATGCTTCCGCCAAAGAAGTTCTGCGTAGGAATGAAAATGGTAATAATGAATGAAAATCGCTTTTTATTGAGTGTTAAGAACGAAATATTGTTTAAAGAAATGTTATTTAATTATGTTTAAATGTGATTTTGAATCTCTATTAAGACTGATAACGATTATCAGAAGCACGATTACCTCACTTACTTTCGCTTTCACTTTTCACTCGTAAAAGAAGTGCTACCCACAATTCCTTTCGCGTTAGTACACAGGTCAGTTAGACCGATGTGTACACAATGTGACAATAGCGTTGTGACGTCACCATCTATGTATAGAATGGATTTCTTTGCGTCTCGGCTTTACTGCGACATTGATTTTGAACTGCGACTGCTTTACGAACATGAATGCGACCTCAATAAGGAAGGACCCCATTTATCCAGTGCGAAAACAGTTCGATCACATTAGAGATTCGTTGCGTTTATGAAGCATTTCGTTGATTATTTAGGTCGTAGTAAGGTCTCAAGTCCGGTTTGAAAGGGTTATATGAGCCTTGTTCCTAGAAAACTGAGCTTAATGCATGTGCGGAAAGTGTCATCCCAAATTAGCCTGTGCCGTCCGCACAGGCTAATCAGGGACGACACTTTCCGCCTAAACTTGATTTTCGGTAAGGAGGGACTTTCTTGAAACTACAAATACCATAAAAGCGGAAAGTGCTGTACCTGATTAGCCTATGCGGACTGCACAGGCTAATCTGGGACGACAATTTGCGCAAATGCATTAAGCCCATGTTTTCTCAGAACACGTCTTATATGTTCTCGTACGTCGGCGTTCTCTGCGTTTCGTGGCCGTATTCATGCATTCTCGCGACGACACTTCTGCGTCCCTGGTGATCCAAGCACATCCGGGGTTGCCATAATAGCGCAGTCAAAATGCCAGCCCAGTGCGGCGGGGTATAAAAAGTAATGCAAATGTGCTAAAATTCGCCCCCAGATATAACTAAAGTTGCAATTAAATGTATTGTTGGTAAAAGTATCTTAGCATTTGGTTATATACATTGCAAAATCGTAAATAGATATTTTACCATCAGCCATTTATTTGCCATACTTTATTTTGACTTCGTTGACAAACATTACTAGACCTAAACACTATTACTATTTCAGCTTTAAATATATGTTTATGTCAAGCTAACACTCAAATTTACATTACAAATAATTTTAGTTACCATTATAAAAACTTTATGTAGTTTTACCAACACAGTAACGCCCTAATACCTGGTTGGAATGTGACAAAGGTCATGACAACAATTATATTGAATACAATTGTACCTCGACAGATTTATTATCATATACATATTACATCTGCAGCTATGCGATATTAACAGTCTCAACAGAGCATTTAAAGAGCAGTTGAATCTATTCATGACTTAGGAGCAGAGAAGTGCAAAAATATCAAATAACCTGCGTGTCAAAAAGCACGGTTTAACATCCAGCTTGCTATTCAAGTAGGATTACGACAAACTTAGTCATGTTATGTTATTGCATAAAAGTTTATCAATTAAAACCAACCATTTGTTTGTCTATTTATTTATGTAATGATATATAATAATGTCTTAACCAAACATATAACTACTTAACACTAGTGCCAGTTGTTAAGCGAATCTGCATTGGTACAGCAGCCCCAAGACGACGGAGAGGCAGACGCAGTCACTTTTTTGTTTTCCTTTGGGTTAAATAAAGTTTTTTCACATTACCCTTCTCGTTGTTTTCCATTATAAATTACAGACATTTTTTGGAAGGTTTGGAGTTATTTGAAACCAAAATCAATAACATTATTCTGATCGCAGCAAAATGTTCTTACTGACATAGTCAAGAGTTATAATATGCAAGTGCCTCTTTGCGCCAAAAACATTCCGTTAGGAAAATATGACTTGTTAAAGTGCCGCCTGCGAGTTGGTATTTAAAAAAGTCCGTAACACTTCCGCATTTCCCAGCATCCCCGTGGGTCATAAAGCGTGTGTTTGGATAATTGCAACTAGATTTGAGTTGGCAATATTTGTAGTGATATTATATGCACATTTATTTATAGCAACTACGCTATGTATATTATAGTCATTTTAACACAGAAATAAGTGTCGATGAGTCAATGGCACCTGAAATAAGGTCAGCTGATAAGACGTCTTGACAAAGTTAAAACATTTGCTATTAAATGTAATACATTTATGTATAGTGTACGCAGCTTGCAAGTGAATGAAAGATGTAGAGTATAGCATTTAATTGTAATGCGTCGTTACAAGAAAGAAATGAGAGACTCCACAATACAAGAAAGAAATGAGAGACTCCACAATACAAGAAAGAAATGAGAGACTCCACAATACAAGAAAGAAATGAGAGACTCCATAATACAAGAAAGAAATGAGAGACTCCACAATGCCTACCATGTTATGAGTGCTCTCATCTATTTAATGTTACATATTTTGTTTATTTCAAAACAATCTGGAATCATAAACGGGTCAATGTGGGGTCGGTTTTTACGCATGTTTATGTTTATCGCCTGAAGCCCCGACACGGCCTGTTGGGACGCCGGGCGTCTACGAAGAACAGTTCGCAGCTGTTGGGGCGGTTCACTTGCTTGCAGCCGTCGATGTTCACCGGGCCTGCATTTTTGCCATACCTGAAACGTTTGTGGTGTTAGTGCACTTTACATGGACAATATCATCGTCATGTTGAAGTCATTTACCTTTCAAGAGACGACATTTGATATCATCTGATATCATCTGAATTGTTTAATATCTAGTGGTCTGATTTAAGGAATGTCTGCGCCTACCATGGCACATTTCTCTCAATGTTTTAAGCAGCGTAAAATAGCGCCCCTATAATACTTCCTCTCAGCTGTCTTAACATTGATTCACTGAACCATTTCCCCCTACAATTAGCTGGAGAGGGCAGAGATTGGACTGGAACCAGCATAGCTGGATCAAATCATTGCCTTCATAATCAACCACGTGTCAAGCCACGTAGTACAATAATTTTACCGTTGTTATTTTTATTTTTTTGAATTAAGGTTATTTATGTTTTATTTTTCAAAATATAACAGAAAAATGATACTACTTTTAATAATATTATACTTCACCAAAAAAATAAAATCCTAGCAAATCTGGTAGGATTGACTTGTGATGACAGAGGTTGTATGTGAGAGCACGGAACGACAACTCTGCGTGGAGATTGGGTTCGCTTAACTGTGATAACAGTATGATACCAATAATTATGTGTGGTATACACGAGATTGGGGGGGGGGGGCGTCAAATACAGCTGGCTTTAACTAAGCTCCATATAAAAGATATCAGAGCAACTGTTCGAAAATTTGCGTGCATCTGACTATGTTACTATCGTGATTGTTAAAAGAAAGTTTAATATGTATCACAGAATTTACTTTGTTTGAATTATATACCCCCATGAACGATTTTTTTATCTTAAACTAGTGAAAGAACAGGTCAAGCGTTTGTTTGGCTACATATTCTTTGACTGAATATTCACATGACGCTAATTTTGCGAAATGACGTCAATAAACTCAAAAGTCGTCACATTAGTAAACAACCTTTTTGCTTTAAAAATGACCTTACATTTTTATAATAACATGACTGGCAATTCAAAGTTTAAACACTCACATTATTCATCAGTCACGTAGCGATATCTTACCCGCAACATGACATCCCCCCATCCTCACAAGAGCATTCCACGCAGTGAGGGGCCGGCGCCTTGTATGAGGAACCAGAAGCGAAAACGTGACCCTCGTATTCGCAGCTCGAACCTGGTCCTATGGAAACAGTGTAAATCATTATAATATTTTGCTTTGGTAAAACGGTACAGCTCGTAGCCATTATACATTTCCGCGGCGACACCACGAATCGCGAAGCGACGACGTAGCGCGGCGGTGGTCATCGTTTCTGGCCACCGCTTGCAAATATTTCCCCTGTGGCGTAACACATCATATTGTCGACCGCTGTGAACCGCGGCAATTGTCGTCGCGAAACACCGCGGAGTAACGCGGCGAAACATGTCGGATTGTCGTGACGTTATCTGGATTACGGAACATGAAAACTGAAAATACAATGTAATACATGTATACAATTTCATTGCTTTTATCCGTTTATTAAGGCATGCAGTGACCGACTCCCCATCTTAATCCTGATTATATTGCGCTCATGAAGTCTTGCTACAATTATCTGGCCCAGTGTTTGTCCTTGCATTGTGTTCGTTAATTTAAAGAGACCTTTTTATAGATTTTGGCATGTATTGCAGTTTGTCATTAAATGTTTTATATTAATAAATGTAAGCATAGGATCAAAAAAGCTCCAGTAAAAATCAAGAATAAAATTAAAGAAAGAAAAAAAAAGTAACCCTTAACTGGGCTCGAACCACTGACCCCTGGAGTAAATGTCTAACGCTTAGACCAATCGGCCATCCGTGCTCAAACAATTATTGATGTATTTTATACTTTATATAAGCAATCCTCGTAGTGCCACACAATATAACGACAGCAAATTATTAAATCGTTTCGCGTTGCAACGCTTTATACTTTTCAGTTTTTTAAAGATGCATATAATGGATATTTAAGAGCATGGTAAATGTTCAGTATTACTGTTTCTTCACAAATAGCATAAATACAACGAAAATTTACGAATATGAGACAAAAAAAATAATTTTGTCAATTTACCAAAACGTAAAAAGGTCCCTTTAAAACACTACCCGCGACTTGTGCACAAGTGTATTTTATAATGTAACTGAATAAAATAAAATAAAGTAGGTTTGCCATTCTATACGTTTTTGTGGCCAAAGGTGGGGTTATTTTCTGTTAAGATTTAACTTTTTATTTTTATAAAACAAAATGCAACGACGTTTAACAGCAAACTCATTAAGAAAGCAAATGTTCATTTAAACGTGAGGTACATCATTTAGTTACTAAACAGATGTTTTAATAATTTAAATTTGTTACAAATTTTAACTATCAACGACAGTCGACATTTAAAGGAGACCAGCATATCGGAATTTACCGAATTCGATCAATATGAGACTCGGTCTGGACGTTTCGGGCTTAATGCAAGTGCGTGAAGTGTCGTTCCAGATTTAGCCTGTGCTGTTCGTACATGCTACTCATGGACGACACTTCCCGCTTTTATGGTATGTTTCGTTGTAATGAAGTCTCTTCTTAGCGGAAATCCAGTAAAGGCGGAAATAGTCGCCCCTGGTTATCTGGGCATGTCGAAGCTCGACACGATTTATACTGCGGCCAGCTTTGGCGTTTTAAGCGCCGTGAAACACTGCGATCATTTTAAGACTGGATTCGACAAATTGCTAAGAGCTGTACTGTATGTATTTAAACCACCGCCCAACATTTTTTAACGTGGAATATTGATTACCAAGATCGGTCCGTAAAAACGTTGTTTTTTTCCTTTTGAAAAGGTTATGGTTTCACTTAAACTACGTATAATAATAATATTATTAATTAGTAGTAGTATTAGTATTATCATTAAACAAAGAATAATTAGAATAATAAACACAATAATAATAGTAAAACAAACATTTGACAGTCACATAGAAAAAGAAAATAGTATAGTTTTTATGAATTAAATAACAACATAGTATCATCATATCCTTGTATGCTATTAAATAATACGCTTACGAACTCACCTGTTGGACCTGAGAGGAAGCAGAAAGCCTCTACACCCGGAAACACAACCATCACTGCAAACAAACAAACCACAAAACCCATGGCCATGTTAGACACCATTTTGTCCTCCGTTGTTGTATTGCGCGTTCAAAGATTGTGCAAGATTGGGAAAATTCACGCGAGCGGGCGTTATTTATACACGCGAATGATGTGATTGTGAGGAATAGGCTCGATGATTTATACGCATTAGGACAAAAAATATACAGTTGCTTGGTTCGTATCATCAATGCTGTATCAGACCGCAATATGTTGTTGTGCAAGTCACATTTTTTTCACATTTCGAATTAAACGTTAACATTTCAAAACATATACATGCCACATCCTATTATATGTATGTTTTAAATTATTGCCTAATGCATTATAAAATGTTCAATTAGTCTCTTTTAAACGAAAATACAATTTTGCGGAAAGTGTCGTTCCTGATTAGCCTGTAAGCACTGCACAGGCTAATCTGGCACTAATCTTTGCATGCATGCATTAAACCACGTCTTTCCAAGAGTAATGCTCAAGTAGTGTGTTTTAAAGTAGAGTTTGTGTAATTTATCGCTCGCTTGGAAAAGACTTTACATTCGCGACCAAGAACAGAAAAAAAAATCGTATTTTATCTTTACAAGATGACATATGCTTGCCGTTGCAAAGTGTATTTTCAAGTCAGTCGCTGATCCACCTTCATTGTGTGTTGCTGTTTTTAATTATAAATAGGCGAGTTAACAACGAAAGTATTGCGAGTGCAATGGACCCGCGCATATTGACAAACGCTGCAAATGTCGACAAGAATGTATGTTAATTTATAGTGAATAGTATTTTTTTATGTAAGATGCCTTGAGTTTAATCTGAATGTCAACAAATAATAAAGCAATATAAGAAAATAATATCATATATATAATATAAGAAACATATAGCATACACATTTTAGAGCATGTAGAAACTTGAATGTTGTTTCCATTGGCCTGATAATAAAATGAGTTCCCCTTCATATTTTGAAACATACGTTCCCACGTTTGTGGCGTGGTGTGTCATAGATCAGGACGATTTGAGAGACAATTTCCAAATTATGGCTATGTTAAATGTGTTTTGATGTTATTTGGTGGCGAAATGACGCTGTGATTACAAAATAAAATTACTGGCTTATGTTGCAGATGACATACACAGTAGTTTCCTGACATCCTAGAACAGAGTTTATGCTTTTTGTGTGTTGTGTCATCATTATGTTGTTTTTCACATTTTTAAACTCGATTTTTACACAATATGTCAGCATTCCAGCTCGCCCCTTTCCTCTCCGTTGGGATAAAGTATTTCCGCCATGCTCTGTGAAGAGTGAAAATATCACAAAAGCGGAAAGTGTCGTCCCTGATGCTAATGTGGGACGAGACTTAACGCACATGCATTAAACCCCCTTTTCACAGAGCGAGACTAATTTTTTTATGTTTGCAATCAAAATTCTTTCAACTCTACAACAAAATAAAAATTGTTCTCTCGTAACATAGAATTTGTATCCACGCCCATTGATTCTGATAAGAACTTTTACATAATTAAAAAACTGTGAACAAAGATCGAGTCGATGCTTATTACGTTTATTTATTCGGTCTGCTTTTAAGCTTACTTTCCAACTGCACGACTTCGAATTGACGAAAGCGCAAGAATCAGTCGCTTCTTGTTTCTACCACTTCGTTCCGGTGCGTGTTTGCATGTTTACTTTAAAATATCATGTTGTGTTATATATATGGTTATGTTATCCGATTTGTGAAGTTAATTTTCAAATCTTAATTTTCATATTCCAAATAGAAACGAATATTTAAAAGAAGCTTAAAAGGATCGTCCCAGACCAGTTAAATCTCTACCTATGTAAATACTTGTCAAAACGGTGACTTTCATTTATACTTGTTGTTATGTATCATACCTTTGAAATTCAAATGAGCTAATTCTTTGTTTCGATTTCAATTTTATTTGGCTGATTTGAAAACAATAACGCAATACAACGCTTTAAATGGACTTGTTCATATATTGGTAAAATAGATAAACCATTTGTAACGCTTTTTCCTAGATTATTTGGAAAGTACGTTTAGTACTATGATAGCGATTATCTTTCGTTTTTAAAGCACTAAACTGGCGTGGTGCAGTGGTGACAAGTCAGATTTTGCTTTCTGAGGTCCCAGGTTTGAATCCCAGGTATGGCAACGTTTAAAATTAAAACAAAACTTGCTTTTACAATTGGTTAAGGCTTTAGAGCTCATGATATGATTAATAATACAAAGATAAATAAACATTGCCCTTTAAGCCTTCAGAAAAATCATCAATAACTTGTAAACACTTTGTTTAGAAATACCCCGAGAATTGCATTTGTGTCAACATTTGTTGATTACTTTACACAAAACAAGATTGTAAATTTTCGAACTTCAATATCATTTTTTCGAACATAACATTTAAATCGTTCTTTCTACATTATTATACATACAGCCTAGAAAGAGAAAATATCAAATCAAAAGCCTCAGTGATATATGGTTTCGATCTTTATTTATTTAAGCAAAGCAACAAAAAGAGTCCAAATAAAACGGAACTTGTATATCTCACATTTGCGGAATAAAACCCCCACATGATTTCGCTTTACTTCAGAAGACAAAACCCTTTCCCAATCAAAGCGCCGTAGGCGCTGAAGGCCTGGGGCTAGATTTAGGGTGCTTGGAAAGAAGTGTAGTGACTAAACTGAAGTAAATGTAAACGGATCCACGCTATTTTGCTGCCAGATACAGTGTACATGTAAGCTGATGTTATGAAGTTGAAGGTTTAATATGTTACTCGTGCTTAATATGTCTATCTAGTTTTAAACACTTTGACCTTTAAGCTAAGGTCATTCAATGGTCAAGGTCATCATAAAATAGGTCAGTGGGAAGGTCTTGTCCAAAGGGGAGTTATGGACAAAAATAAAGTAAATCCAATCATGAACCGCAAAGTTATGGTGAATGTTAAGTTATTGGGTGCTTTGACTTTTGAGTTCAAGGGCCAAGGTCATCAAGAAATATGTCCGTGAGAAGGTGTTGATCAAAGTAGAATTGTGTACAAATATCAAGTGAAAAAAATATTCTGTAGTATGAAAGTTATGGCAAAAGTATAATTTTTTGAACAGACAGTTCAGAAACCATATGCCTTCCTTCGGGGCATAAAAACAATGTATGTATGAAAAAGTTTAAATTAAATATTAGATTTATGGTTGTATTTTACAGACAAACATTTTCAAGAGATGAAGAGGAAGATTCATAAGTAGTGCTAGGTTTCTTTAACTGAAGTGTTAATCGGATGTCAAGCTTCTCATTTATACTCTGGACAAGCAGTATCAAGTGTTGACAAGAGCACTGCCAACGGGTGCAGGACGCTGGAATACAGGTGCATGACACAGACTAAGTTTTCAAATCCAAAAAGAGGAATAGTTTCCCTCATGTCGATAAAAGTAGGTCATCACATAATCATTCTACAAGAGTGTTGCATTTCAAGTTGAAAGCTTTTAATGATTGAGAAATTGAAGTCGGAAAAGGGGAATAACTCTTACAAAATGGTAAATTGTGTCTTCTGTTGTCAGTAGATGAAGGTGTTGATATTCTACAAGTGCATAGACTTCGAAGTTGAAAGGTTCGACTAGTGTTTGAGAAATTGTAAGTCGGTAATAACTAGTAAAATATGAAGGATAAAGTTATGTGCTTTTGTCAGAAGTTGCATGTCATCATATTATATAAGTATGCAGACTGTCAAGTTGAAAGGTTGGACAATGTTTGAGAAAATTAAGTTTTTTGTTGAGAATTTGCCAATATTTCTATGTACTAAGTCAAAACAAGGGCAGATAATTCCATAAATATAGGTCACATGGTAACCAGCCTTGTCAGTATGGACTTAACAGACGAAATAGAGCAAGTATTGTAAGTTTGAAGAGGATATCTTTGATAGTCTTTGCGGAAATCGACATTTACAGACAACTAAACAAACGCGAACGCCGACTACCTGGCTATGACAATAGCTCTTGTTTTGTTCTAAAAGTCGAGCTAAAACGGGAGATATTAATTAAGTTATGTGTGACTGGTTGACTATTTTCAGTCAATATAATGACAATTATGGCATTTTGAAAGGAAAGTGCTTATGATAATGAAATGTTTGAAAATGGTTTTGAGATCAATCTGAAGGCAGGGCAAAGTTACCAATACCATCGTAATAAATGAACAAGTACTTAGTGCTGAGATCAATTTAATGAACACAATGTATCAACAACCTGTAGGAACATTGAAGGTAATTGTTTTTAACATCAAAGCTTAATATAACTTGACATAATGAACTACTTACTAATAATCTAGCTCTACAAAATGATTTTAAAATGTTTGGAACAAGAATGGTATCATGCAATTCTCGTCCTTTTGTGTGAGTATTAACATATGTACTGTAAATGTACAAGGGCTAAATAACAAAGACAAATGCACTAAAAGTTTCAAATGGTTAGACAAAAAAAAAGTAATATGTCTTTTTAATACAGGAAAGTCACCTAAAACATACCTTAGCAAAAACATTGAAAAGTGGTTGGGACGGAGATATTTATCTTAGCAGACAACATACAAATAAACAAGGCATCGCTTGTCTGAGTAAAAGTCATACAGGAATAACAGTGGATTACTTGAACGAAAATAATGATTGGCAGACAAGCAAGTATAGATATAAAAATACACGGAACACAATTAACATTAATGAACGTTTACCGTCCGAACATAGATGAATCCAAATGTTATAATAAATAACCAAGATAAGAACATTATAGTCGGAGAGGATTTCAATAATGTTCTTAACCCATTATTAGAGATAAAAGAAATGAAAATCTTTATACTCACTCCAAAAAAGGAACATTTTGAATAACATAATTGAAAACTACAATTTGATAGACATATGGCATACAGTTAATCATAATGAAAGAAAATTCACCTGGCACTCAAATACAAAACCAGCAATATTTTGGAGATAAGATTTTTTTAAATATGCAAGTCTATTTGAAACATTATCGACACATGCAACATAAAACCAGGATTTATGGCTGATCACTCGATAGTTGAACTTTAAACTGCATGAAATACAACGTGAAAGAGGCCCAAGGTACTTTAAAAGTAAATAATAGCTTCTGAAAAGATATACAATATCGAACACAAATATAACAGGTAATAACCAATACAGTTTAAGATAACAAAGATGCAAATCCTTATGGGAAATAATTAAAGGCAAGATACTTAACACAACAATAAGATGCACGTCATTTAAAACAAGAGGGCCGTTAGGCCCTAAGGCGCTAACCTGAGAGCAAAAGGAACTAGAATATTCTGGACAAATGCAAGCTGATTCATGAAGATTAAACCAAAAAAGTGACTTTCAACATGTTTTTTTTTATATTTGACCTAGTGACCTAGTTTTTAAGCTCATATGACCCCGTTTCAATCTTCGCTAAGATTTCAGTGGGACAAAATAATGTTTTGACCAAGTTTCATGTAGATTGGCCAATAAATGAGGCTAATATAGCGTCAACAAGTTTTCACTAAAGCCATATAAGGACAACTGCCCCCCCCCCCCCCAGGCGGCAATATTTTTCAACGAATCATGACCATTTTCAAACTCAGCTGAGCTATTGTTAGAACAAATGTTCTGATCAAGCTTCATAAAATTGGATAATTAGTGTGACTTCTAGTGTTAACATTACTAAATAGCCATATAATGAAAAATGCCACGCCCCCTTGCGGCCATGTTTTTAAACGGACCTCAACCATTTTCGATCTGAGCCCAGATATCATTAGTACAAATATTCTGACCAAGTTTCATAGGCATTGGACCACAAATGTGACTTCTAGCGTTATAACAAGGTTTTACTATAGCCATGTAAGGAAAACTGGCCCGCCCCCTGGCAGCCATGTTTTTCAACAGACCAGAACCATTTTCAAACTCATCCGAGATATGGTCTGAAGAAATGTGCTGACTAAGTTTCATGAAGATTGGACAATACATGTGACTTCCTAGAGTGTTAAAAAGGTTTTACAATACACTAAAGCTATATTAGGAAAACTGCCACGACCACTGGCGGCCATTTTTTTCATTCAACTGGAACCATTTTCAAACTCGTTTAAGATTTTATTGGAAAACATGTTCTGACGGACTAAAAATGTGACTTCGAGAGTGTTAACCAAGTTTCATGAAGATTGGACAATAAATGTGACCTCTAAAGTGTTAACAAGGTAAATGTTGACGCTGCACAACAGACGACGCACAAAAGGCGATCACAAAAGACCACCATGAGCACGTTGTGCTCAGGTAAGCTAAAAAAAAAAGAAACACAAACTTGAAAATGAAGCCATAAAAGTCATTGAAGCACTTGAAAAACAGATGCATAAAAGAAACACAAATTATACCATCTCCATTGAAGAAGGAAATTCTTACACAAAAAAATATAATAGAAGGAATTTATCACACACACCTAATGGCATAATACTTCGAGCACGGGCACATCATGTTGAACACAATAAAAACAATACAAAATACTGTGCAAACATTTTAAAACGTAGAAGCAAACACAAAACTATACACAGACCTAGTAGTCAATGGCAAAGACATAACAAATAAAAGTCAAATAATAGAAGAAGCCTATTTTTCGAAACACTATAAACGAAATAATGTCGAAAATAACAACCTCTGTAAAATAACACATCATGCTTTAAAGGAAGAGGAATAACAAGTATGTGAAGGATTACAAACTGAATATGAATATTGTGCAAATAATAGAACAAGCCTATTTTTTGAAACACTATAAACGAAAGAATGTCGAAAATAACACCCTCTGTAAAAAAACACATCATGCTTTAAATGAAGAGGAAAAAGAAGTATGTGACGGATTACTAACTGAATATGAATGTGGACTAGCTCATAAAGAAATGCAAAATAAAAAACGTTCGGGATCTGATAGCATCACTAACAAGTGTTATAAAATATTTTGGAACGATATTCAAACACATTTAACTAATTCACTAAATTATTCATTTATTTAACAATGGTGGTCTAACCACGCGGAAAGCAAAGTGTTAATGATAATGAAATGTTCAAAAAATGGTATCGAGATCAATTTAAATGAAGGCAGGGCATAGTTACCAATACCATTGTAATAAATGAACAAGTACGTAGATCAATTTAATGAACAGAATGTATCAACAACCTGTAGGACATGGAAGGTTATTGTTTTTAACGTCAAAGCGTAATATAATTTTGCATAATTTAGTATTAACAAATAATCTAGCTCTACAAAATGATTTTAAAATGTTAGAAACAAGAAAAGTGGCATGTATTTCTCCTCCTTTTGTATGAATATTAACATATGTACTCTAAATGTAAAAGGGCTAAATAACAAAGACAAACACACTTAAATTTTCAAATGGTTAGACGAAAAAAAGTCTTTTACAGGAAAATCACATCACACGTACCTTCGCACAAACATTGAAAAGTGCATGGGACGGAGATATTTATCTTAGCGGACAACATACAAGTAAACAAGGCATCACTTTACTGATCAAAAGTAATACAGGAATAACAGTGGATAACTTGAAAGAAATAATAATTGGCAGACAAGCAAGTATAGATATAACAAGCAAATTTGTTGAATTGATATCCCCCGCCAATATGCTGCTGGACACAAAAGTGTTATATTTGACACTCAAAAAAGCATTTTTTTCAAGATAAAAAGGGCCATAACTCCATTATTAACAGATAATGTACAATGCCATGTGGCGTGCATTATTATCTTATCAATATATATACTCATACCAAGTATCAATGAAATCCGCCAAAGCACTTCCAAGATATGGCTGCCGACACGCAAACAAATGCATTTTTTCAAGATACAAAGGGCCATAACTCCATTATTAACAGATGGTGTACAATGCCATTTGGTGTGCATATTCCTCTTATCCATATATATACTCATACCAAGTTTCAATGAAAACCGCCAAAGCACTTGCAAGATATGGCTCCGGACACAAAAGTACCTATAGTAAAAAGCATTTTTTTCAAGATAATAAGGGCCATAACTCTGTTTTTAACAGATAGATGGTATACAATGCCATTTGGCGTGCATCATCCTCTTATGCATATATATACTCATACCAAGTTTCAATGAAATCCGCTAAAGCACTTCCAAGATATGGCTCCGAACACAAAAGTGCCTGTAGTAAAAAGCATTTTTTCAAGATACAAAGGGCCATAACTCTGTTTTTAACAGATGGTGTACGATTCCATTTGGCGTGCATCATCCTGTTATGCATATATATAGACACGTACCAAGTTTCAATGAAATCCGCCAAAGCACTTGGAAAGATATGGCTCCGGACACAAAAGTGCCTATAGTAAAAAGCATTTTTTCAAGATGCAAAGGGCCATAACTCTGTTTTTAACAGATGGTGTACAATGCCATTTGGCGTGCATCATCCTCTTATGCATATATATACTCATACCAAGTTTCAATGAAATCCGCCAAAGCACTTCCAAGATATGGCTCCGAACACAAAAGTGCCGGCCGGACGGACAGCTGGAAGGACTGACAACGCCAAAACAATATCCCTCTGCCTCTGGCGGGGGATAATAATACACGAAACACAATTGACATTAATAAAGTTTACGGCCTGAATATAGATGAATCCAAATTTTATGAAACATTTCATTCCAATAAAATAAATAACAAAGATAAAAACATTTTAGTTGGAGGTGATTTCAATATTGTTCTTAACGCATAATTGGAGATAAAAATAATGGAAACCTTTATACTCACTCCAAAAATAGGAACATTTTGAATAACATAGTTGAAAACTACAATTTGATGGCATAATACTTCATGCACGGGCACAGCATGTTGAACACAATGAAAACAATACAAAATACTTTGCAAACAATGAAAAACTTACAAACGAACAAAAAACTATACAGAAACTAGTAGTTGATGGCAAAGACATTGCTTTATAATAATAAGCTAAAAATGGGGGTCACCAGTGAAAACGAAAAGTTCCCGCTTTACAATCAAGGTTACCCCCCCCCCCCTTTTCCAGAAACGCCATACTGAATTTTAGATTTTTATATGTGAGCATTAAGATGAGCTAAATGTTCAAAAATTATTATAAAAAGATAAAAAAAAGAGGAAAAGCCTATAATAAACCCATAAACATATAAACATACATACATCTCATATATCATGTGTGAGATGGAACCTACTCAGTGCAGTAAGATTTGCTAACCTTGTTTGAAATAGCACGTGAAATGCGTTCTTCTATAAATAAGACTTGAAAATGTTACAGGGAAATAAGAACATTAATAATTAAGTAACAAGGCACATATAATCATTCAATCAAACGTGTTTAAAGAAAAATAGATTTATCAATGTATCCATGACTAGTGATACTAGTGATATTAAACATTAAAATTATTATGACAAACAAAACAAATACACGACTGTCATGGTAGTTCTTTGAAGAACTTCGACAGGTTGGAATAAGTGTCTCCAAAAGACGCTTGGAATTGGTGACCCTGGGCTGACCGTCAAAGTTATTCATTATAAAAATATTCTTGAGACCATCGTGTTCAAAGATAATTTTAAGATGCATAAGGTCGAGTCCAGAGCCAGCTATAATATTTATGTTGTGGCAGCATTGAACACATGACTGTAAACAAGAACACTCAGTGACTGCAAGTTCCTAGCTTTTTTACGGGTTGAATTTGAGTCCATAATCTGTCTGGTTTCATTTTCCTCCTGCACAGGTAATCAGCATACAATGTATCACTGAAATGTTGAAGTTGATATTTGACTAGTACATGTAGTTATTTTCAGACAGGTTCACAAGATCATCAATAAGTTTCAGTCGAACAAAATTATGCACAATTGCAAATTGTGTGTGAATAATTTTAACCATTTGTATTTATTAAAATAAAAATATTTGGTCTTTTCTTATTAATTTGGCTTCAATAAGCCTTCTCAAAGTTGTTTCTATAAATTAACAACATTTTCTTCAAGTTATTTAACAAAATAATTATATACAGATGTCAAATACACAAGCACTTGTATAGGAGTAAGAACTGATATTAGTGTTTCATGAGAAGTGTGAAATGATCCATTATGATATGCGTCATCGTTTTTATTTATTCAGACATTCACGACATAGCATGTCATTACTAGTATTTTATATGATAAACCCCTTTAAACTGGATTAATAAGTAAGTGTAAACACCACATATCCAGTAGGGATAATACATGTATTTGGTATTAACATTTGGATTAAGAATATATATATATAGATGATCACACAAAAAGTATATCATTTTCAGAATAGTAATTTTTGTATTTGGGACATAATATACTTTTTTGTTATTTGTTTGAGGAAAACATCAATACTTGGTCATAAAATTCAAATATGCTGTCCTTGATTTCCATGCATTTACAACACAACTTTTCGGCTAGATTGAACTTTACCGGTACGCAGTTGTTTACCACTATCGACAAAGCGGGGGTTTGGGGGCGGTAGCCCCCGATACTAAGGAAATATATAGGATAAATATGATTATAAGGTGTTGCGTTAGTTATGTGTTAGGTGGGTTTACAGTCAACTCGTACCTAAGTCAACTCGCACGGTAGTCAACTCGCACGTTTTTTGTCAACTCGCACGGAAGTCAACCTAAGTCAACTCGCACGGTAGTCAAAATATTGATGTATTAATGGGTTCTAAATGAGTAATTTATGCATAAAAACAAATGAGAAATACTTTCAGAGTTTAGTTCAATACTTTTTCTTGAAAAATATTCACAAAATAACAAAAAAAATCACAAAATATTGTTTACACCATGGTAACGTTATCGCCACATTATAACAAACATTTTAAATACTTTTATCAAAGACCTATAGATAACATATATATAGTTATCTATAGGTCTTTGCTTTTATCAATTTTTTAACTATTATTTTAATTTTTATTTCATTATAAGATCTAACACACATTATCAAAGCTTTATATATGCACACAAGTATAGATTACATCTATATACTTTTATTTTAATATTTATTTCAACATATTTACACACAGTATCATAGCTTTACAATATGTACACAAGTAGACATACATCTACATACTTTTCTTTTGATATTTATTTCAATATTTACACACATTAAAAAAGCTTTACAATATGTACACAATGAGACATACATCTATATATTTTTTTAAAATATTTATTTCAATATTTTCACACATAATCAAAGACCCCCTATCAGTAATAGCCTTACCTACTCCTCGATAATCAGTACCCTCATCAGCTCTGAATGACTGACAGATTATCTGTTTATTGTAATTTTAGTGGTAAGAAATAGGGTATTGTTACTGATTAGGTGACAGCTGTTTTCAATATCTTCCATAGCTCATTAAAAGTAAAAAATATAAGCTTATACAAAATTTATAACAATTAAATAGAAATTAGAATACAAATCATTTAAAAAAAATATATGGACGCGGAAATAGAGCTCTACATAGACTTTCCACTTTTATAAATCAACACGCGAACAATTAGACGTATTTGAATTAATAATTGCAAATTACATACATACCGATATTGGTTAAAAATACTTGGATCAAGTGATAACAGTATCACAAAAACAAACTTTCATCTACAATACAAATAAACAACGTTTATTAAAAAACTTCAAGCAAAGCTGGTACATTGAGATAAGCTGGTATATTGAGATAACTTCTTGACTTTATGACAAATCAGAAATAAGAAATACAACACACCACTAACACGATTTCGATTATCTTCACATTAATTAGAAATCTAAAGACCTTATTTTCGTTTTAATTTTCTTTAATTTAACTTACACCTGATTATAAAAGTAAAACTTTTTAATTACAAGCTAAATTAACTTTAATTGAATCGTGCGCGGTATACAACACCCTTTACAACATTCTCCGTTTTGTGACAAACATTAATGTACCAATGATTAATTATCATACCAATTTAGTTTAATTGATTAATGCTTTGCCATTTTAATAATTGTTAGTTGTATATAAGACCTTTCACACCTATTAAAACATTCATATAACCCGTGAAAAACACCGACCACAACTGTAAAAGAGCCATTAAATGTGACAACCGTATATTCAGATTATTAAAAAAGGACATAATTTCTGTTTTTACTTATAAACATCTTATAAACTACTGATCATATTACATCCTTCATCTATTTCTATATATTTTTTCGAGGCGTGCGAGTTGACTTCGAAAAGTGCGAGTTGACCAGAAATGCCGTGCGAGTTGACCAAAAACGTTCGAGTTGACTACCGTGCGAGTTGACTTAGGTACGAGTTGACCGGCACCCGTTAGGTGTTAAGGTACGCTGTTTGATGTTAAGTGTTGCGTACCGGTAAAGTTCAATTTTCCCACTTTTTCCTTACATGGCACGTTTTCTTTTTCAAAATGAAAGAAAATATGAGCCTAATTATGTGGTAAAAATCACTGACAGGGTGCACTTTTCCTACAAAATCTACTTTACTCCAATTATGAATAATGAAACTGTTATACTTGAAAAAAAATCTATGTACCTTCCTGTTCCGAGCTTTGTGTTGATAGCAAAACATTAAACATGGCATTCCTTTCTTGAAAAGTTTAAGACTCTTCTTTACGTGATGGGTTTTGCCGTACGATAACCCGTTCACATGGCTACAGTCATCACAAAAGCATAAATCCACTTTATCCCCTTTTACTTCTGGTACATAAGGGGTCACACCCTTTACTTCTCACCAACAATATAAAATGTTGTAAGTGACACGGGTTCTAAACGTCATTCTTCACAGTGGTCAAAATTTTCAACCGTTTGACATCGTATTTCCAGGAATCGTTTTTTTTCATAAATATCAACACTGCCATGCATTAGTTGACGTTTATCATTAACTCCAGTCCCATTAATATGAACAATAATAACACTTTTATTAATCGTTCTCTTTCAATATAGCAAATTGCTTTTTCTTTAAACGACCAATCTGTCGATACAATGTCGGACATATGTGTTGTCATTGTATTTAGCGGATCCTACATTTAGTAGCTATTTCATAGCATATTTATAGAATATTCGTAGTTTTCTGCACATTCCCGGATAACGTTCGGATTGACGGATATGTACGAAAGAAGGAGATATTGCACGAAGTTCATTAGAGTGCTAATACCTTAAAAAATGTATCAGAAAAAAATCTTCTTAGTGTCTCCGTAGACACTCGTATATTTTCGGCCTAGACCGTCAAGTGAGGAACTTATTCTCGCATGAATATGCAAACAATAATATAAACTATTCCGTACCCAATGCTTAGGAATTTTGCTTCAATAATATTTTTTTACACGTTTTATGACACTGTCATGTTATATAGTGATGTTCTGTATTCACAATGCGGGTTATTGAGAACTTCTTTACAGGGACCTATTTGTTTGTATAGGTCCCTCTTCTTTGATTGCGCATGAATGACCGCCAAGTGGTAAATCGGACTTTTCCAAATTCATTCATTCGTGGATGTTTTGGCAGCCAGCCAAGTCAGCTCACCTCAAAAAACGGTTATGAGTACATTGGCCTAGGGGCTTCGCCTCCAGGCCAATAACTCTCGTCTATTCGTTCACTTTGGCTGTATGGAGCCGCGACTTTCTTCCGCGCTCTGTTTCCCGGTCCGTACTGATGTAATCGAGGATGTTGGGCAGGCCGGTAACCACGCATGCGCTGAGCGCGCTTCTGTAGATGTTCATGTCGGAAGCGTCATACCTGCAATGTAGAAACATTCAAAAATAAATGAATGAATTGCGCTTAAAACATGTGAAGCCACTTTCCACCTAGATTAGATTTTCGTTTATAACAGGCTTCCGTTAAAAAAAGTCCTTAAAAGCGGAAAATGTCGCCCCTGATTAGCCTGCGTAAGCGAAAAGTGTTGTTCCTGATTAGCCTGTGTGGCCGCATGGGTAAATTTGGTATGATACTTTACCCAAATGCATTAAGCCCAGTTCACTCATATTATTTAAATTAAAGCATGTGCATTTGCTTGTGTCGGTAGATCTCCGAATGACCTACCATTCGTCCGTACATCCGTCATAACATTCCACGTTGAAGATAGTCGTCATGCCGTTAAAGCCTCCAATAACAAGTCAAGCATCTGTAACATACAGATGAGAATAAAGCACCTGAAAGAGGTATAAGAGAATCCGTCACTCAAAACCCACATTATGGCGCATATGAAATACTCCAAACAAAAGCATTATGTGAGAGAGACAGAAAATAATCAAGCAAGCGCAAGATAAAGAAGAATTAGTAAGCAGCTTAAAGACACAGACCATAATTGTAATCAAGAACCATCAAGACACATAACAAAATAAAACACATGAAGGACAAATATAAGAAAAAAGCCCCTGAAAGACGCACTTCATAATCAAATGCACGAAAGTCGAAGAGCATAATCAAAGACGCATAACATAATGAAGCGTATGCAAGACACGTAAAATAATCAATCGAACGAGCGACACATAACATAATAAAGTACGTGAAAGACACATAGAATATTTACGCATATGAAAGACACATAACATAATCAATGGCATGCAAACCATACGATATAATCAAGCAGCAGGATCAATCACCAGAAAGACACAGAACAGTATCAGGCAAATAGAAATATGGAACATAATCAAATACCCGAGAGACACAAAGGTAGCGATATACAACATGAAAGACATTAAACAGAAGCGACTGAAGACACAGAACAAACACAGGAGTCCGAAACCCGAAAAAAAAGAATCAAGCAAAATGAAACAATAAAAAGAATATAATCAAGAATATGAAAGACAAACAACACAACAGAATCAAGCATGTGTAAGTCACGCCCGAGACATCAAGGGCGCAAGCGGAGTATTCCTACTGTAACATCGAAACTATTTGTGCTTATTTTTTATCGAAAAGAAGAACACACTAATCGGTGATAATCAGCACGTTAATAATACTTCGTATATAAACTACATTGCATTAACATTAAAAAAGAACAATACCTCGAGAGCGAAGTTAATGCGTGGGCTGCACATATCCGCAACAGGTGTCAACGTGTTTGTGACGGGGTTAAAACGCTCGCCGGAATTCATTCGTGATATTGAAACCTCCCAGCGCATAGATGTGGTCTCTGCAGCACATATGTCTTACAATTAAATGAGCAGAGCATTGTATTTTTCGTAGTAATGAAGTCTCTTAGCGGAAATCCAGTAAATGCGGAAATTTCGTCCCTGATTATCTGGGTTTGTCGAGGCCCGATTCTATTTATACTGCGACCCGGATTCCGCATAAACGTGATAATGGATGATAATACCATAAAAGCGGAAAGCCTTTTTGATTAGCATGTGAGGACTGCACAGGCTTATCGATACTTGACGCACATCAATTAAGCCCCATTTTCCAAGAGCGAGGCGCAAACAGGTATTTTTATTTGCTTTTTAATTTGTTGTAAAACTTTGTCGCCAAGCGGGAATCGAACCATTACGGGTTAGATTCCCACTGTGGGAGCGTTCTTTAGATTTCCTCCACAGACAACAAGTACTGGTTCTAGTCCCAGGAAACGGACTCGAGAGCGTTTCAAATAAGCCTTGGTCTTTCTATACAATCGAGTTTAAATAAATATGTTTAAACTAAACCATTACTGGGGTTTGTCTGTGGGTACAACTAAGCTTGTTTGTCAGTAGAAATTGTGAAAAATACAATCATAAACATAAGAATGAAAAAATGAAATAGACAGTCTCTTCTACGCAAAAATGTATGCGTAAATTGTCGTCCTTGGTTAGCCTGCGCTTAAATATCAAGGCCCGTTTTCTCAGAACGCGGACAATAAGCAGTGCAGGTGTACCTGTAGGCAACGCCGTCGACACCTTATATGGGTGAGCATTCGCCACTCTTTGGCCCGCGCTTAACGCTTAATGCATGCGCGTAAAGTACAATAACCAACCCATCGAGGTGGTCAATGATTTTAACTATTTAGGATGTGTTTTTTTTACCATACTGGAAATTTGGTCTTAATATTGAGATAGTGACAACATTATTTTACCCACGGTGTATTATGATGCACTTAGAGATTGCCAGAAAGGTTATAAAAACTGGGTAACACATATAAAGAAACTTTTGAATGATTATGGGTTTACTTTTGTTTTCAAAAACTACGCTTATATCAACGAAAAAACGTTTTTATGTGAATTCAAAAATAGAGTTATTAATTGTTTTAAACAAGTGTTGATGTTTTATAAGGAATATAAACATTTTTAGATATTATACCTAGAAGCTTACGATTTTATTTAAGTCGACTCCGACTCTTGATACATCCTTATAGGATACAAACCGGGAGGTTCGGTAAAAATCGAATCGCGCGAGAAGAAAGGTATTGCCTTTGCTGTAACACAAGGGACATCGAAGACGAATACCATTGCGTACGTGTTTGTTCAAGATTCACAACAGTTCGATAAAAATACATTAAAACGAAATATCATACAAATCCATCTGTTTTTAATTTTTTAGAACTTATGATATCGTGTAAAAGAGAAGATCTTATCAAACTGTCCCTATACATCAAAGAAGCTATGTTTCTTCGAAAAACTCGTTTTAATATTGTCGAGGAATCACAAAAGTCTTTTTTTCATCCTCATTGCTTATTACTTTATAGATGTATACTGTTACTGAAATTTAGTTATTTGAATATATAAGATAACACATGTATTACTAACAATGTCATTTCTATGTTGACACAAGACCTTTTGTATTACATTGTATATGTATGAAGACGATGTAATATGTGCAAGTCTTAATAAATTATCTGGTCTGTTCTGTTTTGTTCCTAATACCTGGTACGATGGTTACAAAGGTCATGGCAACAATACAATTCTACCACGACAAATTTATTATCATATACATATTACATCTGCAGCTTAGCGATATAAACAGTATCAACAGAGCATTTAAAGAGCAGTTGAATATATTCATGACCTATGAGCGGAGCAATGCAATAAAATCAAATAACTTGCGTGTCAACAAGCTCGGTTTCACATTCCGCTTGTTATTCTAGCAGGATTATGACAAAAATTATAATTAAAATATGTCAACAAAACCAGCCATGTGTTTGTCTATTTTTTGTTAAGTTAAGATATTTATGCCCCCCTTCGAAGAAGAGGGGGTATATTGCTTTGCTCATGTCGGTCTGTCGGTAGGTCGGTAGGTCGGTCTGTCGGTCCGTCCACCAGGTGGTTGTCAGACGATAACTCAAGAAAGCTTGGGCGTAGGATCATGAAACTTCATAGGTACATTGATCATGACTTGCAGATGATCCCTATTGATTTTGAGGTCACTAGGTCAAAGGTCAAGGTCATGGTGATCCGAAATAGTAAAATGGTTTCCGGATGATAACTCAAGAACGCTTAGGCCTAGGATCATGAAACTTGATAGGTAGATTGAACATGACTCGCAGATGACCTCTATTGATTTTCAGGTCACTAGGTCAAAGGTCAAGGTCACAGTGATCCGAAATAGTAAAATGGTTTCCGGATGATAACTCAAGAATGCTTAGGCCTAGGATCATGAAACTTGATAGGTAGATTGATCAGGACTCGCAGATGACTCCTATTGATTTTGAGGTCACTAGGTCAAAGGTCAAGGTCACAGTGACCCGAAATAGTAAAATGGTTTTCGGATAATAACTCAAGAACGCTTAGGCCTAGGATCATGAAACTTGATAGGTAGATTGATCATGACTCGCAGATGACCCCTATTGATTTTCAGGTCACTAGGTCAAAGGTCAAGGTCACGATGACCCGAATTAGTAAAATGGTTTCCGGATGATAACTGAAGAACGCTTATTCCTAGGATCATGAAACTTGATAGGTAGAATGATCATGACTCGCAGATGACCCCTATTGATTTTCAGGTCACTAGGTCAAAGGTCAAGGTCACGGTGACCCGAAATAGTAAAATGGTGTCCGGATGATAACTCAAGAATGCTTATGGCTAGGATCATGAAACTTCATAGGTACATTGATCATGACTGGCAGATGACCCCTATTGATTTTCAGGTCACTAGGTCAAAGGTCAAGGTCACAGTGACAAAAACATATTCACACAATGGCTCTCACTACAACGGAGAGCCCATATGGGGGGGGGGGCATGCATTTTTTACAAACAGCCCTTGTTTATTTTATAATTTCTTAACCAACCATACAACTACTTAACACTCGTGCCAGTTGTTAAGCAATTTGCATTGGTACAGCCGCCAAAAAAGATTCCGTTACGAAATTATGACTTTTTAAAGTGCCGCATGCGAGTTGGTATTAAAAAAAGCCATTACAACTTGCAACTCCTAGCAACCCCGTGGGTCAAAAAGCGTGTCTTTGGATTATTGCAACTAGATTAGAGTTGAAAATATTTGTCGTGATATTATATGCACATTTGCAACTAAGCAATCTATGTTATAGTCATTGTAACACCGAAATAATTGTCGATGAGTCAATGGCACCTGAAATATGGTCTGCTGATAAGACATCTAGACACAGTTAATATATTTGCTGTTAAATAGAATACGATTATGTATATTCTATGCAGCTTGCAAATGAATGAAAGATGTATAGTATAACATTGAATTTAAACTACGTCATTATGAGAAAGAAGTGAGAATGACGCCTCAACGCCCACCATGTTGAGTGCTTTGAACTATTTAATGTTACATATTTTGTTTATTTCAAAGCGATCTTGAATAATAACCGGGTCGATGCGGGGTCGGGTTTTACTAATTTTTATGATTATCGCCTGAAGCCCGGACACGGCCTGTTGGGACGCCGGGCGTCTACTAAGAACAGTTCGCAGCTGTCTGGGCGGTCCACTTGCTTGCAGCCTTCGATGTTCACCACGCCAGCACTTTTGCCATACCTGAAATGTGTAGTGGTGTTAGTGCACTTTACATGGGAAATATCATCGTCCTGTTAAAGTCATTTTACATTTAAAGAGACGGCATTTGACATCATCTGATGGCATCTGAATTGTTTAATATCTAGTGGTCTGATTTAACGAATGTCTGTTCCTACTATGGGATATGTCTTTCCATGTTTTTAGCAGCGAAACATGGTACCCCTATAAAATTTTCTCTCAGCTGACTTATCATTGCTTCACTGAACCATTTGCCCCTACAATTAGCTGAAATAGTGCCTTAACTGTGATAGCAGTATGATACCAATATGTATGGAGGCGGGGGGGGGGGAGGTTAATACGCGATATTAGGGGGGGGGGCGTCAAATACAGCTGGCTTTAACTAACAGATTTTAGCAGACATTCTAACAGACTTTAACTATAACAGATTTCAGAGCAACTGTTCGTACATTCGTGCATCTGACGCTGTTACTATGGCGAATGTTAAAAGAAAGTTACGTACCACAGGTTTTTTTTTTGTTTGAATTGTAATTTCCACATGACGATTTTTTTATCTTAAACTAGTGGAACAACATGACAAGCGTTTTTTTTTTTTTTTTTTTTTTTTTTTTGTTTTTTTTTTTTTTTTTTTTTTTTTTGAATTTATAGCGTTTATTCACCTCCATACATTACAAAGTGTATCATTAGTTTTCATGCTATTCTGTTAGTATATAATATAGTTGTTTAACAATTCAAATGAATAATATAATAGAGGTAAATAAAATCCATGCATTCCATTATATAGACACAATCCTACAGTTCACACATACACAGACACATACATGCGATGTTATGAAACAAAAAAACAACAACAATTGTTTGGACTTCAGAAAAACATAAGCTTTAATCAAACGTTTTGACTTCAGACAATTAAAAACATTAATCAAACGACCATGGTATTAAATATTTTAAGTAAACAACACAATTTACAATAACACTGTTCTATTGATCTACAAAAAGTTTTACAATTGACCAGTTAAGTAGTTTCTTTTCTTTACATTTAGTATTAGATTGAATCTCCCATGCTACGCAAAGATAATTATTCAGCCCCCTTATTGAAGGTAATAGACCCTTTCTCTGGCATACAAATATATACTTTTTAATTTCAAGAATAAGAATATTAATATCAGTCATGTTAATACTTGTACAACCAAATAACATTGTTTGACATGAAATATCAGTACATTTTTGCACATTATGGGATCTTAAAAAGTCTACAACATAATTAACAATTCTCTTTGTGAAAATGCAGTCCCAGAATATATGTAATAGGGTTTCTTCATTTTCTTTACAGAAAGAACATAAATTGTCATGAACAATGTTCATTTTAAATAACAAAGATTTGGTTCCTAGGATTCTGTGAACAATTCTTGTCTGGAACCACTGAGTGTAAGTGTCTTTAGATATAATAAAAACAAGTGCATGCACTTTTGTCCATTCAACGTTATTAAAAAGTGTATTCCATTTTAAATGGCAAGTGGGTATATCTGTATTATAGCTAAAACATTTATAGACAAGTTTGTTTTGATTATATCCAAATACAATGTTATTCAAGTAAAATGATATAAATGCACATTGTATATTTGGCTTTTTAATAAATGGAAGTCCTGATAGCCTGATAAATGCATTCACAGTTCTAATTAAACCTTCATAAAAAAGAAAGTTAATTTTAACGCAAATGAGAGTTTCTAATACAGATTGTTTTAAAAATTCTCCAGAAGTGCACATTATATCTCTTACATATCTAATTCCCCTATCATACATTTTTTTGTTATATATAATATTCCCACCTATCTTAAAATTGTGGTTATAAAATAACGGCATATCAAGGATATCTTCACACTTACTGACATTTTGTTTATTAATATACTCAATGTAACATGTAAGGACATCTCTCCAAAAACAATTTTTTAAACTTATCATAATTTTTTCTATGTATTTTTTTTCCCAAATTAAACATTTTCTTCACATCAAACATAGAATATACAAGTTGGAAACATTTTCCATTACTTGATACAATTTTCCTTAACCATGTCATTTTCATAGTTTTTTCAAAAGCATATATATCAGTCATGGCAACTCCTCCATCATCATATGATTTAATAGCAATAGTTTGTTTAATTTTTGCTGGTCCATCCCATATAAAATTGGAAAAAAGGCTATTTATTTGTTTTAAAACTTTTTCTCCTGGGCTAGGAAGAGCTACAAACAGGTGTGTAAAAAGGGGAAGTAGTAGTGATTTAACAACTGTTATCTTTCCTAGGGGTGTTAAATTTCTTCTTTTCCAAAAATTTATGATATTGTGCAGCTTTTCCAGTTTACTCGTGAAGTTTATTTCTATTATTTTCTTTAAATCAACATCAAATAATATTCCTAAAACTTTAAAGTTTGTTGTGCCCCAGACTAGTTTATATTTAGTTTTTAATGATTGTATGCTAAACTTTTTGGAGCCAATCCATATAAGGTTTGTTTTGTCATAATTGATTTTCAATCCAGAACATAAGGCAAAGTTATTTAAAAGATCGAGGGTAGCATTAAGGGAAACATATGTGCCATCCAGAAAGAGAGATGTATCATCAGCAAACTGAGAAATTTTATATTCAATATTTTCTATCACTATTCCTTTAATTTCATTACAATTTCTAATTTTAATTGCCAAAATTTCAGCACACAGAATGAAGATATAGGAACTTATTGGATCTCCTTGTCTGCAACCTCTTTGAATTGTTATAAATTCTGACAAAAACCCATTGATTTGAATTGCCGTCAAGGTATTATGTAGGAAAAGTGAAATCCATTTTTTTCAATGTTGTACCAAAATTAAAATAATCTAATGTTTTTTCTATAAAATCAAATTCAAGGGTATCGAACGCCTTTTCAAAGTCGATGGTCATCAAGAGTCCAGGGATATTGTTATCTTCTGTATATTGCATTATGTCATATAAAAGTCTGGTATTCTCACCAATATATCTGCCTTTAATAAATCCTGTCTGATCTTTAGAAATAAGAGTATCAAGGATAGTTTTTAATCTGTTAGCAATAGTCCCAGATGCAAGCTTGTAAACTACATTTAAAAGTGTTAATGGCCTTAGGTTTTTCAAAAAATGTCTGGGTTTATTATCTTTAGGTATACATGTGATTATACCTTGTTTTTGAGTAATTGACATGGTTCCAGAGGTAAAACCATAGTTGAGGCTTCTCACTATAAAGTGGCCTAAATCTTTCCAAAAAACTTAAAAAAATTCTGCTGTAAAACCATCTGATCCTGGGCTTTTGTCATGCTTCATATTTTTTAAAGTTATTGATATTTCCTTTAGTGTAAGAAGGCCTTCTAATGATTGAGATTGTGCAGTACTTAATTTAATTGTGTTTATTTCTTTAAGGTCATCATGTACATTATAAGAGTCATTAAAGACAGACTTTGTATACAATGTTTTGTAAAATTGGGCAGCTTCTTTTAAAATACCTGGATTATCAAATAGCCGCTGACCTTCATCGTTTTCAATGAAAGGAATGTTTTTATTAGATGCATATTGTGCTTCCAAATTACAAAAATATTTTGAGGGTTTTTCGCCTTCATCAATCCACTTCGCCTTAGCTCTAATGAAAGCGCCTTTCATTTTCAAGTTTCGAATGCCTATGAGTTCTTGTTGCAAAAGATTGAGCTCTTCAATGTTTTCATTTGTTAACTGTTTTTCAATGTCTTCAATTGCTTTTAAAATATAATATTCTCTTTCTTTTCTCTTTTTGGATTTGAAGCTCGAATATGATATGGTTTTACCTCTGATTTCCATTAATAAAGTTTCTAAAAACAGTTGATCATTTATAGTAAACTGTATTAAATCATTTTCTATAGTGTTAAGATATTCAATGTTATACACAGGTAAGACATATTGTTGCTTAATTTCTTCAATTTTTTGTTTTATACATTGAATATATTCTAGGTCATAAAGTAATGAATTATTAAATTTCCACAGGCCCTTTCCATGTTCTATTTTACTAAAATTAAATTCCAAAGTGATAGGGGAGTGATCTGATTTGTAGCTAGCATGTATATCAGATTTCCTAATATACTGACTAAAATCATTAGTTGTTAGAAAAAAGTCCAATCTAGCTTGTTGGACAGTGTTAGGCTTTCGCCAAGTGAAACATTTTGTATCCCCGTTTATAACTCTAAAAGTGTCTATTAGATTTTTATCATTGATTACAGAAGATAACAATTCCCTTGACTTCTTATTATTATTCAAAGTTTTATAGTTGGCATAATCAATATTCACGTCAAGTACTAGATTAAAATCTCCACATAAAATATAAGACTCATTACCTATGGTCTCTATTATATTAAAAAGTTTACTATAAAACAAAGGAGTATCAGTATTTGGTCCATAAAGAGTGCACAGAGTAAATCTATGGTTATCTATTGTTAAGTCTAGAATTAATAAATTTCCCTTTATTTCTTGTTCTTGATTGTGCACTTTAACATTCAGATTTGTCAAACATTTATTAAATAAAATGCAAACTCCTCTTGAATTAGAAGTGCCAAAACTAAAATAGCATTCACCATCCCAATTTGAGTAAATTTGTTTTTCCATTGAAGAAGTGAAATGGCAATCCTGTAAACAATATATATGGGCATTTAGACTTTTTAGATATTTAAAAACATCAGCTCTTTTTGAAACATCATTTAGACCACGACAGTTGTATGAAACAATCTTTAAATTATCCATTCTCAATACAAAGGATGACATTTTTGTTAACATACCATAGACAGCAATAGCCATTATCAATTACCACAGTCAATACACAATACACAATTGCAGTAAATACACAATACGTTTTATCTCTGTCAAAACAAATAAATAGGCAATACAACAATGCTGAAGTTCGCACACAGATTCTACTGGAAAGACATCTACACATACACAACATAAATAGACAATACATTCTGAAATCATACAAACATACAAAAAAACACACATACAGTGCGACTATAAAACAAAACATGTGAACAAAACATAAGTGGTTAGCCTATGTGCTTATGCATAATACTCATGTTTATAAACAATACATTTTAAATTAGCATGGTACTCCGCGTATAAGGAACATAAAATAATGTCAAGATAGAGAAAGAAACCGCGTATAAGGAACATAAAATAATATCAAGATAGAGAAAGAAACACAACATTTATATAACAACAGTACAATATAGATTTTACCCGTCTATATTAAAATAATGTCAAGATAGAGAAAGAAACCGCGTATAAGGAACATAAAATAATGTCAAGATAGAGAAAGAAACGGCGTATAAGGAACATAAAATAATATCAAGATAGAGAAAGAAACACAACATTTATATAGCAACAGTACAATATAAATTTTACCCGTCTATATTACTATCCCTGAACTGAGAAAACATTTTTTTTTTCCCATTTTAATACTAGTTCTGACCTTAATTATGATATGCATTTAGGGCCTTTAAATCTCATATAGTCAGTTTGCTATTTTTTGGTTAGTCTAAAAGGTTAATATCAAAGTACCTTTTACTTTCTTAAATAGTATGTTTATCAAGAAACTATAAGTCTATAGACTGATAAAGCGTTTTTTGGCTACTTGCCTTTGACTGCATATTCACATGACGCTTATTTTTCGAAATGACTTATGCTTTAAAAATTATCTTACATTTTTATAATTATATGACTGACAATTCAAAGTTTAAACTTTCACATCATCCATCAGTCACGTAGCGGTATCTTACCCACAACATGACATCCCCCCATCCTCACATGTGCATTCCACGCAGTGAGGGGCCGGCGCCTTGTATGAGGAACCGGAAGCGAAAACGTGACCCTCGTATTTGCAGCTCAAACCCGGTCCTTTGGAAACAGTGTTAATCATTATAATATTTTGAAACGGTACAGCTCTTAGCCATTACACGTTTACGCGGAGACACCAAGATCTCGAAGCGACGACGGAGCGCGGCGGTGATCGTAGTTTTAGGCCGTTGCACCTAAATATTTTTCCCGGGAAAAATATCTGGATTACGTAACATGAAAACTGAAATTTCAATGTACAGTGTAATACATGTATACAATTTCATGGGTTCCACCCGTTTATTACGGCATGTCGTTACCGACACCCCTTCTTAATCCTGGTTATATTGTGTTTGTCCTTCAATTGTGTAAGTTATTTTAAAACACTAAGTACTCGTGACTTGTGCACATGTGTAGTTTATACTGTAAGTGTACATAGTTTTAGTGTATATAGTTTTTAAAGTTGGTCTGCCATTGTGTACGTTTGTTGAGGCCAAAGGTACAAATATATTTTCTGTTAAGATTTATGTTTTTCTTTTTATAACAAAATGAACATCACGACGCTTAATAGCAAACTCATTAAAAAGATAATTCCTTTAAACGTTACATTGAAATGCATATATGGGAAATGCATAATAAATAAAGCTGCCTCGCAAGAGATCTGTTCTTAAAATAATACTTATTTCTAATGTATTTGCAGCGAAACGTGACATAGATCTTGGTGTTGCGTTTAGCTACTAAACAGATCTATTAATTTTTTTAATATTTACAAGTCTAAACTTAAGTAAACATCAAAGCAAGACTAATTTTAAGGAGACCATCGGAAATTTACAGAATTTGATTAATATGAGCCTCGGTCTGCGATTTTCGGGCTTAATGCAAGTGCATGAAGTGTCATTCCAGAATAGCCTGTGCTGTCCGCACATGATACTCGTGAACTATACTTTACGCCTTTATGAAACTTTTCGTTGTAAGGAAGTCTCTCCTTTACGGAAATCCAGTAAAGGCAAAAATTGTCGTCCCTGATTATCTTGGCTTTTCGAGGCCCGACGCGATTTATACTGCGGCCCGCTTTGGGGTCAAGGTGTTTTAAGCATCATGATAAATTGCCGCGATAACACTTCGATCATTTTAATGCGGGATTCGACAAATTGCTAAGAGCTGTACTATATATAGGTAAACCCGCAAAAAAATTTAAACGTGGAATATAGTTTTACCAAGATCGGTGCGTCAAAAAATGAAGTCTTTTTCCGTATGAAAAGCTAAGCTTTTACTTTAACTACGTTTAATAATAATAATAAAATAAGAAGAAGAAGAAGAAAAAGAAGAAGAAGAGTAAGAATAATAAAAAGAAAATAAGAAGGAGGAGGAGAAGAAGCAGGAGGAGGAGAAGAAGAAGAAGAAAACAAAAACAATAATAAGAGTTATATAGAAATTTGAAAATCACATAGAACAAAAGAATACAGTATAGGTTTTATGCATTGAATAACAACATAGTATCATCATATACTTGTATGTTTTTAAAATAACATAAAAAGATTACGAGCTTACCTGTTGGACCTGACGCGAAGCAGAACGCCTCTACAACCGGCAACGCAACGACCATTACAAACATACTAACACCGAAACCCATGGCTATATTTAATGGTATCACGTTTATACGTTTAAACGGTCGCGTTTCGTGTTTTGCCGATAAACGTTTACAAAATCAGTAAACGTTTAAACGGCAGTCAATATCAACATAATACATTTTTGTTCATTTCGTTACGACGTTGCAAAGCTTATTAACAGCTGCCGAAAAAGAGTCATATTTGTATCATGTGCGCCAATTGCCCTTATTCACAATACCGTAAACATAACAATACACCATGTACGGACTAGACGTCTTGAATATTTAACGCGCGTCGGCACGAAGTGCTCGATACATTTTCCCCGCCATTTGTTGCATGAGCATGCCCCGAATCGTCTATAACATCCGACGCGCGTCGGCACGAAGTGCTCGAGAAAATTTCCCCGCCGTTTCTTTATCGGCATTCATGGCTAGAGATATGGCGAATGAGACAGGTCGCGGAAAAAAATCTGCGTTTTTGAATATTTTTTACTAAAATTGAAGAATGCGGAAAAGAAAAAGTTAAATGTAACTTGTGTGCAGCTGAGTTGGCGTTCAAAGGTGGAAGTACGGGGACCATGGCGAACCACATTAAACTGGTTCACAAGTCTGTGCGACTGGATGCAACTAAAACGTCCGCAGACGATAGTGAGAAACAGCAGCGGAAGATAACTGATTATGTCAAACCCACGATGTCTCGGCAAAAATGGATAGTTTGCACAGAGAAATTAGCCCTCATGTGTGCGCAAGATCTCCAACCTATTTCCATTGTAAATGGAGAAGGTTTCATTGACTTTTGTCGAGAGCTTAATCCGTCGTATGACGTGCCGGGCCCTAGCACAGTGTCAACTTACTTTACAAAAATGTACGAGTCGAAAAAAAAGCGAACTGCTAAACGTATTATCCATGCAGACTGGCGTGGCACTGACATCGGACCATTGGACTAGCCTTGCAATGGAGGGCTATTTTACAGTAACTTGTCACTTCATTGATGAAGGTAAGCACAAACTATAAATGCATTGATATATTTTTAATTACATAATTTTATACCAAATCAGTTTATGGAAACCACAGTACAATGGTACATTAATCATTTAATTATTTGCAATTTGACATTTAATTCGTATACATGTTTATAAATTATAAGGAAATAGGACATATTGTAAGTTTACTGTAGTGATGCAATGATTAAGTAAACAAATTTACGTCATGTACGAGTTTGTCAATTTGGATGTAGGAAAAAATACCTCATCACGTTAGGGAAATTTGAATGTTGACTTTAGTATAATGCCAAAAATGATAAAGTATCTTGTAAAAAAATGCTAATTTAATCATGTAAGAACTTAATAAGATAGTTTATGTATTCCATTTTATGTTTGCAGATTGGAATTACCACAACAGAGTGTTGGCCTATCGAGCTGTCAAAGAGCGACACACTGCAGAAAATACAGCTAAGAAATCAAATTGATAACCCAGGAATTCGGCATTAAAGATGAGCATGTTTCCGCTATTGTAACTGACAATGCGTCGAATATGGTGGCGTGCGTACAACAACTTCTGTGGACTCACGTACGCTGTTTTGGACACACGCTACAATTGGTATCCGGACAATCGCTCCCACGGACATTCGCTCCTACGCAAATTTTCACAAGGCGGACAGTCGCTCCAACGTTGTTTTAACAACCCGGACAGTCGCTCCTACATTATTTTAACAACCCGGACAGTCGCTCCTACATAGTTGTAACACCATGGCGATTGGTAATAAGTAATATATCCTACAATTAGATGCGAAACCTAAAAACATAGTATACGCCGATCAAAGCCTAACACCTATAATTAGCCGACAATTAAATTAACATTTTTATTTATAAATGTAAATATGAGCTAATTTCCTTTCTGTACATTCGTGTGCAAAATAGAATAAATGCAAGTTAAATAAAGAACAACATTTCAACTTCTCATGCGTTTTTTATGTTTTATTCCATTCGCAAAATTGGCAATTCCAATAGATGTAATGTATTAACGGTTGTCCGGGGTGTCCATATAAGGTAGGAACGAATGTCAAAATAATGTAGGATCGACAGTCCGGGTTGTCAAAATAATGAAGGAGCGACTTCCGGTTTGTCAAAATAATGTAGGAGCGACTGTCCGCCTTGTCCAAATTAGCGAAGGAGCGATTGTCCGTGAGAGTGATTGTCCGGGATTCGCTACAATTGTTCATTCGCGGTGGGTTTTAGAAGTCGGAGACTATCAAAAAGCTACTGGTTTCATGCAAAAGATTAGTAAAACACTTCCGAAAATCCGTAATCGTCTCTAATGCACTCGAAGAAAAACAAAAGCAAATGGGCTCCAAGGAAAACAGCTTAATCATTGACTGTGAAACAAGTTGGAGTTCATCATACGACAGCGTTTACCGGTGTATGCCGTCTTGCATGACCCAGCCGTAACAAAGATGGCTGATGCGCGCTCTCTTAACCTAACTGATCACCAGTTGAAAATAATCGAGGGTCTGGTCCCGGTTTTAAAACCGCTATATTTTGCAACGAGAACAATGTGTTCAGAGCTTTACCCTATCGTCGGCGGTATTTACCCGATACTTTTCAGTATAATAATCCACCACCTCCCTGAGAATGCCCAAGACACTCCCGCTGTTGCAATATTCAAGAAATTATGGCAAGCGAAATGCACATTAATTCCTTAAACCACGGTTTAACAGTTAACTATATAGTTAAGAGACTTTGAACCCGGGTTCAAAGTGCCGTTTGCACATTAAATCCTTAAACCCGAGTTCAAGAGTTTGAACTGCAGCTCAAAGTCTCTTAACTCTATAGTTAAGAGAGGACCAATGAAATCGCGGCATTTACCTTCTATATATAGCTAATTGTGGTTTAAGCTCCGCTGATTGGTTGTCTCTGAATTATGTAGATAAGAGATTTGTATCTATTTTAGACACACTTTGAACTGCGGTTCAAACTCTTGAACTCGGGTTTAAGGATTTAATGTGCAAACGGCACTTTGAACTCGGGTTCAAAGTCTCTTAACTCAATAGTTAACTGTTAAATAATTAATGTGCATTCCGCGCGTCTTAACCCCAGTTTAATACTTTGAACCGCAGTTTAAGACTTTGAAAAATAGGTTAAGACTTTTAGGTGTTTGGTTGTCTCTGCACATTAATTATTAACCAATTAACGCCCGTCGTTTCGTCATGTGATTTGTTCCTGGCGCATTTCTATCAAGATGGCGGCGGATGAAGTTAGTGAATTATTACGTACGTTTGAAACAGCATTCCAAGATATAGAAAGAAAACTTTAAAGTGGTTTTGCAGACAACGCAGACTTCGTCAAAAGTGTGAGGTTATTGCAGCAAATAAGGTTATATTTATATATTTTCTTTGTGATCCTTTTATAGTATAAATCTGATAGAAATACCCCAAACCGAAATACAGTCGATTCGGATTGGTGTACAGTTTGTCAATCAGCTCTGGAAAATCAGCAGTTCCGATTAATTTGTATTTAATTTTCCATAATGCCCCAATAAAAACAAAATGATAAGTGTCTAAGGTATACATTAGGTAAAGGAATAAAGTAACAAAGTTTTAGTAAGAAAGCGTTTGTATTATGCTTACAAATGCAGCAAAAAGTTAACCAGAACTGATTAAATGAGTTATGGTTTGAAATGCGCATATGGAAATAGAAGGCTTTATTATTTTCAAATACAAAAATTGCTGATTAAAAACAAATGCCATGATAATGTTTTGATATCTGGAGGCACCAGTGACTTCCAGGAAAGACTGGATGACAACCAAGAACAGAATGGTGACGCTGGAGAGACAGATGGCGCCAGGAACAGACTGGAACAGGGGCACTAGGGGTAGTATCCCGAACTGCAGTCCTCGTGAGGGGACACCCAACGAACAGCTACAGACTCCACAAATAAAAGACACCCTCAGAGTCTACCGAGAGGGGGGGAGGATGATAGACTCACATGGACGGATTTTATGGAATCGACACGGCCTGCCCAACCGACTACGAATAGAGATGGATCGGTCACTTGTAATTGCGGAAAGGTGTGCAAGAACCAACGCGGTCTACGCATTCACAAAGGGAAGTCTGATTGTCAACGTGTGAGATCACAAGGACAGCGCATAGCCAGTTTGGCTAGTGAGACGCAGGAGTACTCCAGTCTGGATTCAACCCACAGTACTGAAGAACTCTATGTTCAGGAGACCTCACAGGATGTCTTTCGAAATCCTGAGGAGGATGATGACCCCCTTTTAGAGCTCTTACAGACTCAAAACAGCCCTGAAGCAAGCGAGGTGACTGATCCGGATAGACCACAGCAAGACACTGCCACTAGAACCAGGAAACCAAGGATTAAGTGGCCCAAGGCTTCAGACAAGACATCATGGACCCAACTGGACGAGGACCTAGAGAACATCCTCGAAGCATCCATGCAAGGACCAGTAGACCGGAAGCTGACCACCCTCACAACCTTGATATATTCTGTAGAAAAGGAGAGGTTTGGACTAGAAGAGGAGAGAGTGCGGAAGGAACCTCCAAGACCAAACAGGCGGCAAGTTCGTATCCAGAACTTGAGACGTGAACTCAAGCAGCTGAGACGAAGGTACTGAGCTAGTTCACCCACAGAGAGGATTGGACTTGCACAGCTTAGAGATACAGTTCGGACACAGCTGACATCAGTACGGAAAGCAGAAAACAGCAGAAGAAAGACACGGGAACGGGCAAAGAAGAGGGCAGCTTTCACAGCCAACCCATACAAGTTCACAAGATCCCTCCTCGACAAAGAAAGGTCAGGAAAGTTGGAAACTCTACTAGAGGAAATAGAGAACTTCCTTCATGTTACCCATTCTGACCCCAATCGAGAGGACGTGCTAGGGGACTGTGACAGAATAGATCCAGCGGAGGAACCCGAAAAACAGCTGAATGCGACGGAACCTACGCTTGGCGAGGTGAAAGAAGCTGTAAAAAAGGCCAGAGCTGCTTCGGCGCCAGGACCCAATGCCATCCCGTATAAAGTGTACAAGATGTGCCCACTACTTCTCAAGCGTTTATGGAGGCTCCTCAAAGTAGTCTGGAGGAAGGGGGATGTACCAGAGGCTTGGAAGGAGGCCGAGGGGATATTCACACCGAAGGAACGCAATTCCAAGACGGTCAACCAGTTCCGAACGATCTCGCTGCTCAACGTCGAGGGAAAAATATTCTTTGCCATCCTTGCAAGAAGACTCACATCTTTCCTGACAGGCAACGCATACATCAACACCTCGGTCCAGAAGGGAGGAGTTCCCGGTTTCTCCGGCTGCATAGAGCACACCAGTGCTATCACACAGCTAATAAGTGAGGCGAAGAAAGGGAGGAAGGATCTCACTGTAGTTTGGCTCGACTTGGCCAACGCATACGGGTCAATTCCACACCAGCTCATCTATACAGCCCTCCGACACTACCATGTGGACGGCCACATTCAGAAAATCATCACCAGTTACCTGGATGGAATCAAGCTCCGGTTTACTGTTGGTGACCAGCTAACCAGATGGCAGAAGTTGGAGAAGGGAATCGTTACCGGCTGCACAGTTTCCGTGGTGCTCTTCATCATGGGGATGAATCTGCTGATAAATGCTGCCCAACGTGAGACACGTGGACCAAAGACAGAGTCAGGAATCTATCTCCCATCTAGCAGAGGCTTCATGGATGACCTCACATTGACGACAACAACACACGTCCAAGCTAGATGGATGTTGACAGCCCTGACGGATGTCGCTTCATGGGGAAGAATGAAGTTCAAAGCAGCAAAATCCAGATCTCTTGTCATAAAGAAAGGACAGACAACAGAGAGGTTCAAACTCTACGTACAGAACGAAGAGATTCCTTCCATAGTGACGAGTCCAATAAAATGCCTGGGCAAGTGGTTTGATGCAAGCCTACAAGATCGCGACAATGTCAAGAACTTAAAGCAACAGGTAGAGGAGGGTCTCAAGAAGATAGACCGCTGCGGACTACCCGGCAAGTTCAAAGCCTTGCTTTACCAGCATGCACTGCTCCCAAGACTAATCTGGCCGTTGATGCTTTACGAGGTACCCAGCACAACAGTGGAAGCCCTGGAGAGAATCACTAGTCGACACCTCAGGAAGTGGCTAGGAGTTCCACCCAGCTTTACCAGTATTGGACTCTATGGGAAGAGCAACAAGTTACTACAGCTCCCGCTATCTTCACTGGTAGAAGAGTTCAAGACAGCAAAAGCAAGACTTGTGTTGACCTTGAGGGACTCTCCGGACGAGTTCATCCGTGAGGCAGGGATCCAAACCCGAACGAGCAGAAAATGGTCAGCGACAGAGTCTGTGAGCAAGGCAGAGAACACGCTCAAGCACAAAGACATTGTCGGAGTGACTGCAGTTGGACGTGAAGGAATTGGTGCGAGAAAGGTGGTACTGTGGAGCCGATCAGACCAGAAAGAGAGGCGAGCGATGATTCAGTCTGAGGTCAGGAGGGCGGAAGAAAATGCCAGACAAGCAAGGGCTGTGGGGATGGGAGCGCAGGGAGCATGGACCACGTGGAATACCGCAGACAGGAAGTTGACCTGGGGAGACATCTGGAAGTATGAGCCTTTTCGGTTTTCCTTTCTCCTCAGGTCTGTCTATGACCTACTACCATCCCCAGCGAACTTGTGCCGATGGGGACTCACAGCAGAGCCAAAATGCAGCCTGTGTGACAGAGTAGGCACCCTAGAGCATGTTCTGTCATCTTGTAGTACAGCACTGACACAGGGAAGATATAGATGGAGGCACGACTTGGTCCTCAGAGAGTTGGCTGACTGGCTAGAGAAGGAAAGGAAGAAGGAACATGGTAAGATGTGAAGAGGCCTACGAGCGGAAGAAGGCCAAGTACACAGAACTGATGGATCTGTGCAAGCAACAAGGCTGGCGAACTTGGCTATTTCCCGTGGAAGTTGGCGTTAGAGGATTCTGTTCCCAGTCCGTGCACAGACTGATGACATCATTAGGAACAACTGGCAGGGAGAGACGAGTGGCTATCCAGAGACTGAGCCAAGCAGCCGAACGGGCATCAAGCTGGCTGTGGCTGAGGCGAGAGGAGAAGAGCTGGAGGCAATCAACCAACACACAGTGACTGATCACCACTGTGGGCCCACCGCTATCAGAATGTTCATGGAAGTAAAGGGCCGAAACATTCTAAGACGGCGGAATCCATGCTGATGATGTTGGTTGAGGAGCAGTCTTAAGACTGTATTTAAACTAATGAAATGCTAATTCTGTAAGTTGAATGATTTTAAATAATTTTCCGAAAAGGTGAACTTTAATTTGCTATTTTTGACAAAAAACTGCATATGCCGTCTGGCCTAACCTGTTATCATACAAAATAAATTTTACCCTTTATTTTTACATCATCTCACATTGACACTAAATCACGAAAGAAATTATTGTGGAGTGGACTTGTGAATTAACGTTTTTTGCCAGGTTATTCTAAACTGGTTGACTGACTGTACAGTCAAGTTACCATTACCGGATCATTACCCATAGCGGATCACTTTGATGTTCAGGACCATGCGTATCGCGATAAATAGTTGACATTTTTAGATTATATTTTGCACACAGCATCATCAAGGTCGTTTTTTTTCAAACGCATTGATTGAGTCGTAATCGGAGCTATTCGTTGTCAAACATTTTGGTATGTTTTGGCGACATGTATATACGACTTTGTTGACTTCCGTCTCGTTTCCAAATAGAGGTTTAACATAATACGCGGCCACATTCTAAAACTCTGTTAGAAAGTAAAGAGTTTACGCATTAATTTAAAGGCCATTTAGTAGTCTTTCTCCCTGCAACAGTCCGTTTCAGTTTTGATTCGTGTTTAAGATTTTGCAACACGTTAAATGAAATGAAGAATTAGGGCAATAACGGATCAAGCGTGATAATATGTGATTGATAATATAATATATTAAAATATATGCACATCTTGTTGATTCTTTCAATAAATGATCTCACTCGTAATGTTGTATTTATGTTTCATGTTCAATACCGATGATTAGATATGATTAAAACAATTAACATTGTTTATAAGATGCCCATCTTTTCGATCTATATAGGTTTTTCAACAGATAATTCACACAAGAACACCATGCGAAACGTGTATACACAAGATCACATATAGAAAACAATACAAAAAATAATGAATATTATTTATAACTGGCAATGTAACTTGGTCATTGTAAACAACACAGTTCATGTTTCGACAATTCAAATAGCATATGTTAGATGCCCCTGGAGTGGTTTCGATCGCGTGATCCGTTATGGCTACAACTGATCCGTTAATGCATGAATTCTGCGGCGAAAAAAAGGTATCACAAATACATTTTGCCTGCGATTAAAAATAAAACTATGTGCTGAATCAGTAAGCAAAGTAATATTTAATCAAACTGGTGTAAAAGAAGTCTCAAAACGTTTATTGCTTTTCATGAGAACAACTTTATTACGCAAGGAAAGTGACATAAATGAACTGTACCACTCAATGCGACCAACGGTTCCTGGAGTACTTAGTAGAATTAAGTACGAGTTCAGCGACCATAGCATAACATTGCGATGTGCTGAAGAACGCATCAAGGAGTATTTGGAGATCTTCATAGAAGACCATATTGGTGACCTGGGTTTACCTAAACTCTTACAATACTGGACAGCTTCAAACATTCTAGTGGTGCCAGCGCTACATGTTTCCTTTACTTCTCAGGAAGGTGCGGGAAGGTGCCCCTTCGTGAACTCGTGCATTGCACAACTCAACCTGAGTAGAATGTTTGTTTCTTGTGAGTAATTTGTGCATGAGTTCAAGTGTTACTTGAACAGTAGGGAAGAATTTGACAGTATTTGAGAGTGTCCAAGAGTATGATATAGCTGAGATCACTCAAATACTGTCAAATTCTTGCTTTAACCTATATTCTTATGGGCCCCGCTTCATCAAACATCGTACGACAAATTTAGCATACGATACGAATTTCAAAGAAACATTATTTTAACAGACCGAAGCATATTTTTGCTTATTTCTAGTAAAATCATTTGTTTCATCATTTTCTTACCAATGGCTTATATCTTGCGGAGCTATTTATCAACAGCTTGTATATTTTTAGTTTTTAAATTTAAGTTATAAATTAAGATTGTCGTACGATCTTTGCTGAAACGGTCCCATAAAAATGAAAGTTAAAGCAATTTAGTGAAAGAGAATGTGGGAAAATGTAGCTAGAAATGGTTTTGAACATGCATAATCGTGTCGTGTTCTGAGAAAACTGGGCATAATGCTTATGCGTAAAGTGACACTTTCCGCCTTATCTGGATTTTCGCTAAGAAGAGACATCATTTAAGCGAAACATTCCATAAAAGCGGAAATTGTCGTCCCTGATTAGCCTGTGCGGACTGAACAGGCTAATCTGGGATGACAATTTACGCACAAGCATTATGTCCAGTTTTCTTAAACTTTAAATTGTCAGTCATGTTATTATAAAAATGTAAGATCATTTTTACAGCATAAAGGCTGTTCAATAATGTGACGTCTTTTGAGTTTATTGACGTCATTTTGCAAAATAAGCGTCTTGTGATTATTAATTCAAAGAACATGTAGCCAAAAAATGCTTGTCATGGTGTTTCACTAGTTTAAGATAAAAAATCGTCACGGGGTAATTACAATGCAAACAAAGATAATCCTGTGGTACATAACTTTCTTTAAACATTCACCATAGTAGCAGCGTCAGATGCACGAACAGTAATGTTGCTCTGAAATCTGTTATATGGAGCTTAGTAAAAGCCAGCTGTATTTGACGCCCCCCCCCCCCCCCCTAATATCGCTTATTAACCCCCCCCCCCCCTACATATTGGTATCATACTGCTATCACAGTTAAGGGACCATTTAAGCTAATTGTAGGGGGGAAATGGTTCAGTAAATCAATGATAAGTCAGATGAGAGAAAATATTATGGGGGTACCATATTTCGCTCGGAAAGACATATCCCATGGTAGGCACAGACATTCGTTAAATCAGACCACTAGAATATAAACAATTCAGATGACATCAGATAATGTCAAATGCCGTCTCTTGAAAGGTAAAATGACTTTAAAATGACGATGATATTTCCCATGTAAAGTGCACTAACACCACAACACGTTTCAGGTATGGCAAAAATGTTGGCGTGGTGAACATCGAAGGCTGCAAGCAAGTGGACCGCCCTGACAGCTGCGAACTGTTCTTAGTAGACGCCCGGCGTCCCAACAGGCCGTGTCCGGGCTTCGGGCGATAATCATAAAGATGAGTGAAACCCGACCCCACATCGACCCGGTTATTATTCCAGATCGTTTTGAAATAAACTAAATATGTAACATTAAATAGATCAAAGCAATGAACATGGTAGGCGTTGTGGAGTCTTTCTCATTTCTTTCTTGTAATGACGCAGTTTAAATTCAATCTTATACTCTACATCTTTCATTCACTTGCAAGCTGCATAGAACACACATAACGGTATATAATTTAACAGCAAATATATTAACTGTGTCTAGATGTCTTATCAGCAGACCATATGTCAGGTTCCATTGACTCATCGACACTTATTTCTGTGTTACAATGACTATAACATAGATAGCTTAGTTGCAAATGTGCATATAATATCAAGACAAATATTGCCAACTCTAATCTAGTTGCAATAATCCAAAGACACGCTTTTTGACCCACGGGGTTGCTAGGAGTTGCAAGTTTTAATGGGTTTGTTTAATACCAACTTTAAAAAAGGTCATATTTTCGTAACGGAATCTTTTATGGCGGCTGTACCAATGCAAATTGGCTTAACAACTGGCACGAGTGTTAAGTAGTTGTATGGTTATATATTCAAATAACTAAATTTCAGTAACAGTATACATTTATAAAGTAATAAGCAATGAGGATGAACAAAAAGACTTTTGTGATTCCTTGACAATATTAAAAAGAGTTTTTCGAAGAAACATAGCTTCTTTGATGTATAGGGACAGTTTGATAAGATCTTCTCTTTTAAACGATATCATAAGTTCTAAAAAATTAAATACAGATGGATTTGTATGATATTTCGATTTAATGTACTTTTATCTAACTGTTGTGAAACCTGAACAAACACGTACGCAATGGTATTCGTCTTCGATGTCCCTTGTGTTACAGCAAAGGCAATACCTTTCTTCTCGCGCGATTCCATTTTTACCGAACCTCCCGGTTTGTATTCTTAAACGATGCACCAAGAGTCTATGTCGACTAAAATAAAATCGTAAGCTTCTAGGTATAATATCTAAAAATGTTAATATTCCTTATAAAACATAAAAACTAGACTTTGTAGCGACCTAAACAACTTTGTTTAAAACAATTAATAGCTCTATTTTTGAATTCACATAAAAACGTTTTTTGGTTGATACAAGCGTAGTTTTCGAAAACAAAAGTAAACCCATAATCATTCAAAAGTTTCTTTATATTTCTTACCCAGTTTTTATAACCTTTCTGGCAATTTCTAAGTGCATCATAATACACTGTGGGTAGAATAATGTTGTCACTATTTACCACTTTTAACCGATATTTCAACAATTGTATGTATATCTTTGAACATACAGCGGAAATCTACCAATTTCACCGTAAACACCTGCTTTACAAGTATTACTCCTAACCTGCAGTATTCGTTTAGAAAACTTAAAATGAATGCGCTAATTTTTTTTTACCTTTATATATACCTTTTTATAATAGTCCCATATTTCACAAGATTAATTAATGATAAGGGAGACAAATGCGTAAAATAACTGACATAGAGTTTTAGGCTTAAAATCAGACTGTTGACATTTAAACAATAAAGGGTTTAAAGCTTTTAAGGATTTACCAATGAAATGTTCAATGTTTAGACCAAAATTTCCAGTATAGTAAAAAACACATCCTAAATAGTTAAAATCATTGACCACCTCGATTTGTTAGCTATTGTACTTTACGCGCATGCATTAAGCGTTAAGCACGGGCCAAAGAGTGGCGAATGCTCACCCATATAAGGCGTCGACGGCGTTGCCTACAGGTACACCTGCACTGCTTATTGTCCGCGTTCTGAGAAAACGGGCCTTGATATTTAAGCACAGGCTAATCAAGGACGACACTTTACGCATAAATTTTTGCGTAGAAGAGACTGTCTATTTCATTTTTTCATTCTTATGTTTATGTTTGTATTTTTCACAATATCTACTGACAAAAAGCTTAGTTGTACCCACAGACAAAACCCAGTCATGGTTTAGTTTAAACTTATTTATTTAAACTCGATTGCATATAAAGACCAAGGCTTATTTGAAACGCTCTCAAGTCCGTTTCATGGGACTAGCTCCAGTACTTGTTGTCTGTGCGGGAAATCTAAAGAACGCTGACACAGTGGGGATCGAATTCGTAATGGTTTGAATCCCGCTTGTCGACAGTTTTACAACATTTAAAATTCCATAGGTGCAAATTAAAATACCTGTTTGAACCTCGCTCTGGGAAAATGTGGCTTAATTGATGTGCGTCAAGTATCGTACCAGATAAGCCTGTGCAGTCCTCACTTGCTAATCAAAAAAGCTTACCGCTTGTATGGTATTGTTTCTTAGCCAAAATCCAGTTTAGGCGGAACGCGAGTCGCAGTAAAAATCGCATCGGAATTCGACAAGCCCAGATACTCAGGGACGACACTTTCCGCCTTTACTGTATTTCCGCTAAAAAGAGACTTCCTTACAACGAAAAATACAAAGCTCGGCTCATTTGATTTTAATTCATATGTGCTGCAGAGACCACATCTATGCACTGGGAGGTTTCAACGGGATATCAAGAATGAATTCCGGCGAGCGTTTTAATCTCGTCACAAACACGTGGACACCTGTTGCTATTATGTTCAGCCCACGCAGTAACTTTGCTCTCGAGGTATTGTTCTCTTATAAGGTTAACCATTAATGCATAGCGTCTAGAAAAACGGCCTTGGCAAACAGCGTAGACCCTGATGAGACGCCGCATGATGCGGCGTCTCATCAGGGTCTGCGCTCTTTGCTTAAGGAAATTTCTTTAAGAAATATTCTTAATATAGAAATAAAAATACAAGACACACCTAATTTTGGAAATAAATTGATCCAATTTAGAAGGATGGGAGAGTCCACTAGGCATAAATTGGTTGATGCAATGTAGTTTATATAGGAAGTAGCATTAACGCGTTGATTATCATCGATTTGTGTGTTCTTCTTTTCAATAGAAAAATGTGCGTGGGCTAAGCAAAAATAATTACGATATTATGGTATGAATACTCAGCTTGCGCCCTTGATGCCTCGGGCGTGACTTACGCATGCTTGATTCTGTTCTGTTGTTTGTCTTTCATATTCTTGATTATATTCTTTTTATTGATTAATTTTGCTTGATTCTTTTTTCCGGGTTTCGGACTCCTGTGCTTGTTCAATGTCTTCAGGCGCTCGATCCTGATTTATGTCTTTCATGTTGTATATCGCTAGCTGTGTGTCTCTCCGATGTTTGACTATTATCCCCCGCCACAGTCGGAGGGATATTGTTTTGGCGTTGCCCGTCCGTCCGTCTTTCCGTCCGTATTTAAGCATAGCAACAATAAAGAGTCCAAATACAACGGAACTTGTATATCTCCTATATTTGCATTGTAATTACCCCGTGACGATTTTTTATCTTAAACTAGTGAAACACCATGACAAGCATTTTTTGGCTACATGTTCTTTGAATTAATAATCACAAGACGCTTATTTTGCAAAATGACGTCAATAAACTCAAAAGACGTCACATTATTGAACAGCCTTTATGCTGTAAAAATGATCTTACATTTTTATAATAACATGACTGACAATTTAAAGTTTAAACATTCACATTATCCATCAGTTACGTGGCGATATCTTACCCGCAGCATGACATCCCCCCATCCTCACAAGTGCATTCCACGCAGTGAGGGGCCGGCCTCTTGTATGAGGAACCAGAAGCGAAAACGTGACCCTCGTATTCGCAGCTCAAACCCGGTCCTAAGGAGACAGTGTAAATCATTATAATATTTTTCTTTGGTGAAACGGTAAAGCTCTTAGCCATCATACGTTTACGAACAGAACAGAACAGAACAGAACAGACATTTTATTTAGACTTATACATAAGTACATCGTCTTAATACAAACAGTATAAAATAAATATGTCACGTTTTCATTTCATTTAAGTTGAAAGCAAATATATATATAAAACACAAAAAAAAATACAAATGAAGAAAAAGCATATAGTAAATTTTCTAAACATATAATGACAGAAAGATTTGTAGGTGATACCGGTTAGACTCTATATGGTATTATTGATAAATGAATTGCGAATTACAAATGCTTCTTTTATATATTTACACAACTTGACAAGTTCGTTTTTATCGGTTGAAGTCAGTAATTGGTGATACTTAAACACAGATGGATTAACATATAAATACCTTTTAAGGTATTTTTGTCGTAAAACACTAAACATGGACAAATACAAACAAAGTGAAACTCATCTTCAATATCTCTACTATTGCAACAAACACAGTATCTTTCGTTGCGAGGAATATTATTACGCCCATATCTCCCAGTTTGGATTCTCAGTGAGTGAACAGACAGAAATTCTTAACTTAACAAATTGGGTACGCAAACTCCTTGGTAACAAATCCAAGTAAGATTCGTATACAATTGTAGGTTTAAAAACTCTGTACATGTCTAATACAGTACTGTTACTTAATGTACCAAACCATTCCTGTTTAAATGTATCTATAAGTCTATTTCTAAACTGACATATAAAAGAATTAACACACACAGAGCTAGGGTTATTAAAAACATATCCATAACCATAATCGTTTAACAACTGTTTAATATGTGAGACCAAATTGATGTTTCCTTTATGACACTCTACAACATTCATATTATACACAGTTTGGAGAATAATATTATCACTCAATCTAATTTTAAACTAAAATTTTAACATTCTTATAAAACGATTTATGTAAAGTGGGTATCTACCCAACTCTCCGTAAACACATGCGTTACAACTGTTGAGTCTTACTTGTAGCATTCGTTTACAGAACTTTAAATGGATACGTTCTATTTCTTTAGACTTTGTAAAACCCCATATTTCGGAGGCATAGTTAAGAATAGAACCAACAAATGCATCAAATAACTGGCAAAGTGTTTTAGGTTTTAGATCATACATTTTACACTTGTATAGCAAAGTATTCATAGCCTTAAGGGCTTTACCTACTAAATGTTCTTGGTTGAATGTGAAACTACCTGTATAATGTATAACAGTACCTAAATAATTAAAGTTATCAACTGTTTCGATGATTTGGCCATCGTATGTCAATGCCTCATTTTGGCGTAGGCGGCCCTTCTTACGGAAAACCATAATTTTAGTTTTTGAAGTGTTTACTTTTAGGCCCCAAGTATAACAATACACAAGCAGATTATCCAACTGGTTTTGTACTTCTTCTGGATTTTTACCCAATATGGCCATATCATCGGCGAAAAGGAGTAATATAAGTAAAACATCGTCAATGGTTAATCCAGACTCTATATTATGTTGTAAAAACATCTCTAAGTCCTCTACAAACAGAGTAAATAGCAAAGGGGACATAACTTCCCCTTGACGTAGACCAACTGAGTAACGGAAGTAATCAGAATAAGTAGAACATGACTTAACACACGATTTAACATTTTCATACATACAATTTGCAATATTTTACCTCTAATGCCAGTTTAATACAATTTTAACCACAATGCATTTCTATATATACTATCAAAACATTTCATCATGTCTACATATATTACATAGAGCCTTTTATTGTCATTAATATATTCTTGTACAATAGACATTAATATGTATATATCATCGATTGTTGAATAACCCTTACGAAATCCGAACTGTGCATCCGAAATACTATTATTATTCTCACAAAAACATTCGATGCGCTTATTAATTATTGTAGTAAATAGTTTTGAGAAACAGCTTACAAGTGTAATTCCTCTGTAATTATTAATATCGTTTACAGAGCCCTTTTTGTGTAATGGGATTATAATTCCATGTGTCCATTTTTCAGGGAAAAAACCCAGGCCCCGTGTTCACAAAGCAAATTGAAATCGATTTTCAATGCCAAGTGACATTGATTTTCAATTTTTGTCATCGGTTCTCAAACTTGGTGTTCACAAAGAAAATCGATGTCAAATGACATCCAAAATCGATTTTCAAATTGCAATCAATGACACTGAAATTGAAATTGATATTGGGCATTGTCAAATTGAAAATTGATGACAATCACCATGGTAAGAAAACAATATGGCCGACATTGAAAGACGTCTTCGTCGCGCTCGATACATAAATGAATTGTTTCCAATGGATAGGAGAGTTTTCCGTGATCGAACGAACCCATTGGAAACTTTGTCCCCGATGGAAATTCGTGAACGGTACCGGTTTTTCCCGGAAACTATTCTGTTTCTTGTCAACATGCTGAAGTTGGAGAGGGCTACTGAACGTTCTTGTCCTCTTCCGCCGCTCATTTCAACTTTAGCGGCATTGCATTTCCTTGCAACTGGCACACACCACATTGTGACGGCAGGGCTGCATGGAATCTCAAGGTCCAGTGTATCTAGAGCGGTCAAGCAATTCACGGACAGCGTGTGTCTACATCTAAATGACTTCGTTTTCTTCCCAAATATCGAAAATGTGCAACGGACGGTGCAAAACATCGCTGGTGCGTATTAGCTCTTAATATAATTTAATCGGACAATTTAATGATTTTTGATTGGTTGTCAAGTAAACAAATAAGGGGAGTTAAATGTTTCTTAGTCGAATCGGGCACAATTCAAAACGTTGTATGAGTACTGTATGCTAGATTTATACGTCTTGAAATAACATACGTGTATATTAAGTATATTACGTGTTTGATAAGTATAATAAACATAACTGTTTATTAGTGATTGTTATTTTTGGGAACACATATATTGACATGAAAGACAGAAGATTGAACTTGTAACTTTTGAAAAAAAAATTGCGGAAACTTTGTTTGTAGTATACTCAAATTAGTATAAAATTATCTAATACAAATGTCGATTAGGCTAACAATGTTATTGTCTTTAAAGGTTTCCCCCAAGTGGTTGGTGTTGTTGATGGGACACATATCCGTATTCAAGCGCCTAGCGCCAACGAAGACGATTATGTGAACAGAAAGGGATTTCACTCCCTTAATGTACAGGTAAAACAATAAGTGAAATAAAGTCCATGAACATTTCCTCAACTTGTATTTTTTTTAGATAATATATGTTTAAAGGTTGTCTGTTCACAGTGAAAATTGCAAAACGAAACTAGTGACAATTGGATGTTCTGTTGTTTACTTGTATTATTGTGATATCAGACAAAATGACATTGTGCAGTGTGAATTTTGTTAAGATTTGTGGTTTCTTTTTGCTCTATAGATGATTTGTGATGCCACTTTTCGGTTTGTTGACGTAGTCGCAAAGTGGCCTGGGAGCGTTCACGATTCAAGGATCTTTCGTGAAAGCGCCATACGTCAGCGTTTTGAAAGAGGTATAATGACAATTACATGAAGACTACTCAGTATTATGATTTTATTCATTCATTGCACACATTTATTTAAGCACAGAATATTTACCGGTACATTACCGGTACATCAAAATTAACAAGCACAATTTTATTTTATTGAAGCGTTTCCATCTTTTCAAGTAGGTTTGATCACCAGCCATATATATACATTATCTATCGATCTATCTATCTATCTATCTATCTATCTATCTATCCATCCATCCATCCATCCATCCATCCATCCATCCATCCATCCATCCATCCATCCATCCATCCATCCATCCATCCATCCATCCATCCATCCATCCATCCATCCATCCATCCATCCATCCATCCATCCATCCATCCATCCATCCATCCATCCATCCATCCATCCATCCATCCATCCATCCATCCATCCATCCATCCATCCATCCATCCATCCATCCATCCATCCATCCATCCATCCATCCATCCATCCATCCATCCATCCATGCATGCATGCATCCATCCATCCATCCATCCATCCATCCATCCATCCCTCCCTCCCTCCCTCCCTCCATCCATCCATCCATCCATCCATCCATCCATCCATCTATCTATCTGTCAAGTCTGGTTTTATTTTATATAACAGCTTTTAAAACGATCACATGTATTATTATCACATCACATTTGACAAATGAAAGCAACTTAAAACATCACCTTTTTACGCAATGACACAATTGAATTAGCGTCTCATCAGCCCAATTAATAATTCATACTAACAACAAAAATTGAACTTCATTGAAATCACATCATTCCAAATGATCACAGTAACTAATATCACAATTATTTAAATGTAACATAAACAACAACATATTACATCAATAACGTTATAACTATGTCATAAACTTGCATGCATTAAACAATACACTGCTTGATATCGTTGTTTGACATTACAGTGCTGCAAAATGATCTTTTTTTATTTTATTTTAATTGCGACTCACCTATTGAAGGTATCAGCAACCTCTTGCCAGGTTTGTTCCTTTTTTTTGCCACCTAGTGTGGCACCTTTAAATCGACAATATAACTCGTCGTACCGATCATTTATCAGTTGAACCACGAAGGTTTTTTCCGACATAGACCAATGCACCTGAGCAGTCATTGTAGTTGCAACAGACGTCAACAAAAAACAACTTCCGCTTTACCGCTTACGTCCACAAAAAGTCGAAAAAAATCGATGTCGTTAAAACCGATGTTGAACGACATCAATTTTAAATAACTTCGTGAACTCGAACTTTGTCATCGATGTCACTTGACAACGATTTTCAATGTCATGCAAAATCGATTTTCGATGACAGTAAAAAGTTTTGTGAACACGGGGCATTGTAGTATACAATTAAAAATATCACATAAATGGTTACACAATATATCGCTACATTCTATAAAATATTCGTTTAATATAAAATCAACACCCGCTGACTTATTTCTCTTTAGTTTTTTAATTGCACATATAACTTCATCAACACTAATAGGCTGGTCTAACTCTGGAAACACAACATTATCTTCGCTAAAATTATAGCTGGAACAAAAATGCTCTGCCTCGGTATTATTGCAATTAAAAGTACTGTTGCTAAGGTTTTCAAAAAATAATTTAAAATCTTCCAATGAAATGTTATGGCTGGTTAGTTTATTCTTTGATTTGAAAAATTTCCAAAAATCGCGAGGTTTTTTTTTCTTTAAGTTTTCAATATCAGACATTTTTGTACGGTATGCACATCCCTTCTTTTTCCGTATTAAATATTTATAAAGTTTCTTATAATGACAAAGCATTGATCTACTAGCGTCTTATTTATTTAAATTAAAACACTTTAAGGCATCAATATATAAACGACGGGCAGACTCACAATCACTATCAAACCAGTCAGCATAAGTTAAACTACCGTATTCTTCGAACATGTACTTCGGTTTATTACTAAACGTATATGTATGTGAAAATAATGGGTCCGCTACACTGCGGATAGTATCAGTAAACTCGTTTATGGCATTATTTACTGACAATCTATTCAAATAATCAATATTACGTACAATATCATTAAAACAGGTAATTTAGCTATGATATCTGTTCGAAATCGATCTTTGATGGAACTGTCCCATTTGTATTTTACATCAGTAAATTTCTCGTGTTTGGGTGAAAAGTTATTGCAACGAAGAGTCAAATGTAACGAGGCATGATCGCTCCATTCATTAAATTCGCCTATTGTACAATCAACAATGCGTGAAAATTTTCGTTCACTAGCTAAGACGTAATCAATCATGGATGTCCCGTTATGACCATAAAATGTATGTTTATTACTGTCACCTATTCTACCATTAACAATACGTGTACCTGTTGACTTACACAAATCAAGCAATTTACAACCATGGCTATTATGTACATTATCAACAGAGGCCCTAACAGAGACTTGATCAGGGCAATAATCTATATCATCGTAAAAAGTATTCATACAGTCATATACAATATAATCACGTTTGTTGCCTATTCTACTGTTTAGATCCCCAGTTACGCGGCGACACTAAGATCGCGAAGCGACGACGGAGCGCGGCGGTGATCGTCGTTTTAGGCCGTCGCTCCTAAATAGTTTCCCAGGGCATAACGCGGTGTTGTCGCGGCGAAACATGTCGGAGTGTCGTGACGTTATCTGGATTACGTAACATGAAAACTGAAATTTCAATGTAATACATGTGTACAATTTCATGTGTTCCAACCGATTATAAAGTCATGTCGTTACTGGCACCCCATCTTTATCCTGGTTATATTGCGCTCATTAGTTCTTGATACAATCATCTGGTACGGTGTTTGTCCTTGAATTATGTTAGTTATTTTAAAAAAAATACACGTGACTTGTGCACATGTGTTGTTTATACTGTAAGTGTATATAGTATTAGTGTATATAGTTTTTAAAGTAGGTCTGCCATTGTGTACGTTTGTTGAGGCCAAAGGTACGAATATATTTTCTGTTAAGATTTATGTTTTTCTTTTTATAAAAAAAAAATGAACATCACGACGCTTAATAGCAAACGCATTAAGAAAGCAAAATTGTTTAAACGTTACATTGAAATGCATTTATGAGAAATGCATAATAAATAAAGCTGCCTCGCAAGAGATCTGTTCTTAAAATAATACTTATTTCTAATTTAATTAAAGCAATATAGATCTTGGTGTGGCGTTTAGGTAATTAACAGATCTTTTAATGTTTTAAATTTGTTACAAGTCTAAACTTAAGTAAACATCAAAGCAAGACGAATTTTGAGGAGACCATCGGAAATTTACAGAATTTGTTTATATGAGCCTTGGCCTGGGATTTTCGGGCTTAATGCAAGTGCATGAAGTGTCATTCCAGAATAGCCTGTGCTGTCCGCACATGATACTCGTGGACTATACTTTACGCCTTTAGGGTATTTTTCGTTGTAAGGAAGTCTCTCCTTTACGGAAATCCAGTAAAGGCAAAAATTGTCGTCCCTGATTATCTGGGCTTTTCGAGGCCCGACGCGATTTTTACTGCGGCCCGCTTTGGTGTCAGGGTGTTTTAAGCATCGTGATACATTACCGCGACAACACCGCATTGTAATGCGGGATTCGACAAATTGGTAAGAGCTGTACTGTATTTAGTTAAACCCGCCCACACTTTTTTAACGTGGAATATTGTTTTACCAAGATCGGTGCGTCAAAAAAATGAAGTCTTTTTCCGTATGAAAAGCTTAGCTTTTACTTTAACTACGTATAATAATAAAATAATAATAATAAGAAGAAGAAGAAGAAGAAGAAGAAGAAGAAGAAGAAGAAGAAGAAGAATAAGAAGAAGAACAACAACAACAACAACAAGAAAAAGAAGAAGAAAAAGAAAAATAAGAAGGAGGAGGAGAAGGAGAAGAAGAAAACAAAAACCATCATAAGAGTAATATAGACATTAGAAAATCACATAGAAAAAATATAGTATAGTTTTTATGCATTGAATAACAACATAGTATCATCATATACGTGAATGTTTTAAAAATAACATAAAACGATTACTAACTTACCTGTTGGACCTGACGCGAAGCAGAAAGCCTCTACACCCGGCAACACAACGACCACTATAAACATACTAACACGGAAACCCATGGCTATGTTAGAAATCATTTTGTCCTCCGATGTTTTATTGCGCGTTCAAAGCCGTATGTTCAAGATTGCGAAATTCACGCGAGCGGGCTTTATTTATACACGTGAATGATGTGATGTAGGCTTGATGATTTAAACGCATTAGGACAAATTGATCTATTTTTATAAACAGTGTGTTGGTTCGTTCCTGCAAAAACCCAATGCTGTATCAGACCGCAATGTGCGTATCTGTTGTTGTGCAAGTCACGTTTTTTTTCACATTTCGAACCAAACGCTAACGTTTCGAAATGAATAAAAACCACATCATATTATATGTATGTTTTACATTATTGCCTTATGTATTATATAATGTTCAGGAAGTACCATTTAAATGAAAATCCAATTAAGGCGGAAAGTTTGCGTACGTGCATTAAACCACGTTTTTACAAGAGCGAAGCTCAAGTAGAGTGGGTTTTAAAATGCTGTTTTAACCGCTCGCTTGAAAAAGACTTAAGATCCACGCACAAGAAACGATTTTTTATTATAACTTGACCAGTAGACATATGCATGACGTTGCGAACTGTATTTTCAATTCGGTCGTTGATCTACGTTGATTGTGCGTGTGTTTTTAAATTATAGATTATAGGCAATTTAACAACAAACGTACGGCGCGTGCAATGGACCCGCATATATTGACAAACGCTGCAAGCAAATGTCGACAAGAATATATGCTTATTTATAATTAATAATATTTCTTTGTTATGTAAGATGCCTTGAGTTTAATCTGAATGTCAACAAATAATAAAGCATTAATAAGCAATATATTATAATAATATATTATATATAGTATAAGCAACATATAGTATACACATGGTAAAGCATGAAGAAACTTGAATGTTGTTTTCATTGGCCTGATAATAAAATGAGTTCCCCTTCATATTTTGAAACATACGTCCCCACGTTTGTGGCTTGGTGTGTCATAGATCAGGACGATTTGAGAGACAATTTCCAAATTGTGGCTATGTTAAATGTGTTTTGATGTTATTTAGCGGCGAAATGACGCTGTGATTACAAAATAAAATTTCTGGCTAATGTTGCAGATGACATACACAGTAGTTTCTTGACATCCTAGAACAGAGTTTATGCTTTTTGTGTGTTGTGTCATAAATATGTGTATTTTCACATTTTTAAACTCGATTTTCACAAAATATGTCAGCATTCCAGCTCACCCCGTTCCACTCCGATGGGATAAAGTATTTCCGCCATGCTCTGTGAAGAGTTAAAATATCACAAAAGCGGAAAGTTTCGTCCCTGATTAGCCTATGTGGACTGCACATGCTAATGTGGGACGAGACATTACGCACATGCATTAAACCCCCTTTTTCACAGAGCGAAACTAATTTTTATGTTTACAATCAAAATTCTTTCAGCTCTACAACAAAACAAAAATTGTTCTCTCGTAACATATAATTTGTATCCACGCCCCTTGATTCTGATTAGAACTTTTACATTGTAAAAAAAACCTGTGAACATAGATCGAGTCGATGCTTATTACGTTTATTTATTCAGTCGCTTAAAACTAACTTTCCAACTGCACTACTTCGAATTGACGAAAGCGCAAGAATCTGTCGCTCCTTGTTTTTTCCACTTCGTTCCGGTGCGTGTTTGCATGTTTACTTTAAAATATCATGTTGTGTTATATATATGTTGATGTTATCCAATTTTTGAAGTTAATTTTAAAATCTTAATTTTCAAATTCCAAATAGAAAGGAATATTTAACAGAGTTTAAAAAGGATCGTCCCAGACCAATTAAATCGCTGCCTATGTAAATACTTGTCAAAACGGTGACCTTCATTTTAAATTTGTTGTTATGTATCATACCTTTGAAAATTCAAATGAGCTAACTCTTTGTTTCGATTTCAATTTTATTTGGCAAATTTAAAAACAATATGACAATGACAATGAAACGCCTTTTCCTCAATGGTTTGGAAAGAGCGTTTAGTTCTATGATAGCGGTTTTCTTTCGTTTTAAAGCATTTAAATTGCGTGGTGCAGTGGTGACAAGTAATATTTTGCTTTTAGAGGTCCCAGGTTTAATTCCCGGGTATGGCAACATTTTAAATTTAAAAAAAATCTTGCTTTCACAATTGGTTAAGGCTTTAAAAATACTTAGATTTATAAGTCAGCAGAGTTATTGATATGGTTAAATAATACAAAGATATATAAACATTGCCCATTAAGCCTTCAGAAAAATAATCAATTACTTGTAAACGCTTTGTTTAGAAAAACAGCAGTTGTTTACTTTACACAAAACAAGATTGTAAATTTTCAAATTTTAACATCATTTTTTCGAACATACCATTTAAAAAGGAAAATCTTTCTTTCTACATACAACCGAGAAAATATATAATCAAAAGAAGCAGTGATATATGGTTTCGATCTTTATTTATTTTAGCATAGCAACAAAAAGAGTCCAAATAAAACGGAACTTGTATATCTCACATTTGCGGAATAAAAAACCACAGGATTTCGCTTTACTTAAGAAGACAAAATCTTTTCACAAAAACTCTCGTCTATTCGTTCAATTTGGCGGTATGGAGCCGCGACTTCCTTCCGCGCTCTGTTTCACGGTCCGTACTGATGTAATCGAGGATGTTGGGCAGGCCGGTAACCACGCATGCGCTGAGGGCGCTTCTGTAGATGTTCATGTCGGAAGCATCGTACCTGTAATGTAGAAACATTGGGAAATTTATAAATTAATTGCTCTGTGAAAATGGGGTTAAAACATGTGACGCCACTTTCCGCCTAGATTTGATTTTCGTTTATATAAGACTTTTCTTAAACAAAAAAATCTATAAAAGCGGAAAGTGTCGTCCCTGATAAGCCTGTGTAAGCGAAAATGGTTGACACTGATAAACCTGTGCGGCACATTTGGTGTGATACTTAACGCAAATGCATTAAGCCCAGTTGTTTCCTTATTACTTAAATTAAAGCATGTTCATTTGCTTGTGTCGGTAGATCTCTGGATTACCTACCATTCGTCCGTACATCCGTCATAACATTCCACGTTGAAAATAGTCGTCATGCCGTTAAAGCCTCCAATAACAAAGATCATGTCGTCAAGCACCTGAAACATACAGATCAGCATAAGGCACCTGAAAGAGGCAGAAGAGAATCAGTACTCACTCAAAAACCACGTCATGGCGCATATGAAATACCGTGAACAAAAGCATTATGTGAGAGTAATAGAGAATAATCAAGCAAGCACAAGATGAAGAAGAATTAGTAAGCAGCCGAAAGACACAGAACATAATTTAATCAAGAACCATCAAGACACATAACAAAATAAAACACATAAAGAACAAATATAAGAAACAAGCCCCTGAAAGACGCACATCATAATGAAATGCACGAAAGTCGAAGAACATAATCAAAGACGCATTACATAATGAAGCGTATACAAGCCACGTTCAATAATCAATCAAACGAGCGACACATAACATAATCAATTACGTGAAAGACGCATAACATATTCACGCGTGTGAAAGACACATAACATATTCAAGCATATGAAAGACACATAACATATTCAAGCATATGAAAGACACATAACATATTCAAGCATATGAAAGACACATAACATATTCAAGCATATGAAAGACACATAACATATTCAAGCATATGAAAGACACATAACATATTCAAGCATATGAAAGACACATAACATATTCAAGCATATGAAAGACACATAACATATTCAAGCATATGAAGACACATAACATATTCAAGCATATGAAAGACACATAACATATTCAAGCATATGAAAGACACATAACATATTCAAGCATATGAAAGACACATAACATATTCAAGCATATGAAAGACACATAACATATTCAATTCAGCATATGAAGACACATACATATTCAAGCATATGAAAGACACATAACATATTCAAGCATATGAAAGACACATAACATACTTAATGCCATGCAACACATACGATATAATCAAACATCACGATCAATCACCAGAAAGACACAAAACAATATCAGGCAAATATGGAACATAATCAAATACCTGAGAGACACACATGTAGCGATATACAACATGAAAGACATAAATCAGGATCGAGCGCCTGAAGACATAGAACAAACACAGGAGTCCGAAACCCGGAAAAAATAATCAAGCAAAAATAATCAATAAAAACAATATAATCAAGAATATGAAAGACAAACAACACAACAGAATCAAGCTTGCGTAAGTCACGCCCGAGGCATCAAGGGCGCAAGCGGAGTATTCCTACCGTAACATCGTAACTATTTTTGCTAAGCCCACGCATTTTTTTCTATTGAAAAGAAGAACACACTAATCGATGATAATCAACACGTTAATGTTACTTCTTATATAAACTACATTGCATTAACCTTATAAAAGAACATTACCTCGAGAGCGAAGTTACTGCGTGGGCTGTACATATCAGCAACAGGTGTCCACGTGTTTGTGACGGGGTTTAAACGCTCGCCGGAATTCATCCGTGATATCCCATTGAAACCTCCCAGTGCATAGATGTGGTCTCTGCAGCACATATGTATTAAACTCAAATGAGCCGAGCACCGAAAAAAACGGGTTTTAATGCAGGTGCATGCAGTTTCATCATAGGCCTGTGCAGTCCGCATATGCTACTCATGGGCTACACGTACTTTTCGCTTTTATTGTATTTTTTGTTGAAAGGAAGTCTCTTCTTAGCGGAAATCCAGTAAAGGTGGAAATTGTCGTCCCTGATTATCTCGGCTTTTAGAGGCCCGACACAATTTTTACTGCGACTCGCGTTCCGCCTAAACTGGATTTTGGCTAAGAAACAATACCATACAAGCGGAAAGCTTTTTTGATTAGCAAGTGAGGACTGCACAGGCTTATCTGGTACGATACTTGACGCACATCAATTAAGCCACATTTTCCCAGAGCGAGGTTCAAACAGGTATTTGTAATTTGCATCGATGGAATTTAAATGTTGTAAAGCCTTGTAGCCAAGCGGGCATCAAATCATTACTTGTCTTTTGTCTTTGGTTACAACTAATATTTTTTACAGTAGAAATTGCGAAAAAATAAAATCATTAACATAAAAATAAAAATATGTACATGTTGTTATACAAACATTCCGAAATAGACAGTCTCTTCAAAACAAAAATCGCACTTAGGTGGGAAGTTTCGTCCTTGATTAGCCTGTGCGGAAAACTGCACGGACTAATCTGGGACCACGCTGTAAGCACATGCATCAAACCCGCTTTGCCTAGTGCGAGACTCTTAAAATGCACCTGTAGGCGATGACCCCGACGCCGCTCCGTCGGTTCCTCATAGGTGTGAGCATGGTCCACTGGTTGGCCCGGGGATCGTAGCACTCGGCGTGACTCAGGCATTCCGCCCCATTGAAACCGCCACAGATGTAGATCCGGTCTAGAGGGTAGTGTAGATAATGATTTACATGGCAAAATGGTTCATCGTATTGACGATGACAAAATACAATGAATACATAATAGCAATAACAATGATGATGTTGAGAATATTGACGACGATGATGCGGATGTAGGTATATTGGAAGATAGAGGAAGCGGAGGAAAATCAGCAGAAGGAAGAAGAAATAAGTAACGGGAACCAGAGGGGAAGTAAGAGGAGAAAGAAGAAGAATTGGTTGATTTTGATGATTATAGTGATAAGATGGATATTTGGGAAAGGGGGAGAAAGAAGAGAAAGAAAAATTACCGACGAGGAAGCATTTAATGAAGATAACAGGAGGTGCGGGAGAGAAATGATGACGAAGGGGAGGAGGATGAAAACGTGAAAAAAATGGCGAGACGAAGACAAGAAGGAAACGAAAGATGAATGGTTGCAGGAGAAGAAGGAGAAGAAGTAGGTCGAGGTTAAGTGGAAAATGAAATGGGAGAAGAAATAGGAGTAGAGCAAGGAGGGTATATTGAAGATGAGGGCGGGTAAGAAGAGGGGAAATGGGATGATGAAGATGAGAAAACAAAATGGAAGAGGATGAGAAGTAAGATGACGAGGAGAAACATTAGAAGGCGATGAAGGAAGATGAGAAGGAGGAGGAAGAATAAGAGGAGCTGAATGAACTGACTTTTTAAAATGAAAAACGGAAATATATACGCAATTCCTTTCAAACCTATGTTTATGACCACTCCGCATAGGTTCTGTAAACAAAAATACTATGTAACGAAAATTAATATAATTAAGCTGGTCAACGTTAATTGGTATATAACATGTATACTGAATGGCATTTGAATATGTAATTGCTTATTTTCAGAAAAACGTGAAACATATGCGCTGCGATTTACTTTCATAACGTATTGTTTAATAGAATCGTCCGTACAACTTATAATAGAAATTAAATCAGTATAGCAAACAATAAACATAGCCTGCCGATAACAAACATATTTAAAATATTAGCGAACAATTTAATGTTATTTAATAGAATTACGTGAATATAAACGCCTGATAAGGCAACATCTTTTATATATAAAACGGACATACTTTTCGACATATGTTGCAGCTCTTTTGTACAGCTATTTGAAGTACAAAATATGTACTTGTTCACATATTGTTTTGTTGAACTTTCATTTTACATGCTCTACGTGACTCATTCATATACATAACACTGCATATACATAACACTGCACGCGAGTTCAAACATTCTTAATGATAAGCCTCCACTGCCTTGCATGCTATTTGTATATCTGGTGAACTAGACAACATAGTAAAATTGTGCATTATATCTAATTCAAATCATTATGGTAGACATGCACGTAAGTAGAAGTAGTAAAACTTGAAGTACTTAAGGTTTCATGTTACTGCTCAAAATGATGAAATGATCATGCTAATGAAAATGATTGATAATTGATGCTGTTGCTGCTGCTGATGATTGATGATGATGGTGATGGTAGTGGTGGTGATGATGATGATGATGATGATGATGATGATGATGATGATGATGATGATGATGATGATGATGATGATGATGATGATGATGATGATGATGATGATGGTGATGATGGTGATGATGATGATGATGATGATGATGATGATGATGATGATGATGATGATGATGATGATGATGATGATGAGGATGAGGATGAGGATGAGGATGATGGCTTTGGTTGTAGTAATATTGGGATTTTTGGAGGTGATGATGAGGAGGAGGAAGAGGAAGAGGAGGAAAATTAGGAGTAGGAGGAGGTTAACTGCTCTAAGCACACTTACTATCATGACACGCTGCGCTGGCGTCGCTTCTCTGATGGTTCATGGGCTGGATAAGCGACCACTGGTTCTTCCGGGGGAAATAGCGCTCGGCGGAGCTCTGTCTGGTGTGGCCGTCATATCCGCCCAGGGCGTAGATCAGGCCGTCCAGCAAGGTGACGCTGACGTAACACCTATCGTCAGGGGCAAATGCGGCATAAATTTCTCGCGAAAAAAAGTAAAGGTGCGTGTTCAATAAAATATGAACTACGATGTGACGATTAATATAGGTACCGTCTCCAGTCGCGAGGGTTGGATGCAATTATGTGAAGGTCCTTATTTTTTAAATGTTTAAATGTGTACAGTGTACAAAACAGCCTAATCCTATTTTAATGGTGTACCCATGAAAATGTGGAAAAATTATGATAAATGTTAATGGCAGACAACTCGTATAGTTTCTGAAACGAACCGTGTTTTCTCCCTTTGAGGATACTCTATAAAAAACATAAACAGGTACAATTATTGTGTTGCTGTTTTTTGAAAAATTTCAATCTAACGCAATATATGTGTGAAACGTTAGGACATAAAATGTGTGCTTACAATGCAATACAAAGCAAATGGGATGAAAAAATAGCACTTTAGCGCAGATAAACAAATGAAGTACCATGCACTGCAACCCAACGAAGTAACATAGATTACGATATATCGGACCGGAAAATAACTTTCTCGTAGTGTTATGTGACAGGACCAAGCACAATGAAATCCAATGAAAACACTCAATAAAAAACTAAAACAAGTGTGTGTCCATTATCAGAAATACAATGGCTTCAACAAAAGGTAAGTATTCGTATACAGTTAGGAAGGAATCCGGTATCTTGCGTCGCATTCAATGGTGTTTGTCGTGACACAAGAAGTTAAACCTAAACCTTTGAAAATCTTTCTAAGCATTTGTACGCTCACCTTTTCGCGTTCATTGGTGATACCTCTGACCAGGTTTTATTGATGGCGTCAAAACAGCGGACGCTGTTAAAATACTCCATGCCATCAAAACCTCCAATGATGTAGATCATGTGACCAATACAAGCGGTCCCGTGGTAAGCTCTTGGGCCTGTGGATATACAATATACTGGGGTTTAAAGGCACGTGCGTAAAATGTCTTGCCCGATTAGCCTGTGCAGTTATCTAAGTAGGATGACACTATGCTTAAATTGGATTTTTGCTAAGAAGTTACTTCCTTTAAACAAAAAAATACCGTAAAGCGGAAAGTTCGTCACTGATAGGCCTGTGCAGGACTGAACAGGCTAATATGAGAGGACGCTTTACGCACGTGCATTATGCCCCTGGTTTTTACCAGAGCGAGGTTCGAATATCTTTTACGGAATGGTACAAAACAAATGCTCCACATGAGGCGCAATTGGTTCAGTTTGATTGCCCTATATCGAAAATGAAATGCTGCGAAAAGTTCAAATCATATAAAAGAACATAAACATGTGTAGATGTCCAGCAAATGTAAAAATCACGTTATCTGTACTAGCAGATTATGTGGCAGAAAAAAATATCCATAAGCGAACACAGTTTTATTTGTTCGTTGTGATTCGTCTTTCGTAGTATTTCAAAGGTAACAAGTGTTCCATAAATGTCTTGAATCTGTTCAAATATATTTTTTAATATCTCAATGACGTCATGTTCTTGTCACTTGCCACTGTTTTGATACATATTGAAGTATGTAATATTTAAATACATTTATATAATCCGTGTATAGGATCTTCATTTGCTGCTCATCTTTTACCTTAAAATATAATCATTTCCAACTTCATGTGCAAAATATTTCAGGGTAAAGCAGTAATCAGTGGATGCCACTATACGGAGTTCGAACAAAAATGGCACTTCGGAAATTGCTAGATTTCGGAAAACCCCACTTTACTAGCGGAATTAACCAAACCAAAACAGTTTACAGTCTTTTGAAAAAACTACCCTTTTAACCATTGGTGCATAACATGGGTAGACCTAAGCGTTATTCATAACCACGGATTAGATTGGGGTTCCCCCCCCCCCCCCCAAAAAAAAAAAATGTGTGAAGCGGGCCGTCATAAGCAGACCGTCTATTAGACGGACAGCCAAACAGTCGGAAAATCGAACTTTTTGTTATTAAAGCGTTTAATAATATATAGTAATGGGGCACCTACCCTAGGTTCTTAAATATATGCGATACTATCTTAGTATGACGATTAACAAATAGTGTGCCTCGTTCAGGAAAAGTTAGTCATGTTCTTATTGTACTAATCTAGGATGGCACTTAAAGAACATGCATTAAGCCCAGTTTTTGTCCGAACGCGACTATTAAAAAAGTGTGCCTCACCCGTGTCCATGGCGTCAGACACGACCCATTTGTCGGCGCGCGTGTCGTATGTCTCTACGATGTTCGTCGGCGATCCCCCGCTCCAGCCGCCGACGACGAAGAGCAGCTCGTGTGGGACGCGTGGTCGGGCAAGCGGGCTGGTGAGGTCGACCTGCAAAATTGGCGGCGCAGGATGAGAAACCTATTTAAATTTAAGCAAATAAAAGTCTCGCTGTGGGAAAGCGGGGCGTAATCCATGTGCGCAAAGAGTCGTCCCACCTTAACATGTGCTGTCCGCACAGGCTCACCAGGCACCAGGCTGAATTTTATATAATAAGAGACTTCCTTTAAACAAAAAAGGCGAACAGCTCCGTCCTTGATTATTAGTTATGGTTCGATGTAATGAAATCAAAAGGTAAATTAGATTATGTTAAGTTTAAAAAAGATTATGCGTTTAAGAAATATATTGATTGTGTGTATAATGATTGCAATAGAAAAGCTCTGACAATATTTAGTTTTCACTCATAAGAAATTGAAACTCGTTGATTACATTGCGAGAGAAAACATGAAAATGCAAACTGTGTAGCTGAAGCAGTAACATGGTTTAATCAGAACATCACGTGTCATGTATATTTACGCGTTGTCGACATTAAAAATTATAGCAAGTATATGGTCAACAAATCGTTCTACATTGTCAACAAGGTCACATCAAATCAAAATTTATTTATTGTCGGTATGAAAAAACATGAATTTTGATTTGATTTGATTTGATTCCTAAATATGTAGGTTTTTTTTTTAACATTTATTGGATTCGCTTAACCACTGAATAAAGTGTATATTGTCATTATAATGGTTCTTATAAAACAACACAAAAACATTTATCGAACAATGATATACAATTTTATCAGATGCAATTCAAGGAGACTCAAAATTGTGAAATATCATGGCGGAATTTGACACACGAAGTTTAAAGACGCTATACAATATAAAATTTACCGGAAATGGCGTCTGGTTGTTATCAGTGCCCATTTCATTTTAAGTGTTAAAATGTCATTGTTTTTATTGTAATATCAATTTTTGGTATGCTCGCAATAAAAAAGAACCATTGAATGATCTAATCTCTAACGAAATAGGCTTTGGCGTTGAGTTAGAAAAGCGTTGTACTTTGTATTAAGAAAAATAATGGAAAGCGGTTCACTCCCTATCAATGTAGTTGTTTTATTTCTGAATTGCGTGTATTTTTGAACTGAGAATATCAGTCTCGTTTTAGTGAAACTAAGCGTAATGCATGTGCGTAAAGAGTCGTCACAGATTTGTCGTCCCAGTCGTCCAAATTTGTCGTACCAGTCTCCCCAGATTAGTCGTCCCAGTTGTCCCAGATTTCCATGCCCAGCCCTCATATGCAATGAGTCCTGTTTTTCTAAACCTTGGCACATGGTATTTTGAGTGCAGAGGGTCAAACGTATATTTCGTGGAGTGTGTTTCCTGCAGATTGTCTTGTATTTACCACTGTACATTTCCTTCATTGTGAACTATGTTTGTTGGCCGACTCCGACGGGCGAGTTGCTGGCTGTCGTAAGCAGGCTGACTGACAGAAACTCAAACTGTTTAGTATCGGCGCGTTTTTGAAGTCACAATATCAACATTTACCTGTTAAGTGAGTATTAGCGCCACCCTATAATTATGATAATTAAATGGCTTTGTTGTGTGCTGAACAAAATCCATGCAGCCAATATGTTGACGGGGGGCGGACATACCGTAAAACTGAGCGGCATAATAAACTGTGGTGGCATACACACGATTTGAGAATGATTTCTATGAAATTGTCAATAAGGTAGATCTCTTATCGTTAAGTTATCGTGTATATTCTCAAATTTTATAGGAAATAATAAAAAGAAGCTGAACATTTGAATGAAAGTAGAATATGTTAGTCATTGTACGCGTGCGGGAATTACCTGGTTCAGCCTCATCTATATTGGACGATTTGTATTATACTGTAAGCCTTACTCTTTGTAATGCATGTGCGTAAATTGTAAATCCCAGATTAGCCTGCTCAGTCCGCACAGGCAAATCTGGGACGACACTTTTCCGCCTAAACTGGATTTTTGCTTAAAAGAGATTTTCTTTAAACGATAAATATCATTACAGCTGAAAGTAACCTCCCAGATTAGTCTGTTCAAACTGCACAGGCCAATCTAGGACGACACTTCACGCATATGCGTTAAACCCCATTTTCACAGAGTGAGGCGGCAATTGAAGGGGTCTCACCGCTTTATCCTCTTCCATGTCAAGGTCATAGAGGAATTTGAGGGTCTCGATGATGATTGGCTTACACTCGTCTGACTCCTTCACGTAGGGGTGCGTCTTGACTTTCTCCACGAAATACTGCGTGGTCAGTAGACCGAGACGGATGGAGCGCATCAGTTTAGGGATCGAACTCTTGCGACGCTCGGGCTCCCAATCGATCCAGCGTAGTACGGCGTCGAAGACCAGCTCTTCGTTGCGGACATTAAGTTCGTCGTGTGAGAGAATGTCGCAAAGTTCGTTGGCGGTCAGTTGCAGGAACTCACTGCTATCTTTTGCAACGGTGATAAAGTCTTGCATTAGCACCCGGAAACTGTTGCGCTCGAGATTGTGACAGAAGTAGGCCTTCGCGAATTTGTAAATGCCGATGCAGTTTTCAGGGGTCAGTTCGGAGGTCAAAAAGTCGCAGCATGCTTTAACCACGCCCATGACGTTAAATTGATCCGCAGCCGGCAAGAGGGCCTCAACGTTATCAGGTCGGACTTTGATCTTTAGCGTATATGCGTAGTCGATAATCATTTTCATTATGTCGGCGGAGACGCCCGGAATTACGACTTCCCGTCTGTCGGTGTGGAACAATTCGTTCGTAAATAAAGCCCGGAAGTATGGGCTGCATGCGGACATGATGGCGCGGTGAATGGGGAAGCTTTGGTTTTCTACTTTAATCAAGGCGTCTGTCAACTGGCCGGATTGTCGCAACTGGTTGAGAATTTTACACGGGTTCAACTGAAAGGCCACTTCCGCGCCGTCGCTATCAGATGAACTTTCGTCCCATTGCATAATTCCGGCACTGCCCTCAAAGCGGGCTTCCCACCCCTTTAATTTAGCCGAACCCTTTTTCAAGGGCGTCCTTGCGTTAATTCTCTTTTTGATAAATATGTTCGAAGTTTTTAATTAATCTGAGAATGAGAAATAAAATCGTTGAGTGGTGTTTCCATTGATGTGACGTCAAGAATTGCGTAGCAACAGCGTTGATACCCACGACGTTAAACGTCAGCAAGATCTTTCAACGGCATACATTTAACGTCGGGAGAGAAAAAACTTACCATGTGTTCTTGGATAAGTATTTAGCAAAGTTCAAAACGGAAAACACTCGTGTTAACTTTTAAATGCTGATTTGTTTTGCTGAAATATCTTACGAGACGCGACATTTTCCATTTTTCTTCCGTGTAACGCAAGAAAAAAAAGAAACTACCTTTTGACGCATAATTTTATCGGTATTCTTAATTGTAAAGCGATTGTTGTAGAATTGCATAAGGAAGCATATAGAGTGATCAAACCGCAAGGCACTTTTTTAGAATTGAGACTAAGGACTAGAGGATGGACACGAAACAAATCGTTTACACGAAAAAATGTATTAGTACATGCCTTTCAATCTTTCTTATCAAAAGCGCTTGTTTTCTGTGTTTATAACGATTTGTTATCAGTGTAAATGACGCAAATAAAATCATACCCAGCATTATGGTCTTCGTTCTGCAAAAAAACACTGAGCACAAATGCTTGTGCGTTTAGCGTCGTCCGAGATTAGCTTTCGGGGTTCGCAGAGGCTAATCTAGGACGACACTTTCCCTTTTTATAAATTTTGTCTTTAAAAGATGTCTCTTCTTAGCGAAAATACAGTTAAGGAGGAAGTGTCGTCCCTGCTTAATCTGTGCGGACTTTACAGGCTAATATGAACAAAATTTTAAGCAAATGAATTATTAAGCCACGTTTTCCCAGAAGGATGCTAAACTATTGTATCATTTTATTTGTTTGATACTTTCGCTTATCCATATTATATACAGTCCTTAAGCAAATATCTGCAGTTTCTGCCTTCTCTCAATATATTGAAATCATTTTTTAATGCAACCGACGCACTTCAATATAATTAAAAAATCGATTTCAGTCATTAGACATATGTGACTCGTTCTGAGAAATTGGGCTTCATTAATGTGTGTAAAGTGTCGACCCAGATTAGCCTGTGCAGTCCGCACAGGCTTATCAGGGACGACACTTTCCGCTTTAATGGTATTTTTAGTTTCAAGTAAGTCCCTACTTACCGAAAATCAAGTTAAGACGGAAAGTGTCGTCCCTGATTAGCCTGTGCGGATTGCACAGGCTAATCTGGGATGACACTTTACGCACATGCATTATGACCAGCTTTCACAGAACAAGACACATATTATTAACTATTGAATCGAGTATGTCCTTGGTTAATGACATGGTCCGATTGAGCACGCTTTCTGATTGTGTTCTTGACATAGATGCAGCATAAATTGGTTTTCCTTGTTTATAAATTAATTAATTTGATGCCAATGATCAGTTAACTGTGTATTAGTTAGTTTAAAATGATAAACATGTTAGTCACGTTAAATTTATGCTTTTGCTCAGGCATGTGGTAAGCGCGACAAGCCATTTGCTTTCCGAACAGATAAGCCAAGCCAAGCGTTTTAAACACACGTTAATGATCGTGACAAGTATTAAAGAAGCCATACAGCGAGTCCGTCTTTATCATGTGGAAAATGTTTAGAAGCTGTTATTATAAATACTAATAAATGTCGTGTAACACATTGATTATTAAATTATCGTACTGTATAATAACGTCCGGATTGCTGTGTTCACCAAAGAAAATAATTAAAAAACACACAACTAAATGCATATTTTACAAGAAAATAATTGCTGTTATGAAAAGTTAACTAAGCAAATAGCGCTATAATTGTAGATGTATATACAATTGCCGGTTGTTTTTATAATATGTGTATTTGGAACTGTATGGGGTCCTTCCGCGCCTGAGGCTGTATCATGTGAGGACTCGGAAGGTGACCCAGCATCCCTATCTAATTTATTTATGAGACACGAAAGTTGAGACGACTTGTGAAGTATAACTGCTATTTCCAATTTGTGTTTTTTATTGAAAGATATTCAAATGTGTGAATTGGTCTCGTGTATTTGTGTGTGACATGGTAGGCACCAGCAGCTAGTGAACTTCAAGATCTCACCAACAGACTCTATGAAAGAGCAAGATCATACAGGATGGAGGTCAGCTCGGACAAGTCGAAGATCATGGTGAACAGCACGACCAACACCAGCACAAACATCACCATGAACGACAAAAAGGAGAAGAAATGACCAGCTTCAAGTACTTGGGCGCAACCCTGTCCAAGGGTGGTAACAGTACCGCTGAGTTCTAAATAAGATGATGGCCAGACTGAGCAGGTTTTGGAGGAATAGTTCCATCAGCTTCCTCACCAAGTACAGGCTCAACAATTCCCTTGTAGTCTCCAGCCTACTCTACGGCTGCGAGACCTGGACGCTTCAAGCGGACACAGAACGCAGGATACATGCATTTTAACATAAATGTCTCCGAAGACTGCTCCGCATCTCCTATACGGAGCGGAGCACAAGACAAACGAACATGACCGGAACAGGACTGCAACACTTGTTGGTCCACAAGAGTCTCTACTGACGACCGTCAAACGACGAAAGTTTGTTTGGTTTGGAAACGTAACCAGGCGCGACTCTCCGTGCAAGACTGTTCTCCAGGACACGCTAGAGGTAGGTCGACGTCATAGCCTGCAGATGAAAAAAGGGGGTTGGATAATGTAAAAAAAAAGTGGACATCCCATCCCATGGATCAATTACTCTCAGCAGCACAAAACATACCTGATGATGATGATGATGATGATGATGATGATGATGATGATGATGATGATGATGATGATGATGATGATGATGATGATGATGATGATGATGATGATGATGATGATGATGATGATGATGATGATGATGATGATGATGATTTCCGGAGCACCGGAAACCACACCTGACCCGATAGGGTGGCCACCAAACAAACTCACATTGATTGATTGATTGATTTTATTTGGTAAACATAGGAACATTACATAGTTACTACATAATGCAGACAATATAAAATATATTATCACAGCAATATACATAGCAAACCATGGAATGCACATACAATACCAAGGATAACACAAAAAAGAGAAAAATGATTTTCACTTATTTCCATTGTGGTCCTTGATATTGGTGGCAGTAACCATGAAACAGTAATGTATTAGATATTTAATAATGTATATGTATCAAATATGTACTGTTTAATAAAGTATATTACTGATTAAGAATGAATTAATATAATCACATGTTCATTATTATCACAGAAGTTGCATAAGAAAGTTACACACTGCATATGTAGTTAATAAACACACTTTGTAGCATACTATAAGTTTAAGAATAATTATGAGATCCTTGCATCGTATTGATCATAAGACTTAAAAATGTATCACAGTATTTTAACAGAACATAAAATTCATAATAAAAATTATACTATAAAAACCTATAAAGACTCTTAAAACTGTTTCTTGATGGCACCCTTGAAATTGATAGGTTTAGCTACATCCCTGATGTTTTGAGGAAGATTGTACCATAAACAGATACCATTATATGTAAATGTTTTAGAACCAAAACTTCCTACTCTTGGTTTGGAAAAACGACCAGAGTCTTCAAATGTAAAATTTTCAGCAAAATGATCAGATTCTGGCTGAGCTACCATATTAGACCTAGTACAACAATTATGTACACCAGACACTGGCTTAAATTTCTCACCCATATACCACATGCTGCCAAAACAGAAATTCATCCCGGGTCGCTTAGGTGAGAATGGCATAAATTTATAACTCACTGCGCTGACCGGGCAGCCTTTATTACAGTGTGCTCATATGTTAACTGTGCACTTTTAATATGTGTGTAACTCAAATTTTCGATCTTAAGTTATAATGAAAAATATATTTACATATTCATTCAGCCTTTTTCATAAAGGCATTTTGCGCTCCAGTATCCAGTTATTTGACAGGTTAAATAAGTATGCAAACTTATCAATAACAGATAGTTGACGTTTTTTTTATCAATTCAGCAACTCGTGGGTTTGGCTTTTAACAATATTGATGTAGTGGTATTTAGCCAAACCGCAGCACACATCCTATTTTTAGTTCGCACTAAGATATTCTGCCCCGTAAAAAAGAGAATTAAAATATTGCTTTAAATATATTCAGAAAATTGAAATAAATACTTTTATTTTTATGTATTATATATGTCATATTGTTTTGATAATTTTTACTATCAAACACATATCGGAAATTCATTATTATATGCTTAAATCGAAAGTATAAAAACAAACAGTCCGAACTAAAGAGTTTACTGACGTCATCAGCATAAAATTAACCAATGAAATTCTTTGTTGTGGTGTTATGCGGATGAATTTCATCCATTTTCTAAGAGTTATTCGGCTCTGCGATAAAGTGATGACGCTGATGGTCGTCGTTTGACGTGGCGACTACGTATCTGCAAGTTAAACCACTCTAATTGGTGGCAAGGTCGTGACGAAATCTGCGTAATTGGTATGTACCCTGTACACAAAGTTGAGCTAAAACTGATAGCACTTTTAATTTTTAACTATGTCTTGATTGATATTCGTTTAAAATCATTGAAATTTTCAACAATCACGCAGTTGTGAACGAAATCAGAGCGAAGAGAAAACGAGACACATCGTTGACAAAAACATTGGAATTACTACAAACATGGATTTCTACAAAAGTTCCCACGCTTATGGTAAAGTGTTTGTGTGACTTGTTCATAATATAGTAAGTGTTTTGGCAGTGATTTTGCCCGATCAAATACAAGTTGTGCAATTTTCTCCAGTTCCTATGAAAACTAGGTCACGACAGTTGATTTTTACAGTTTTTTTAACGTTATATTCATGCATCGCGTTTCATTCATATTTTTTATGTGCTGACGTAACAGAAACTAGTTGGCAATAGAAAACTATTTTGAATGTAATGGGTATACTGCTAAATTATTTATTTTTTCATTATTTGTTTACCAAACCTAAATAATTAACCCAGAGAAGAGACTTATCCTTCAGTCATGCCTTGCAAATATGTAATTTTGTATAAAAAATATTTGTTACGTGCTAGAGTTTGCTTAATGGTTATTTTGTGATTATTATGCGCCTGAAGGGTGGCATATAGTTTTTTAACTGTCCGTCAGTTGGTATGTTTTTCCGTTCGAAAAACTTTAACATTGGTCATAACTTGCAATATTGAAGATAGCTCCTTCATATTTGGCATGCATGTCACTGTGTATTTCATGGAGCTGCACATTTTTAATGGTGAAAGGTCAAGGTCATCCTTCAAGGTCAAAAGTCAAATATATGGCTTCAAATGGCGCAGAAGCGGGCATTGTGTTTCTGACAAACACATATCTAGTTTTTGTTTTACATTGAACACTTAATTATGTACCCAGGCTTTACAACTTTGTAGCCTGAATACTAATTTTCTTTAAAACTATAAATATGAAGCACACAGAGTTGACCTATAGGGTTCAAGTATAATTCGAAAGCACATAGAGTTCTTTGGTGTTCTGAATTTATTTCATTGAGCAGGCTATGGTAGGGAAGCAGGCTCAGCAAAACATAAGAACTGTTTGTTAGACAAATTGTCTAGATAGGTTAGAATCTTTGCGGAATTGTTCTTCATATCTGTTAGACTTGAAGCTTTATATTACATTTGAACTTTTCGATTATCGTTTGAGTCACTGCGTCTGACAGCACGCCACTCAAATGTCAGACAAAGCAATTTTTGTCAGCACACTAATGATTGTCAGACATAGAATTTGTTGTCGGCTCTGGCTTACTCTCACATATTTCACACACTGTTGAAAAGGAATTCACAGCATATTATTTTAATGCAAATTAAAGTTTAATTCTTTTAATTTTGGGTACTATTTCAAATGAAAGCTTATAAAAGATTGCAAATGCAGCTGAGCATGCACATTTCAGCAGACCTTGACTTCTGTATTACTTTTTACTTGCTGGTTATCTATTTTATTGTTCCCCACCGGTTTCACAGGAGGGGACTATGGTTTGCGCTCTGTGAGTCTGTCACACTTTTCTGGATCCTGCGATAATTTTAAGTTCTTCATATTTTTTTCAAGAAACTTGGAACATGGTCAGATGGCAATATGGAGATTATGCTCGTCTTTTCACTTTGTTCCTATGTCAAGAATTCTGGTTGCTATGGCAACAAATATATATTTAAAAAATCTGACAATGATGGAGCCGAAAGCGGACATAGATTGCTTGGCAAAAGTCTTGTTGATAAAGTTTTATGCTCATCAATGTTATTGATAATATTGGCTTCTCAATTTCAGGACCTGATTTGCAATGTCTGACTCAGACATTGATGTAAACCAAGGACTTCAGGTCGTCCAGGTTTCATTATCAAATCCGTCCCATTCAGTGATTCAGCAAAATCAACAAATTATTCACACAAGTCAGGGTTCAGTGATTCAGACAGCTGGATCAAACGTTCCTACAATACAGGTCGTACGGGTAAGTCGTCTATGACACAAGTCACATGAGTTGAATTCAATTTGCACCCAAATCAAATATACATGTAATTAAGCCCCAACACTCAAATACATGAGAAAAACTCCCCCCCCCCAAATCAGGAAAAATAAGCATGAAGAAAACAAAAGAATTAGCCAAAATATCTTGTTAAGTCTTCAGATTGGAAAATAGGTGTATTTGATGTGCTGCTAACAAATACTTGATAACTAGGTGTTGTCAAGTTGTCAATATTATTTAAACTTAGGTTAAAGCCATAGAGCTGCATAGGGAAATTAACTTAATGTTGCACTTAATTTATTTGTATATCTTCTGGACACCTTCAATTGTGTTTTTGTTTTTCCCCATTGCAAAAAATGCAGGTTTTTGTGACTTTATAAAGAAGGAAAAATCACCGTAGTTAGGTATGGTTTACATTCAATATTTGTCAAATTGTGCTATAACATAAACAAAAAAACTTAATAAATCATACAAAATATTGAGACATTTTTAATCAACCTTCATTATGCAAAAGAGCTGTGCTTGTAACCAGACAGTTATTTCTCCTTTTGGATCTTAGCAAGCCTGGAAAGTTGATTGATTTAGGTACGGATTGGCTAAACAATATTTATTAAACATAATGATTAGAAAAACTAGAATTGGTAAGTGGTGTAACTGGTCTTATCAATTTGACGGAAAAGTTTCAATTTGTGAGAGTAACACATGTTAATGTTTTACTCTGTGACACTTTATTTTAGGTGTGAATGTTAACTCTATGAAACTATATTTTAGGTGGCACACATTGACGAAGATTTATCAGACCATTCGGAAGGAAGGAAGAGAAGAGAGATTCTGTCCAGAAGGCCATCCTACAGGTATAAATTGTGATAACAGTTTTTTTGTTTAATTAGATGTTCTTAAGGAAAACAGGGTTAACTGCATATGTAGTGTTTTTCCCAGGCCATTTTAGAGTGGCGAAATGCCACACTGCCCTCACGGATAGCCACTCTGCCCTTTTCAAAGGCAAATTTCGCCACGCGCCCTTATCGATAACATCTTTATTGCCTTATGACCTAACTTGGTCCGCAAAATCAGCGTCCTTGATTGTCTGTGACGCTCCGACTGTGCTTGATTTACTCGAGAGACATCAACTTCTAATCGACTATATTAATTGAGCAGATTTAATCTATTACAAGGCTCGATTTATAGGTAGGTCTTACTGACTGCTCCAAAGCTGTGAATTAGTCATGCGTGAATAACCCTGTGTCAGTATCAATCCATAATGCCAGAGTCTATGTTATACCAAGCGCACTTTTCGGTCGGCATTGTGTACTCCTCCACAATAAAATCGTTACTTCAGAGACTTTTGATGAAAAACTCAATGTTATTCTCGTGGCAATTGTGCATTGCATGCATTATTCAGTTATATCAAAACATATATTTTTACGCATAATTACATTTAAAAACAAAAACAAATTTATTCTTTATCGTTTTCGTCTTTAAGATAATTAGATCTAATTATTGAAATAATTATTGAGACGTATACTAATTTAACAAAATGCGAATCGCGTATACGATTTAACGTTGCTATGCGCACCAGTCGCTTACATCATTTGACATTTTAACAACATGGCGGACTATACAGAATTAAATTTTGACTCGGCAAAAATTGCAAATAACGTCGTAAATGATTGAATTAACAATGGAGGTTATACATTAAGAAGGAATTAATGAAATGTCTGTGATAATCAAAGATGCATAAAATGTTTTAGATAGCAACAACATAATTTATTTGTAATCTACTCGGTTGGTGTATGTCATGGAAACGAGTGTTTGCATATTGTTAGCGATCAATTTACTCACAATGTTACAGTCATTGAAATTCAGATTTAAATCTACAAGCAAGTCGGGCTAGTGCTATGGGAATTTGAACAAGCCCTAGTCAGAATTTACTAGCCCAAACATTTTTTTTAAAAATGCAGATAAACATAACATAAAACATCCAAAGAAGCATTCATTTATTTAATCTTTAGAATACAATATAAATCTCTTATTAATTTCATCCTCATCCAAGTTAGCTTCCTCGTCATCTGAGCCAGCCTCTTTCGAATCCTGAAATAAGAAGAAATTAACTTATCCCACTTTTACATTGAATTCGGTTGATTAAAGCCCCGTTGATTAAATATCATCTATAATCAACGGCAGGAAATGACGTCAATATTTCGACGAAATGACGTCATAAATCCAGCGAAATTATCCAGTCAAACTAATTTTGTTTTAAATTTAAATAAACAAAAAGGTTTACAAAATAAAAAGTGGGATAATTAGAATTATAGATTAGTGTTGATTATAGATCAGGTTAATCATGCTCGGCACGAAAACGAAAAAGCACTTGCCAAGGCTTGTGCTTTTTGTTTTCTGAGCCTTGCATGATAAACCTGATCTATAATCAACACTAACGTATTATTCTCTATTTCACACACGGATTTCAATCAAATCACAATTATAAATATATACATAAAGTTTAGGTAAAAAAATTAGCAGGAATGTATCCCATATATCCATGTGAAAGAGAGAGCAAACCTGACCCACCAGAAAATATATAACAGGGTTTTTTTTTGCCCAATTTTATAGCCGAAATTCGGCTATGTTCCCAATCCCAAAAAGTATACTTTTTTCCCAAAATGTGGCAAAAAATTCCCAATTGCCAAAAAAAAACAAAAACATTTTTTTTTTTTTTTTTTTTGAAAGAAGTCTTACGTGTATTTTATCTCAATTTTAATTCAATTACATCTAAGAAAGTATTATATGATTTTTTTTCTTTTAATTTAAATGATTATAAAGAGTTAAATCAAATTTAGTATTTCCCTACTCAGTGGACTTTTCGTGTGGAAAAAAAGGCTAATGAATTTATTTTCCCAATTTCATGAAAATTCCGATAAAATTCCCAATTCCAAAGCCATGGGCTATCTTCCCAAAAAGTGGAAAAAAAACCCTGTATAAGCAATTAACTGCCAGGTTATTTTACAAAAAGCCACTTGACAAATGCGTCAATCACAGTTACCTCAGATTCGCATTCCTCAACGACGTACTTCAATGACAACTGTTCGGCCATTACTCTCTGTGTCCCAAACGCAACGCAAAACATTTATTTTACATAATAGTAATCCAGGAACCACAAAACCATGCGTTTTATGCACAGTAATCCAATTATCGGCTGATTGCCCAGCACGTGTGCGCAGTGTGTTAAAACACCGGTAAGCGTCTGTTGATTTAAGGGACTCAAAACTTTGTTTACAAATATTGAAAATGAAAGTGGAACTTGTTTTCTGTTTAATGAATTGTACAAGCACGTCGGGCTTGTAATATTGGATTTCCTACAAGCCCGCAAGAAAAAATACTAGTTTTTTGCTGTCGGACTAGTGCGGATTTCGACGACTGATGTTATTTTAAACATTTGGCAAGATTATTGTTAGAAAATGGGATATGGCAAACATGGTTTCATTTATATGTTAGTGGATCGGGGTATAATCAGATTCATATGCATATATTGCTTTATTATGTTTTTCGTGCTGTACAGTTTATTGAAACAGCATGGAACTTAAATGTACATTGCAACGTAAATATATTAATATAAATTATAGTAAGTTAAATACATCAATTACCATTAAATGTGCTTGTTTATATGTTATTTTTTCCACAACTGCTTCTGATGCGATTACATGTTTCAACGTAATTTAGGTATTCAGGGAACGTTTTTGCCCTCTTTTTGCCTAAACTGCACGCTAAAATGCCCTTTTTGAAAGTAATGCGCCATGCCCCTTTGCCCTCCTGGGAAAAACACTAATATGGGTAAAGTGTCTTCTCATATAAGCATGTGTAGACCTCATAGACTAATTAGCAGGGTTCGCACAAGGCTTGAAAAGTGCTTGAAAACGAGTCCTAGGCTCAGGGTTGGCATATTGACCGGTCAATTGAGTATTGACCGGGCCGGCGGTCAATACCCGGTTAAAACCGGTCAATACTGGTCATTACTGGTCATTATTGGTCAATACTGGTCGATTGAAAATTGTAGCATTTAAACATGACAAAGGAACAATTTAAGCTATTCTATATTAAATCAATAATTATTCTGTAATTGATAAACTTTTTTTGAGTTATCTATTGTAAAAAAAATCTTTAAAGCTGTAAAAAATACTTCTTATTATTTATGGAAGCGGTCTCAAATACAAAAGAACTAAGGCAATATCTTTATCTCAGTGTATCACATCTGTTACTGAAGTATTATTACCATTGTAGTTACCATAGTATTTCACTGATCTATTGATAAATCTACATGTATTTGATAAGCTGATGGACAAACAGAACTCTTGTGGTTTCTAGGGTCATAAATGATCTGGCCCCTAAGCCTTAATTGCTAATAAAATGCATGCACTGGTATGTCTCTGATGGTGACAATGAAGCAAATCTGCCCTTAGGCTATTTCATTTCACTCACACAAGATGAGATAACTTGCTTTTAATGTTATTAATTTAATAGTTACTTCTAACTTGTCTCCTTTCTATATTAAGAGGGTTTTCATATTTTAAAGTTCAATTGGTCTTCAAATGAATAAGCAATCAAAGTTCTTGATTTTGGCAACAAATAATGTTTGCAATTGTGAGTCTACTCTAGACTCTTCTTTTCAATTATTTCTTTCTTTTAATAGTTATTTCTTATTATGTTTTGTTTTTTATATCAATGGAAAATAAAATATTTTTTCACTATTTTGTTAAAGAAATCCAGGCAAGAATACATGACAAGAAAGGGTTGTGTCAAAGGTGCCATGTTATATATAAGGCCCTATTATCAGTTTTGGGTGCCCTAATCTGTATAGGTGAGAAGACTGTGAAAGACTGTGGAGACAGTGGGGCATAAGGAACAACTAATACACAGTAATTGACAGGTTCTTGTTGAATCAAGCACAGAATTTTCTGAGCATTTATAATTCGTTAGAATTGAAAAAAAAATCAATCGACCAGAAAAATCCAATTGACCAGTTATATATAAGGCCCTATTATCAGTTTTGGGTGCCCTAACCTGTATAGGTGAGAAGACTGTGAAAGACTGTGGAGACAGTGGGGCATGAGGAACAACTAATACACAGTAATTGACAGGTTCTTGTTGAATCAAGCACAGAATTTTCTGAGCATTTATAATTCGTTAGAATTGAAAAAAAATTCAATCGACCAGAAAAATCCAATTGACCAACTTGACTCATTTGCAAAATTTTGAGAGATTGGCCTACAAATTGCATGAACAGGTATAAAATAGTGGGTATTAATAGCTTAAGAAATTATTGGCAACATGTTTGTTTAACTTATATTATCAATATTGTTTAATTAAGCATGGAATATTAATCAAAATTGGGGGTAAAGTTCAATCGACCAGTATTGACCAGTAATGACCACTTTGGGGGTATTGACCGGGGCGGTTTTAACCGGTAAAAACCACCGGTTAAAACCGGGGGTGGTCGATTGGTGCCAACCCTGCCTAGGCTTGAAAAGCCCTTGAACAAAGGTTGGCCTTGAAAAAGTGCTTGAAAAGTGCTTATTCCATGTAAAAAAAGCCTTGAAAATGTTTATTTCTGCTCAAAATTACATGTATCATCGCTTAAATTATAATCTTAAATCGTTTTTAAGGGAAATATTACGAAAATTATCATAAATTCCTTCGCGCAAAAAGTTGAGTATGAAATATATAAGTTTCGTACACTATTGAGTACGAAACGTTATGTGTACACGTCACAGATTATGTGTATACGTCAGAGGCTCTCCATTGTGATCAATTTTCGCGAGTGAAAACGCAGCAATGGGGATGTGTCATTTCAAACCAGGGTGGTTAACTTAATATTCCTAGTTACAGAAAACAAATGACATTCAAAAAGCACATTGTCGGGTCTGTATGAAGACCGTTGATGTCAGGGGATGGGGGAAAGCGCTTTGAAAAGCCACGAGAAAGGGGAAACCCACAAAGAAAACATGAAATTGAGAAGCAATGTGTTTGTTTGTAATAACTTTAAAAAGTAAATACATACAGTCAGTACACCAGTTTAGAATCGCCCGGCAAAAACGTTTATTCTTTTTACCACAATAATTTTTTCGGGATTTAGTGTCAATGTGAGAAGATGTAAAAATTAAGGGTAATATTTATTTTGTATGATAACAGGTTAGGTCAGACGGCATATGCAGTTTTTTGTCATAAATAGCCAATTAAAGTTCAACCTTAGGAAAATAATTAAAAATCATTCAGCTTACAGAATTAGTATTTCAAAACATTGTCATAGCATTTGTTTTCAATCAGCAAAAAACTTATTTGAAAATAATAAAGCCTTCTATATCCATATGCACATTTCAAAACATAACTCATTCAATCAGTTCCGGTTAACTTTTTGCTGCATTTTTCCACCCTGTAAGCTATTTACAAAAGATTTCTTGCTAAAACTTTGTTAATTTATTCCTTTACCTAATGTATACCTTAGACACTTATCATTTTGTTTTTATTGGGGCATTATGGAAAATTAAATACAAATTAATCGGAACTGCTGATTATCGGGAACTGGTTGACAAACTGTATGTGAGACTCATTGAGTTAAGGATGGATAACATGTATGTAATAACTAGAAATAACATGTATGAGTTATTGTGGAATAAGTTGAATTTGTTTGAGCAAATAAATGATATTTACTGTGTTAAACTTGCTTGAAAATGCACTTTTTTAAGGAAACTAACCTACGGTTCTCGGCCTTGAAAATGAAACTTTGGCCTTGAAAAGTGCTTGAATTTAGGTTTGAGAATTCTGTTTGAACCATGAATTAGGGACAACACTTTTGGATGAAGAATATCTTTTGGAGCAAACATCCAGTTTAGGCTAAATAAAGTGTCGTCCCTGACTAGCCTTTGTTGACTGAATATGCTTATCTGGGACGACACTTTTCGCACATGCATTAAGCCCCGTTTTTCACAGTCTGATCATGACTCCTTTTGAAATGGGTGATATTAGTGAATGTCAGTGTCATGCAGGTTTAAATTAGTTAATAGATAGACAATGAACTCAGAAAATAGATGCACCATGAACTCAGAACTTAGATAGACCGGTGAAACATTTTTAGCTCGACTATTATATATGAAAATCAAAAATATATAGTGGAGCTATCCTTCTCACCCCCGGCGTTAGCGTGCAAATGTTAAAGTTTTCATACTACCCCAAATATTTTCTTTGTCCCTTGACATATTGCTTTCATATTTGCATGCTTGTTAACCAACATGACCCCAACCTATAAACAATAGCAGACAACTCTATCAAGCATTTTGTCATAATTATTGCCCCTTTTTATACTTAGAATATGCATTTTATTGATAAATATATGTTGAAGTTTGCGTACTACCCCAAATATTTCCTATATCCTTTGACATATTGTTTTTTAAATGTTGCATACTTGTTTACCAACATGACCCCAACCTATAAACAAGAGCAGACCACTGTATCAAGCTTTTGACATAATTATGGCCCCCTTGACACTTAGATAATTGAACATTTTGCTTAAATTGCCATTACTTCTTTATTTATGAAAACATTTTATTATTACTTTGACAAAACAACACCTACCTGAATACCACAATGGATTCCACCCAAACAATACCCCACGCCCCTACCCAGAATTTCCCCCCCCCCCCCCCTCAAACCTACCCCCCCTCCAAACAACAATATTTTTTAAACATCATCTAATAAATTACCACACCCCACATTATACCCCCCTCTAACCCCCTCACCCCCATTTTTTTTAAATATATCTAATAAATTACCCCACCCCACATTATACCCCCCTCTCACTCCTCCTACCCTCCCCCCCCCCCCCCTCCCCCCCAAAAAAAAATATATATAAACAATAAATATTTTTCCTTTTTTTATTTTTTAAAGATCGTCTAATACTAGTAAATGACCACACCCCACATTATACCCCATTATTGAATATTAACAATTTCCCCATGATGGCTTACTTTATACTGTCAAGCACTCGAACAGTCGAGCGCGCTGTCCTCTGTCAACTCTTGTTTTAATTTGACTTTCTAGACTACAATGTGTTATTGTCTGTATTGACATGTTAAAAGAAAACCAGCAAGAATATATTAGATTTTGTCCCTTGATTTATGTATAACGAAAATATTGTAAATGTTAAAAGAAATAAGAATGGTTTATATCAAATAATGAATTAGATGATAATGCATGTGATATAATTTATTATTTGTTCATTAATTATTTGTTCGAAAATGCCTAAGTTGTGTGTCATTCAGTAAGAGTTGTAAAATACTTTCAATTAGTGGGGACTTTTAATGTCAAGTTATTTGATGTAATTTACCTGACATTATCTCTACCTGATTACAAGTAAATAATTAAGAAAATAATTGGGCACATCCCTAGGTGATGTTATATGTTAATCTGTCAAGTTGAAAAAACTTCTCACATCTAGGGAAGTGTGATACATTTCAAACAATAGCAACAGGATGTTAGGCAGTTTGTCACACATGATTGCTTCTACTGGGTATAAAACAACCCCTTGCAACTTTGTTAAGTGTCTTTAAATTTATGTAACTGAATCCATGATGATTGGGTTAGTGGAGGGAAATTTTATTGGAATTGTAAACATTTGTGATCTTTAAGTGTTATGTTTGAATAAAGCACAGAAATGTTTACAGCTGATTCTGACCCATTAAAATTATTCATTCACATCAAATATTATTATTAAGCATTTTTTTTAAAAACACCAGAAAAGATAACTGTTATGTGATTTATCATAGTATTATGGGAAAACATGTAACAGTAATAGCGTAAAATAAATCAGCTGTTAACATGTTTCAATAGAATTAACCTCATGGAAGTACTATTTAAAAAGATGTCTTTTGTTTAGGAAAATCTTTAACGAGCTGTCCTCCCCTGTGTCTGTAACGAAGATAGAGGAGGAGTCAAACGACAGTAGTCAGGACGGAGAGTCCCAGGACAGTACGGGTCTGGCCGCTGCCATACAGTACGGGAACGCTACAGGTACCTGGATACTAGTAACTACTGAACTAGTGCTTCTGTTTTGCAATCTGTTTGACTTCTTTTCTTTGTAAATGGCGAGCTAACAATTAATATTTTTATTCTTTAAATGTCAATAGGGCTTTGTGGATATCATGTTTCTAGCAACTGGGAAGTCAGGAGTTTGATCCACACTATATGAGTGTTCTTTGGATCTCCACCAAAAAAAACGAATACTGGTTTTACCAAGAAAACAGACTCGAGAGCGTTTCAATAAGCATTAAGCTTCGGATGTAATTGAGCTACAAAATAAAAGTTAAAAATAAATTACTAATGTCTAGGTTTTGATAAAACCTGATATTTGATTTACCTTGAGGTAAAAACATTTTGTAAGAGCTTACATGGTCCAAGCATTGCATGTGGCGAGCTTTTAGCAGTTGTAATATGCACTTAAATATTTATTATGCAAGTGAACTGTCTGTAAGCCCAGGGCTCGAAATTAACTTTTTTTTCTACTTGCAAAACATTGCGAGCAGCTTTAAAACCAACTCGCAAAATCAAAAACAGTCTCGCAAATTTTGCAGGAAACATAAAAAAGTTTGGACATTAATTTAGTACTATTAAAACAAAATAAAAAGTACTTAACATACACATTTTATTTCTGCAATCATACAAAGATATCAGTTCTTTGAACCATAAGGGTATTGTTTTCAAATATAAGTGTGTCGTGTTCACTCAGAAAACAAAGTTTAAGTGTCAGTTTGGGATATTTTTAATGGGTTTTCAAATAGTGAAAAAAATCAGCTATGATATCGTGTGTTGAGTGCAACATCACCAAAATACAAATCAATGGTTAACTTTACTTTATCTTTCGTATTTTTATTTCCGTCTGTAGGCAAAAAGAAACTAATTATGTTTGGCTTCGACGCCATGTCTGTTCAAGTTCAATGAACAAATGTGAATAGTTGACTGTTTCACGTTCTTTGTACCAATACTATCCGCATATCTGTACTATAAGTAACCAGTCTACATACAAGGTGCGCGCTTCCGCATACAGGTATTTAGACGTTCTATAAAATGACCTACGGTTTAGCGTTCATGACGTCGAGTGCATTTATATTACTAGTTTTTTTTCCACTATTTCTTTACTCGCAAAAAAATACTAGTAGCTTAAAACTTAACTCGCAATCAGTATTTTTCACTCGCATTTTGTGAGTGTGTGCGTGTTAATTTCGAGCCCTGTAAGCCAGCTCTGTTTGTCTTGTTAAGGAAAGGATTTCTTGACAATACACCAACAATGCTTGTTTTAGCACTTATTAGTGCCTTGATTTTTAAATAAATGTTTGTTGTGCTTAATCATTAAGAACTTCTATAATATTGATCTCTCTTTTATTATTCTGATTTGCCTCAAACATGTTAAATGATTCCTCCCTTGCTGTTAAGTTATCTTTAGTGGTATGTCTTGATGGCTTCTGATTAGGAAAGAATGACGTCTTTTTTTAGGAAAACAGGTGATAGGTCAAAGCAACAGGCTTGACGCATGTGTTCATTTTTATGCCCTGTATCGAATGATCAAGGGTATATTGTTTTTTGCCTGTTTGTCTGTAATTGTATGTGTGTGTCTGTCCCAAAACTTTAACCTTGGTCGTAACTTTTGCAATATTGAAGGTAGCAACTTAACATTTTGCATGCATGTGTATCTCATTGAGCTGCACATTTTGAGTGGTGAAAGGTCAAGGTCATCCTTCAAGGTCAAGGGTCAAATATATGGCTTCAAAGCTCAGTAGGGGGCATTGTGTTTCACAAACACAGCTCTTGTTTTTTTTTTCAGAATTATGGGCCCTTGATCTAAGTGGCTGCCATTGAAATTGTATCTGTATGTGTAGCTAACTACATCTACATTTCTCAGACAATTGCATTGAAACTTAACCATAAGCTATACATTACTAATTACATATGAGCAGAATAGAAATGTCTAGTGCACTGTTCCTTTTACTTTTCCATGGTCATGGCTGCCATGCTGTAACAAAGCTGTGCAGAAGTATTAGTGACTTTTGTTACAAAGCTCTAGCTTTCTTAATTTTTGGTTATCCAGGCAGCAAAGTATGTATATATAAAAAGCCAACCTAAAATTACTACACCAATTACCCGTAATGTGATATTGTATGTACGGGTTAAAGTTTTGTAAATGTTTACACAATTGTTTCATGCACATGCATCTAGCCTATATTTCCTAAAATGGAGCTATTTTTATTCCAAGTGTTACCCAATCCATTAAGCCTGGTTTCCCCAGAGCGAGGCTCATATATAACTCCAACTTGTAGTGTTGCCATCCGGAGCCATCCAGATCAGCGTGAGTGCCGACGGGACCCCAATAGCCCAGGGCCTGCAAACCCTCACGATGACCAATGCCAACCAATCGTCCAGTGGGCAAACCACTGGCCCAACCATCGTACAGTATGCACAAGGCCCTGACGGCCAGCAGTTCTATATCCCAGGTATAGACCTCTCCCTGTGGGACGCCCGAGAAAGTTAGTGTAGATTGGCCTATCCATTAACTCTTTACCACTCAGATATGCATCTCAACCTATTTGTAGCCCTGTAGAAAAACAAATTAAATTAAAGACCTTTCTTAATAGATTCAAGTTTTAAAGTCTTTATTTTCAACCCTTATTGATGAGAATCAAACTTAAAACAGCTTAAAATCTGAACAGCTGTCCTCATTTTGTGCTGGTGCATACAGCTTTTTACATTTGCTTCTGAGTGTGAAAGGGTTGGTTAAATGTATATTTGTTTAAAGGAGGCTTGGTTCATTCTTAATAAGTTATCGTTTTTATACGCCCGTCTATGACGGGACGTATTATGGTATACCCCGCGTCCGTCTGTCAGTCCGTCTGTCCGTCCGTCTGTCCGTCCGTCTGTCCGTCCGTCCGTCTGTTAATGTCGTACGCTACGTCAAATATCCTTTGACAGATTTTCTTCAAATTTTAACACAATCTTAATATTGATAAACCCTGATCCCCTTTCGTTTTTGACGGAATTCTGAATTGTCGTTCCAGAGTTATGGGACTTTGTTCGTCAAAATTTCGTGATTTCATTGAATGTCCTACTGTAGCTCAAATATCCTTCGATGGATTTTTTTCAAATTTCAACACAATCTTAATATTGATAAACCCTGATCCCCTTTCGTTTTTGACGGAATTCTGAATTGTCGTTCCAGAGTTATGGGACTTTGTTCGTCAAAATTTCGTGATTTCCATGCTCATGTACTTATAAAATAAACCATGTATTCAAATACAAATAAACTGAAGTAAAAAAAGGATTCAAAGGGTTATTTATTACCTTACTACTTCATTGGCGAACGACGGGCGTATCATGCGCTCATGGCGCAGCTTTTATTATACTCTGATAGCACTACTAAGAGGATCTTGCATTAAATCCATAATATTGTTTGACCATAAACAGATAAAATGTGCTTGAACCAAAGCACATTTAACCTATGTCTCGAAAATTAAAATGATAACATAACGCTTAGTGTGTTGAATCATGTGATGACACTGGCAGTGTACCCAAAACACTTGGGAATATTAAAAACATGCATTATAGATCAATCTCACATGCTGGTTTAGGACTTACTGAGCCTTAAGGACTTGATCTAGTTTAAAAGGTTTACAAAAAAGCAACATTTTGTAAGTTTCTTATGCAGCTCTATGACTTAAAACTAAGTAACAATAATATAATAATAAGTTTTTGTGAGCAAAAAATCAAACAATAATTTCCCAATGTGAAGAAAATTTTTGCACAAATGATTTCCTATTGGGCAAACAAAATTGCTGAGCCTGTACAATCAGCACAATCATTCAGTCTATTAGGGACGACACTTTAACTGGGTTTTCGCTAAGAAAAGACTTCCTTAAAACTAGTTTAAACGAAAAATACCGTAAAAAGCAAAGTGCCTTGCAGGCTGACTAGCCTGTGTGGACTGCACACGCTAATGTTGGACAACACTTTACCCACATGTTTTAAATGTTGTTTTGTCTGGAATGAATCTCATTTATTAAGACTGGACCCTGTGCCATAGTTAACTAGATCAAGTCCTTAAGGCTCAGTAAGTCCTAAACCTGTGCATCCCTATGAAACATTCAGGGCCCCTAATGTGGTGATAAGGTCTTTTGCCCCTTGGATTTGTTTAAAAAAAACAGCTGTTTTAAATTGTGAGAAATTTAGTCACAAACTTGTCAAAATTGTGGGGAAAAAATGGTCAAAACTTTTAAAATTGTGAATGTTTGAGTCATGAACTTCAATAAATTGTGACAATTTCGTTAAAAAAACTTCTCAAAATTGTGAAAACTGCCTGCATGCTTACCCTATCCACCTTGTATTCCAGTGGGAAGCACAGGAACGATGCAGGCGTACCAGATAGCCAATACCGGCACACTGCAAGGTGGGGTTGTCATGGCAACTTCATCAGGCCTCGGTCGGGATGCTGGTAGTGAGGAGGCAGCGCGGAAACGGGAACTCAGGCTTCTTAAAAATAGGTATGTGGGAAAGATATGGGAGCAGTAAGGCCTTTTTTTCTGGGAAAACTTGGCTAAATCCATGTGCATAAAGTTTCAACCCAGATTAGCATGTGCACAGGCTAATCAGGTGCATCACTTATAGCTTAGTTGGGGTATCTTTTATAATAAGAAAGTTTATAAGTGAAAATACAGTTATGCAGAAAATTGAAGACACAGATAAGCCTTTCAGTCTCTGCATAGGCTAATCTGGGATGACACTTTACGCACATTCAGATTAACTTGAGTCACTCAACTTTTTGTTTGAATCATGTTAAAAAAATGTGGATAGTGAATTTATTGCATTTTTCTTCAAATCCACATGAATGTGCAATAATATTAGACTGGTGAAATTTCATCTGCCTGAATATATTTTATTTTTAAAATAAACTTTTTTTCAATGGGTCACTGCGTTTGTTAAGATGAAAACAATAGTTTAAAAATCCCTAAACGATAATGGTCCATGTTTAAAAATGTATTAAAAAGATTGTTAATTGTTGGTAGTTTCAGAATGTTCAATCACAAATGTTTTCTGTATATAATTTTTAAGTCTTTCCTAACTTATAAAATGAGCAAAAATGTTGTAACAAAAAAGTATATGACTGTGTATGTACATGCTAAATACATTAAGTAATTTATATGGATTGTTTTAAATGCTCTTAAATGTTAGTTATTTGGAATATTTCTTAGTGGTGTGACTAAGAAATACAATGTTACTGAAATAAATGCAGTACTTAACCATGTTTAACTGTCAACCATTTATAATGCAGTCACCTGTTTTTAATACGTAAATGGAGAAAGAAGAAGTTATACATGTATAACAAACAAAACTTGCACATTTGCGTCCATTTTGCTATTGCACAATTAGGTTATCATGTGACTAAAATATATATCAGTGTTGCTGAATGGATGACTGCTATTCCATATTCATGTATAAATATCTGTTATAGGGAAGCTGCAAAGGAGTGTCGTCGAAAGAAAAAGGACTACGTGAAGTGTCTGGAAAACCGTGTTGCAGTATTAGAAAATCAAAATAAGACTCTTATTGAAGAACTGAAGGCTCTTAAAGAACTCTACTGCCAAACTGAAGTGTAATGCAAAGGGGGACAACTGTGCTCATGTTTTATGTGATAAGGGAGGTAATCTGTGTATGTGTTCAAGAAACAATGTTATTTTTGTTTCTGTCTGCTGTAACATGACAGTGTTGACTGTGCAAGTGTAGTTGTTTGAGTTGGAGGGACATGTAAGTATTTCTGAGCCTGTCTGAAGAGTGGAGTGTGGTCTACCAGAAATGTTTGAATTGTCCTGATTACAGGTCAATTATATAAAGCATGATTTCTGATATAGACTGTAAAAAGATGTGTTTTTTAAAGATAATAAATGAATGTTTCCACAATTATAACAATACTTGTGAAAGCTATCTGCATTATTTTTTAATACAAAAGTTTATTTTATTGATTTTTATTCAAATTACTGGAAATGCATATGTGGCTTAAATAACAGGTGTTAAATTTATTTGTTAAAATTAACTTCTTTGTAAGAGTTATGTTTCTGTTATTATGTTAAGTTGTGAAAGGTAAGCTCTTTTTTAATAGATTTGAATTGTTCCTCTTGTTTATTTGTTGATGTTTTTCATGTCAAAAACTCTTCAGAGTAAGTCACAAGGAACAACATTTTAATGACTTAAAAACAAGAATATTTCATATACTTGTATGTATATATATTTAATTGTATAAATGTCATAAAAAGACCAATCTTGTAGGCACTTGCTTGTAAAAATGTAAAAGGGCTGCCAGAGACATGCTTGCAAAACAGACCCAATTCCAAAACAAAAGGGTCAATCCCAAATTATTTTTTCTTCATTGGTCAGTTATAATTTGTATTAGAATTTTTATTTAAACTGAATTTCTCAAAGGAAGTCGGTCCTGTAAAGTTTGAAGGTGTTTCAGCTTGTCTTAAACAAGTGTCTGTAAGACATTCTACATAAAGAAATCAATAAACAATATGTCAAAATCTACAAATTGGCGTGTTACTGTCAACTGTTACCTTGAATGTGCTATATATGTAAGCTTTACAATTGGAAGTCCTTACATTGAGATCAGAAGACAGCATTAACATTGTGTTTGTTTGTTAATTTGTTTCTGCAGTTCGAAATTAAACACGCTAATGAATTTTATTTCTCTTTAAGCACTTTAATTGCATGTTTTGTATGGAAATATGAACATTTTAATGCGCCTTTGTTTTTCATGCTATACCGAATCCTTCCAACTCATAAAATTCATAAATTTATAATGTATTAGTCATATTTTACATTGGATTACATAAGCAATGTTATTGCTTACATAATTGTGACATATCCAACTAAACCATCTTGTTGAATTTCAACTTGCCAGAGAGTAAAAATCAAAACATTTTCATGCTGGCTTGTTAATTATTGCAGGCTTAATTTTGGTGAATATAATTTGTCTCCACACTTTTATATACTTGTATGGCGTTGTGTTTTGTGGTTTATATTATACATATAAGCATTTAAATTGTTTAAGGGTTATACAACTCAAATGTATAAATTTTTAGCCATAAACTGTTTCTTTGTCCAATAAAACATTATTTGCTGCCATCTGGTACATCTATCTTTTATCAGAAAACATGATTTTTTTAATATTTATATTTAACAACATACAACATTAATTTAAAATATAAAATTTCATTAAATTTGCATTGCCTGTTACTGTTATTACATCTAATGTAATAAGTACAGATTCTAAAAAACTGATTCATTCAACTAAAATGCCCAACAGTATTGAATTACATAAATAGCCTGCATTTAAGTGCTTCCTAAAAAACACTCGCACGCAAAACCAAACTAGGGTCATATTTGTATTTCCTTTGCATGCAGGACAAAAATTGTAATTATAATATATGTGTTCCTATTTACTTAAATTATCAAGTAAGTTTATAATCATATATCCCATGTCAGGTTTATCATATATCCCATGTTGGGTTTATCGTATATCCCATGTCAGATTTATCATATATCCCATGTCGGGTGTATCATATATCCCATGTCTGGTTTAATATATATCCCATGACGGGTTTATCATATATCCCATGACGGGTTTATCATATATCCCATGTCGGATTAATCATATATCCCATGTCGGATTAATCATATATCCCATGACGGGTTTATCATATATCCCATGACGGGTTTATCATATATCCCTTGTCGGATTTATCATATATCCCATGTCGGGTTTATCATATATCCCATGAAGGGTTTATCATATATCCCATGTCGGGTTTATCATGTATCCCATGTCGGGTTTATCATATATCCCATGTGGGGTTTGTCATATATCCCATGTCATGTTGCTTATATATCCTATGTTGGGTATATGATGACAATCTATGCTTCTAAAATTAAGATATGATATCTACAGTTGATTAAAAAGCAAGTGCTTCAATTTAAATTTACAATGTTAACGTGTCATACTTCATTCCTAACGTTTCTTTTGCTTGGAACCATACAAGGAATGCCATTTTCTGTTTTAATACCTATGTTGTTGTTTATTTTTGTACCTTCGTATTTGATATATTGTAGCAGTTGCATTATGGAAATAATGTTATTGTGATTTACAGTATGCCTAATTTTATTGTTCTTTGAATGTACAGATTTTATTCTGCAATATTACAATTGTGTCAACATTCAAACGTTTGTTCTCTATGTATTTATACGTAAAAAATATGTTTGCAATGGGTACTGTGGTAGGTAAAGTTGCATAAATAGGTCTTTCATGGTGGACATAAACATCGAAATTATGGGTCCTTACATTTATTAATAATAAGTCAAATAATGATTTTAATCATTTTATAAAACATTACAAAGTTGCCCCATGATAGAAAGTCACAATTGTTGGGGTTTTGAGTTGGATTGAATTACAGGCACGCAGCATTATAGTTAGTACCCACTATCCCCAGCTGCTACCCCTTTCCAAAACTCTCAAATGTGTCCATTTGTTATACAAAATAACAACACAAAAGAGGTTAGTAAAAAAAAACTTATATATATATAATTTTAAAAAAATTGACTTACTTTTTTATGTCCCCCCCCCCCCCTATAGTGGGGGACATATTGTTTTTGCCCCGTGTTGGTTTATGTGTTTGTTTGCATCAAAATTTAACATTTGCCATATCTTTTGCAATATTGAAGATAGCAACATGATATTTGGCATGCATGTGTATCTCATGGAGCTGCACATTTGAGTGCTGAAAGGTTAAGGTCATCCTTCAAGGTCAAATATACAGTTTCAAAGCGGCACAGAATGGGACATAGTGTTTCTGACAAACACATATCTTGTTTGTTTTGTTATTTTTTATAACAAATGGACAATTTTGAGAGTTTTGGGAGAGCAGCTGGGGGAGGAGGTTAGTAACTTATGCCAGAGTGCCTGTGGATTAAATAAAGGAATTACCGGTACATTTATTGATAAAATGTAAAAAACCACATATAATAAAGCTACTGAAACATTCATTCATTTGTACATGATAGTGGTCAATCTGACGACAGTTTTCGTGTCATATAAATGATTACGAAAATCTATGTTTGTTGTGTAGATCAGTTTTGACTTCGAACACAAAGATGGCAGTTTTTAACCAGGTTTTGAAGAAAAAAACTGGTTATTAGATTGGTGAATGTCGGCGACGGGCGGAACAAGCTTGTCCGGACCATAACTTTGTCGTTCACTGTGAGTTTGTAAATCATTTGGCAGGTTTGTTCACCATCATTGGACGGTGTGTCGCATAAAAGAATTACGTCGATATCTCCAAGGTCAAGGTCACACTGAGTTCAAAGGTCAAAAATGGCCATAAATGAGCTTGTCAGGGCTATAACTATGTTGTTCCCTGTGAGATTTTAAAATCATTTGGCACATTTGTTCACCATCATTGGACAGTGTGTCCTGCGAAAGAATTATGTTGATATCTCCAAGGTCACACTCTTTGAGTTCAAAGGTTAAAAATGGCCATAAATGTGCTTGTCCGGGCCATAACTATGTTGTTCATTAGGAGATTTTAAAATCATTTGGCACATTTAATCACCATCATTGGACAGTGTGTCGCGCGAAAGAATTTCGTCGATATCTCCAAGGTCAAGGTCACATTTTGAGTTCAAAGGTAAAAAATGGCCATAAATGAGCTTGTCCGGGCCATAACTATGTCATTCATTGTGAGATTTTAAAATCATTTGGCACATTAGTCCACCATCATTGGACGGTGTGTCGTGCGAATGAATTACATCAATATCTCAAAGATCAAGGTCACACTTTGAGTTCAGAGGTCAAAAATGGCCACAAATAAGCTTGTCTGGACCATTCCTATGTGATTAATTGCGCATTTTTAAAATCATTTGGCACATTTGTTCACCATCATTGGACGGAGTGTCACGCGAAAGAATAACGTCAATATCTCCAAGGTCAAGGTCATACTTTGAGTTCAAAAATCAAAATGGCCATACATGATAATTGCATAATAATTCTTAAAAATCCCCACAAATTAGCTTCTCCTGTTTTTTGCAAAATATCCTGTGGCGATGTAGCATGTGGGGGTATACGTCAAGTCTGTGACAAAGCTCTAGTTATAAATATTTTTTATTGAAAACCTCAAAGACGTATAGATAACTGTTATCTATAGGTCTTTGAAAACCTGGTTTTGTGACAATTGTGTCCCTTGTTATGTAATAATATGATAACACTTTTAACGGGGTATCATACATCTGTTCTGGATCACAAAAAGTAGTATATTTAGTAGCAACGTATGTTTGTGGTATTAATATGACAGAGAGCAATGTTTCTTGTTCTACATTCTGACTCGAGTTTAACTAGGATATATATGATCGGATTCATTTTTAGCTCTACTGGCCGAAGGCCTGAAGAGCTTATGTCAAACTTGTTCATTGTCGTTATATCAATGAGGAATCGAACCCTATTGAAAATGGGTTACATCAGAGTAAAAAGTCCAGAATTATCTCCCCTTGAATTTGAGAAAATAGTGAAATAAGGGTTGTTTACGCAATTAAGTCCACAGTTTTCATGCAATCATTTCCCAACTTGCACAGTGTCTATCTGAATGATTAAAGTATTTTGTGGACTTGTGAAATAGCAGAATAAAATCCCAATGAACACTACATCGGACTTGTGTATGCAATGTAATCCAATTGAATTATGTCAACTGCATTTTACGGAGCCCAACGTGATTATGACCGGAACCATCAGTTTTGCCAAAAGTGTACTCCATTTTCAGGTAGGAAAGTTGTTATGTTCTGGCCTATTCAGCATGTGCACGTTGTACTGGTAAACAATCTTTCCCATGGAAGTGTGAGTACCGTTAAATTAAATGACCGCGACGAAACTACTAAAATACCGTTGAAAATGGCGAAAAAAAACATCACTGATTTCCAGGAAGTCTATTTAATATATTTTACAAAGCAATGCGCATACAAGTCACATCAATCTAATACATGTGTACTTAATTACTTAAACTTGCCATTTATACAGAAGTAACGAACATCAATACGATCATATTATCCGTATATGGAAACTGATTTTCTAATGTCATTTGAAATGAGAGAGAAAGCTGTAACATTTTAGACGTTTAAATAAATCATACGTTATGCGCATTATTCAATCAAACATGAGCAGATTTTTAGCTCACCTTAGCGCAATGCGCTCATGGTGAGCTTTTGTGATCGCTTTTTGTACGTCGTGCGGCGTCAACATTTTCCTTGTTAACACTCTAGAGGCCACCTTTATTGTCCAATCTTCATGAAATTTGGTCCGAACATTGGTCTCAATAATATCTTGGATTATTTCGAAAATGGTTACGTTTGCTTGAAAAACATGGCTGCCAAGGGGCGGGGCATTTTTCCTTCCATGGCTTTATATGGCTATAGTAAAATCTTGTTAACACTCTAGAGCCAACATTTATTGTCCGATCTTCATGAAACTTGGTAAAAAGATTCATCCCAATATCTTGGACAAGTTTAAAAATGATGCCGGTTGGTTGAAAAACATGGCCGCCAGGGGGCGGAGCATTTTTCCTTATATGGCTATAGTAAAACTTTGTTAACACTCTGGAGGCCAAATTATACCGATCTTCATGAAACTTGGTCAAAAGATTCGTCCCAATGATATCTTGTATGAGTTCGAAAACGGTTTCGGTTGCTTTAAAAACATTGCCACCAAGGGTGCAGAGCATTTTTCCTTATATGGACTTATGAATCTTCATGAAACTTTGTCATAATATTTGTTTAAATGATATCTTTGATGTGAATGAAAATGGTTCTGGTCTGTTGAAAAACGTGGCTGCCAGGGTGTTCACTAGTCGTGAAAGTTGGTAAGAACATTTTGTTCTTGGGCTGCACAGAACAGGTCAGTTCTTTTGAATCTGAGTGTGAGTGAGTGACTTTCGCCTTTCATGCCCTCTTGTTGCCTTTGTTTCCAATCGATATTTTTTTAAATGAATGCGATGGGTTCGTAAAACATCCCGAAGAATCGTAAGCTATTCTTAATTGTTAATGTAGTATTTGTAAATTTTCTACCCAAAACAGATTCATTTATTATAGAATGATTTACTTACCAAGTTGCGTATTTAAGTAGCAGTGTCGCTTTATACTGATTTATCATATAGTTGCGTAGTTAAGTAGCTGTTTCGCTCTATGCTAGTAACGTCATTATGTTCTGATTTATTATATATTGACGTATTTAGTTGGTTGTAGCGTCACTTTACACTGATTTATCATATAGTTGTTAATTTAAGAAGCCATATTATTCACTTTTGGTTTATCATACAGTATCGAACATAAGAACCAGATTCGTTAAATGCATATATATATATATATATATATATATATATATATTACAGTGCGATATTTAATTAAGTAACATATGTCTGTTTATCATATAATGGCGTATTCAAGTAACAGCGACGATTTTCGTCGGTTTATCATCCATTAGCGTATTTAAGAAACACAGTGTCATTCAACATCGACTTAACATCTAATAGCGTATGTAAGTAACACAGTGTCACTTAATTCCGGTTTATCATACACCTACGTCTTAAGTAATTCATAACAACTTCAGTGTATGTGAAAATATTTGTTCAAAGTTGTAGATAGTGGGCTCATAAAGTATTTAACCGTCTTATTCAGTTAAATAATAGTACTTCCGAAATGCATAAGCATTAATTGAATATAATGAATTTCCGCTTCATTGAAACAAATTACGTCACCTTACCTCACTCTCGCATGTGGTTCGTCTACGACATAGTCCGCAGACCAGCTTCCTCCAGACGTCTCGGTACTCGGCTCGTCTCTCCAGCGTCCCCGCGTCTTGCCAATCTACTTAGCATCTGTATCCAGGTCTCGGCGCAAGGTGTTTCGAGACCTCTTGAGCGTTCTCAAGAAATCATGCGGACACGAAATAATATACGGACCGACCATCCGACCATCTTTGAAGGTGAATGAAATGGTGACAATATAATAATTCAGGTCGACAATACGGATGCGAATATTATGACCTGATCAATCGTCTAAGATTGCTATAGATGTTTGTTTTGTACCGTTGATTGTTGAAATTGGAAACCAGAGTACAATGCGACGACTTATACATAATAATTATAAAACTTGTTTAAACATGTGGTAATTTTAAATAGAACCACTTAGTTGGAGCATGATCAAGTGACATCTATATCATTTACAAATACATATATAAATTTACATCATTTCATTCCTTAGTACACCACAATGAGATATAAAACATGAAAAAGATATTTTCTAATTTTAACTAAATAAAGAAAACAATTGTTGCTGCTTGTAGTGCTATAAATTTACATCATTACATTCCTTAGTAAACCACAGTGAAATATAAAACATGAAAAATATATTTTCTAATTTTAATTAAATAAAGAAAACAATTGTTGCTGCTTGTAGTGCTACTACTTGATAGTAATACAAATACAAATCCTACCATGTCCCATTCATTGTCGGTTCACGTCCATTTAGTTCATACGCATTTCCTCTTACCATAGTTCCTTTGTTTTATTTTCTGACAAGTTAAATTGATTTTTGTTTTTATTTTGATTATGTTTATTTATGAGAGCATGTGCCGCAAATGTCATCGAGTCATGCCCCCGATAATCTATGTTGGCCTGAACGATGTAAGTACAAGCAGTAAATGATATAATGCATTTGCTGGAATTATTGATTTGCCTACCGTAGTAAATGCTTTATGTCACGCTCCATAAATACCTAACTTAATGGTGGTTGCCATGGTAATATTTTAGCCCAATTTGTCATACTGCGAAATATTATGACGATGTGACAAGTCGTCTCGTTATACACACATTTAATTGTTCGTCGTTTTGCGTTTTCCATGTTGTCACCTATTCTAGTTTAACGCAATAATCGTTAGAGTAATTGCTAATTTAAACTGTGTGTGTGTCCCTTAAAGGATACAATACTGCATCAGCCAATGATGATCTGATCCAGCAATCGACTTGTTTTGATGCCTTTGTGTCTTTTACAATCAAACATCAACAAATTGATTGCTTCTTTTTTATTACAGTAATTACAATGTGTAACTGTTATGAAGTAACTTTCTTTGCTTTAAACAGTTCTTATCATCTGTACTTACCATGTTCATATTTATCTATTATATGTTTTACTATTGCATTGTAAAAACTAAAAACTGAACTTGCAAAAATGATATAATCGAAACTTCCAATAGTCAACGAACAAATGTGCAGTCGTTGTTTTGAATGAACGCTTGAAGGGAGAGACAAACCGAATTTTCAAACTTGGTACTCGCTCAATCAAAGAGGCATCTTCCTACGTTCACATCGGTTTGAAGTGCGACCCGTTTCTACGTTCTACAGGAATGGTTGATGATGCGTGCAACAAGCTTCGAGGGATATATCTGAGTATCGTTAATAGTGGAATATCTCCCCTTGCACCCAACTCGTCAACATCTGTAAAAGTCTATAACTCGGTTGTGATACCTAAAGCATTATATGGCTGTAAACTGTGGACTTCAATAAGTGCAGAGGGCATACTTAAGCTAAAAAGCTCTAATAGGTTTTGCCTTAAAACATACAGGGTCTGCCACAAAACACTGCAACTAACTTTACTTTATGTGCTATCCATGCCGTGCCTATGGAGACAAAAGTTGATTACAGAAAGCTGGTTTTTCTATGACAACTTTGCAACCTTTCGAAAACATACATGGCCCAAATATTTGTTTAACAGCAGACCTATATATTATGAATATTTTGACAAATAACACCATGGTTTCATTCCTGACATAGGTGTGATATTGTACAAGTACGAACTTCACCACATCATGGATCAATACATTACAGAAGGCCTGTTCCCGGTGAAAAGTGTGTGGAAAGCTATGCTCCACCGACACGTTACACAAAAAAGGAATATAAATCTGTTTCAAGAGTGTTCAGAGAAGTACCCCTTTCTTGGCTCACTAATATAACGGTCCGACGGAGTGTGGTTTATCAAGGTGCCTGAACCACGTAACTTTTTCGGCTATGTGTGGGACAATTGGATGTAAACAAAACGTCGCTTCAGGTTACGTTTTTAAATTTCTTCATTATTTCAAAACCATTTTCAAAAAAACAAAGACGTGTGCCCGGTCATTGTCAAGACACAACTTTGGTAAGTTTGCGCTAAATTACTAGTAATTAAGTAATTTTTCCAAAAAGTGCAACCGCGCGCTTGAAAACACACGAAGTGAAATGCTATGTGTGGTATATTTTTTATTCGATCAACAAAAACGTTGATTACAATGTTGTCGAGGGTTTAAAAAATAGGACGGACAGTGTAATTCTTCATAGAGAAGCTACATACATTGTATGTTTGCGCAAATACATCTGATTCGGAGTGTGTGTATGAAAGTTTAAGATGTTATGTGTGGGACAAATTTTTTAAATGCTATGTGTGGTATACAAACTAAACTAGAGAATCGAAAGATTGACATTAACGTCAATAATATTTAAAGTCTGTCTGAATAACAAAAGTTGGTCAATAAACCTTGTTGGTAGTGTTTTGCGCGCCTTAAATATGATAATCCTACGTTCATGTTACTCGAAATTATCATGATTGTCGATAACGTATATTCATATTTTGTTTACTTTTAGAATGCCATTTGTTTGCGAACGGTGTGGCAGAGAGGGCAAAACACGGTCGGGGATCTCCTTACACAAAGCCACCCACGCACGGACAGGAGAATAGTTCCGTTGGCCAAACTTTTTCTTGTTTCTATAAAATTGATTGTTACAAAATGTTGAATTTTCAGTGAATTGTTACTGCCAACTAATGCACTTGTTTAATACACAAAATCGTAAGGATTGTTTATGCAAGATGTCATGTAAATATTGTTGCAACAAAACTACAAAAAGTGTTAGTTGTGTGTTTTTTAGAAGGAATGTGTAGGCATTTTTGACTGTAACGATAGTTATTAAATAAGCATAAAGAGATCATACAGCATTTTGAAAAAAATAGACACTAGGATCAATAACATTTTTTCTGGAAAATCACGTATTTGTATCTAAATCCTATTGAGCTTTCTGATATATCACGCATGCTATTTTTTTTAAGTTTACCAGTTTATTTCAGTTGTATTTTGTTCTTTTCAGGGAGACTAAAGTATTTTTGAAATACTTTTTGATCAATGAAAAGTTGTTATATACAAACATGTATAGTAAATGTTCCAAAGTTTAAATGACTGTTTTATTACCAGATGGTGCACTATTGCAGGGAAAGAAAACAATCAAAGTAAACATTACATAAAAATTTGACATTTCAACAAATTGAACAACATTATATGATTTAATTTTAATTACTTGGTGCAGTGGTAACAAGATCTTGCAGCGCCTTTTCATGACCGGGGCGAATGAGTATTTTCATTAAACATCTCAAACTATTTTCAGTTATTCAGATTTCATTTGAATTTGAGTAAATGAAGTATTGATGCAGTTCAATATGTTTGTTGATATAATAACCCCCACAAGTCAAGACGTTTTGGCGATGATCATTTGTTATGACTTAATTGGAGCATTCATATGTTTGAATAGCAAGATTTGCAAATTCATAAATTGACTGATTACAATTTCTTTGTGAATACTAATGTACTTCTTTATGTATTTGGTGCTTTAATTTCTATTGTTACATGTGCATGCTAGTTATAAAGTAATGTTATTATTAATGACGTGTTTATTTTGATATACTGAAGATATTCATATGGATATAATATTGGAATAGACCACAAACAAGCTTTATTGGATTCGAAGATGTTCATATGGAGATGATTTTGGAATAGACCACAAACAAGCATCATTGGATTTAAATTGTTATGTGTTATGAAACACCTGTTTTATTAACACACATAATCAGATTGTATATTCATCTTATCAATTTTAGTAATAACATAGATACAAAACCCATAAATATACACACATATCAATACACACGCTTTGTTTTGCTTATGCAAAAATACATGTTAAATGGTAGGTTTGCATAGTTAGTGGAAATAGCTTTCCATAAACATCACAGAATGAAGCGGGGTCCCTGTCTCTGTCACTGTGGTTTTGATAATTAACTTGCCACATATCACCTTCCGTGTGGTATGATGGTGTTCATGTAGTTCTTACACAGCTTCGAACCTTAAAAGCGTTACAGATCTTTCAACTAATCCTTTTCAAGTCTGAAAAACAATAGAAGTAAAACCCATTTTAAAGCATGTGCTCTTATTTTCTATGCCATTCATTAAAAAATGGACCAAATTCAATAATCAGACAGAAATTTCAATCATTATATTTATTTAAAGACAATAAGTAAAACATTATATTTCAACATAACATGCATGCGTTTATAAGAATTATGTTCAGTTAAAAATAGATTGTTTAATCATTACACGATTACTTCAGTATTCAATAATGTAACATTTGGTTAATTTGATATATTTTCAGGACATACTAAAGTTTATGTTCTAGATTCTTACAAAACTGTGTTCAGATTAAGTGCAGAACTGACAGGCAAATTCTTGTATACCACACATAGCATTTAAAAAATGTGTCCCACACATAGCAGTATAACATTTATATACACACACTCCGAATTAGATGTATTTGCGCTAACATACAAAGTAAGTAGCTTATCTATGAAGAATAACAATGTCCGCCCTATTTTTAAACCCTCGACAATATTATAATCAATGTTTTTGTTGATTGAACAAAAAATGTACCACACATAGCATTTCACTTCGTGTGTTTTCAAACACGCGGTTGCACTTTTTGGAAAAAATACTTAATTAATTTTGCGCAAACTTAACAAAGTTGTGTCTTTTTACAATGACCGGGCACTCGTCTTTGTTTTTTTTTTTTGAAAATGGTTTTGAAATAATGAACAAATTGTCAAAAACGTTACCTGAAGCGACGTTTTGTTTACATCCGATTGTCTCACACATAGCCGAAAAAATCACGTGGTTCAGGCACCTTGTTTATGGACTACCGCCAGAAATAATCCTGAACTCTCCTCTCTTTGTTGTAAGACAAGCCGAGTAATTGGGCTATGCCCGCGTATATAAATACATGTGCACTTTGTAATGGAGTTAATTCGAATATATATGCACCATCGTATTTTGTTCTGTAATGTGAATTCTAACACTCGTGAACAGTTATGGAATACCATAATAGACACAAATGGACTTGGTGCTTTCAACCAGATTTTTCGCTCTAGTCTTTCTGAGCAGAGCAATTATATTCTCCGGATGTTTCTTGATATAAATTATGACAACCTCAATCATACAAGACCTTCATCACTAGTCTGCAACATGTTTTTACAGTATGGGACTCACTAAATGATTAGCTTGCGATTATTTAACATAATGATCATGATAACACGATACTATTGGCTGCCTGACTAAAATTTCGCTCTTGCCTCCTAGATGGGAAAACTTAGAGACTCATCTAAGTAATAAAAAAACAAAGCATCGCGATTGTACTAAATACTTATGTTTATAAAGTTCTCTCTTTTTTGCTGGTGTTGATGTTAACATCCATATATATCGTTTATGTTTATATTAACCTGAATTCTTATTCATATATAGTTATATTGTGTTTTGATCTCCGTATCTTGTATATGGAGGAATAAAAGTAAAAGTACAGGTAAACAATCGGCCCAACAAATCACACAATTACGGTTCAGTGTGCTTGATGTATTTTCGTTAAATTGCGACACTGACATATTATTAACTATTAAACGATTAGGCATTTATTGCTTAAAAATAACTGTGAAAGTGCCTCAATCGGCCATAAAAAATGTATAAATTGCTTTCTTTTTTCTCATATAATCCGTTTTCCAAACAACTCCCATTTAGTTCGAAACAAAAACATTTATTTATTTTGTATTTTTCATTTTAAAATTGTTGTTGTTTTAAATCGTTGCTCAAGAACCGTATTTTTCTATTGTTAGCGTGTTCTACTTTATGTTGACTATTGTATAGTATAACTCAATTAAGGGATTCTCAGATTAGTAAGCGTACACACTGGAAAAAAAAGTTATAGATTTGCAATTTTATGTTGTAATTATGTTATTTGCGATTAAACAGTAATACTGGACATTTTCCAATCTCTAAATCATTCCCTATATGCATCAGTAAAAATAAGAAGACCTGACAACAAGCGCATGCGCGCTGCGCACATCAGCTTCTTGTTAACAAACAATGCATCGAACCCAATCTGTGACCGAAAGTGCAAAAAAAAGAGGAACAAAAGCTCGATGCCATCGACTTTGCTGGAAAACAATCAATTATTGCGATCAGACTGAAAATTGGAAGACCCTTAAAGCTTCTTTGGAACAGACGAAGACAGTGTTGTGGCTCAAACATCGATCGATTCGTAAGTTTGACCATTATTGGCAAGTGTTGCGTGATTGTGCCTCCAGATGTTAGTACATAATTTGGTGAATTTACTATAAAGAACACTCCACCACATTGTCTCAGTAGATTTCCAACGAAAAAATATATTTAAAGAAGAATGAGCGTGCGTCCTCGGCGTTATCATTGATTTTGATGCTTTACTAGAGACTTTACAACAACTTATGCTATGAAAAAAATTACCATATGATACAATCTTCACAACATTATTTGAACTTGAATGGTATTTTTTACATTTTGCAAATACATCTTGATTGGCCAGAATATTGTGTATTCAATGTAAAGAATCATATGGTTTTTATGACAACTATCGACACACATTTTATTTGACCAGATGCTTAATCTGCCAAATGAGGAGCATTTTATATTAATACCGAATAAATACCGAAGATTTATTGTTAATAAAAAAGACAGCAGAAAAACAAGAAATTTGTATTTTATCATTTTTATGTTAAGTGTAATTGGAACATCAGGTGAGACCTTTAAGACAATCAAAGTACTGACAGTACCGGTGTGACGATGCTTTTGAAAAGGATTGATATAAAAGCTTCTATTTAAGTTTATCTACATCACCACAATTGTGTATGTGGGTACGAAAATTTTGGGTAGGAAAAAAATGGGTACGAAAATTTTGGGTACAAAAATTATGCCAAAAAAATCAAGTACGTAAAAAGATTTGGTTACGTAAAAAAATTGGGTAGGAAAAAAATTGGGTACGAAAAAAATTTGGTTACGAGCTAAAATTTGGGTACGAAAAAAAAATTGGGTACGAAAAAATTTGGTACGAAAAATGTAGGGTACGAAAAAATATTGGGTGTACGAGGAAGTAGTACCCGTTGGGAACTTGATCCTTTCAGCGAAACTGGGAGGCGGGTTACATTCTCGACCAAATATAACAAGAAATATCTTTAAAAAGTAGGAATGGCAACGAATACCGATTTCGGTATTCGAATATTCGGTCACCCTTCCGAACGAATATTCGGTCAACATCTCGTGAAAAAGTCAACTTTGTTAACCGTACCATTACTCCATGAATTCTACTTTCGTTTTTACCGGAAGTTCACCGGAAGTGACTAAATATTGACACAGCGTTGCCGTCGCTAATTCGAAGCTGATTTTGTTGATACTTTTTATTGTTAAAATTGAATGACAATAACTGTTTTTAAACTATTAATATCGTACATCAACAATAGAACGAGAACAATAATATTTCATGACGACAAAATAATTACATGACACAACAGTTAGATCTAAATATAATTAAAGCTGAACTTAAACGAATTATGTACATAGCCACAACACACTTTGAACCTGATTAACAGACTGAAAAGTCAGTCTTTTAAAGTTGCCACGTTTAAAAGTCACTTGGATCGGCGACTTCTTATCGGATGATGTCGTGAAATACTTCCAAGCAGCGGAAGGCGTAGGTGGCATTTTGCTTGGACTCTCTTTACTTTATGCGTGTAGCAATTATAATATTTTCAATTAAATGGGGGCGAAATACCAAAAAACATTTCTTTAAGTGTAATACCTGATTGAATATTGAGTAATTAATTAAAGTTTGGACCATACGATACGCAAATACTCATTAGAGGTTGAGTAAATTATTTTCTAAAAGCTTTTTGATTGGACAACGTGATTATAACCATACTATCTTTTTTTGTTTTTCACACCAATTCGGCTCTTTCTTTACTCATTTAATCTTTGATCATTTTAAATGTAATTCAATTAAAGTTAAAATTGATGTACATGTAAGCGTGTCGTTACTCGTTAATACTAAATTTAGTTTTTTTATGACTCCTTCGCTTCTGTATAGTATGAAATACATATCTCGTGTAACATCATTTCATGTAAACTGACTCTGGACTTTAATGACTACGAGTTGGATGTACGGTTTCCTATATTGTGTTTTAGGTCAGAATGGTTAACATTTTATACTTTTATTATTAAAAAATAGTGTTTTTTTCTTACTTGGTATCTGGCGACACACATTTTCAAGTCTATTTCATTAAATTTGGCATATATATTAATAAAAATGGCATTGTATGAACATGTCGTCATAGTATAAGCAACATTGAAGCCTAATATGCATTCATCTATTATTATTTTGGCACAAATAATTTTACCGTATGAAGACCCTACATAAAAATGCTGATTTTGTTCTCACTTGGTACCTGGCGACACACATTTTCAAGTCTATTTCATTGAATTTGGCATAGATATTTATAAAAATGGCATAGTATGAACCAGTAGTAATAGTATAAGCAACATTGAAGCCTAATATGCATTCATTTATTATTATTTTGGGCACAAATAATTTTACCGTGGGAAGACCCTACATAAAAATGCTAATTTTTTTCTTACTCGGTACCTGGCGACACTTATTTTCAAGTCTATTTCATTAAATTTGGCATATATATTAATAAAAATGGCATTGTATGAACATGTCGTCATAGTATTAGCAACATTGAAGCCTAATATGCATTCATCTATTTTTATTTGGCCACAAATAATTTTACAGTGTGAAGACCCTACATAAAAATGCTGATTTCATCTATTATTATTTGGCCACAAATAATTTTACAGTGTGAAGACCCTACATAAAAATGCTGATTTTTTTCTTACTTGGTATCTGGCGACACACATTTTCAAGTCTATTTCATTAAATTTGGCATATATATTAATAACAAGAGTGCCAAACTGTCACAAGATACGCCCGTTTTAAGGCTTTGGACAACTTGATAACTTTATAATGACCCATATTTGAACTTGACCTACATATCATCTAGACACAACTTCTGACCAAAGTTGATGAAGATCTGATGAAAACTACTTCAATTAGAGAGCGGACACCATGCTAAATGATTGAAATGCACTAATAGACCTCGTGACCTAGTTTTTAACCTTGCATGACCCATATTTGAACTTGACCTACATGTAGATATTGTCTAGACACAACTTCTGACCAAATTTGGTGAAGATCGGATGATAACTACTTCAATTAGAGAGCGGACACCATGCTAAATGCTTGAAATGGTTTAAGTGACCCTGTGACCTAGTTTTTGACCCGGCATGACCCATATTTGAACTTGACCTAAACATTGTCTAGATACAACTTCTGACCAAGTTTGGTGAAGATCGGATGAAAACTACTTCAATTAGAGAGCGGACACCATGCTAAATGCTTGAAATACACTAAGTGACCCTGTGACCTAGTTTTTGACCCGGCATGATCCATATTCGAACTTGACCTAGATATTGTCTAGATACAACTTCTGACCAAGTTTGGTACAGATCGGATGAATACAATTTGAATTAGAGTCCGGACAAAGTGGCGCCGTTGAAAATGCACTAATTGACCCTATGACCTAGTTTTTGACCCGGCATGACCCATATTCGAACTTGGCCTATATATCAACTAGATGCAACTGCTGACCAAGTTTGGTGAAGATCGGATGAATACAATTTGAAATAGAGTCCGGACAAAGTGGCCCCTTTGAAAATGCACTTATTGACCCTATGACCTAGTTTTTGACCCGGCATGACCCATATTCGAACTTGGCCTAGATATCAACTAGATGCAACTGCTGACCAAGTTTGGTGAAGATCGGATGAATACAATTTGAATTAGAGTCCGGACAAAGTGATGCCTTCCGCCCGCCGCCCGCCGCCAAGGGGTTTCACATAATACGTCCCGTATTTTATACGGGCGTATAAAAATGGTATCGTATGAACTAGTCGTCATAGTATATTAGCAACATTGAAGCCTAATATACATTCATCTATTATTATTTGGGCACAAATAATTTAACCGTATGAAGACCCTACATAAAAATGCTGATTTTGTCTTACTTGGTACCTTGCGACAAACAATGTCATATTCATCTATTATTATTTGGGCACAAATAATAATACCGTGTCAAGACCCTACATAAAAATGCTGATTTTTTCTTACTTGGTACCTGGCGACACACATTTTCAAGTCTATTTCATTAAATTTGGCATAGATATTTATAAAAATGGCATCGTATGAACCAGTAGTCAAAGTATAAGCAACATTGAAGCCTAATATGCATTCATCTATGATTATTTGGGCACAAACAATTTTACTGTGTGAAAACCCTACATGAAAATGCTGATTTTTTTCTTACTTGGTATCTGGCGGCACACATTTTCAAGTTTGTTTCATTAAATTTGGCATATATATTAATAAAAATGGCATTGTATGAACATGTCATAGTATAAGCATAGAAGCATAATATGCATTCATCTATTATAATTTGGGCTCATACAATTTTACCGTGTTAGCACCATATATCAAGTTGCAGATTTTTTAAATATTCGCCACATACCCACAGGCATTTTCATTAATATCTCAGAAAAATAGACATATATATTAATACACATGGCATCTAAAGAATATTTTATCATAGTTAAACATCGTTCCCAGCCAACCTGAAAATCAGGGAAAAAGTGAAAAAGACTTTCACTTTTTCCAGTCAGGGAAAAGTCAGGGAATTTGCAAAATTTGTGAAATCAGGGAAAAATCAGGGAATTTTGTTTGGTCAGACTTTCCCGACTTGTGTCGAGAAGTCCATACAATGTAAACACCAAATCATTTTCTCTGCTTATCTATAGTGACTTTGTAGTATACGTGTAGCTTAGTTATGTCTGCAACTGCTATTTATTCAGGGTGTCTAAAACAAGAAATAGGTCAAAATCATGATTCTGGAAGTTTTATTTTCCATCAGGGAAAAATCAGGGAATTTTGTTCATACAAAAAGCTGGGAACCCTGTCAAAGCAATATAGAGGCATGAAATGCATTTTTCTGTTATGATATGTCCACAAATAATTCCTTTTAGTGATGACCCAGCTTGAATATGAGGATTTGTTGAATAATTATGGCATCGGAAGATCATTATTTTGTTCATTGTACTAGATAGAATGATACATTATATCTATCCATCTTATACTTTATTGCAGTTTCAGTAATATTCTGTCTATAAATGATTTCAACATGATATATTTATTAATCATTGCTATAAATGTGTATATATGAAACAAAAATTAAAAAATTAGTTTCTTTTCCCATTTTTGTATATATATCTATGTATACATCTTTTGTTGCAAACAGTTATGCAACATGTGTCAGAAAACACCCAGGACAAATATATGGACGGAATGATTTTTTCACTTATGTGGGTGTACATGTATGTTGGCTCCACTTCACACGATACAGTCATTGTAGTTTAATTGAAAAACGCATCTTACAATGTGAGATGAGTTCTGGGTTCAAGCCCCAGCAGTGGCCTATCATGTGTGATATAAAGAGCCATTATGATTAAATATACACAGTTATCTTTTTAAACAATACAATTAAATATAAGGAATAATGTTAAAGGGCATTGCTGCTTAGCCATTTTTGGGATTGTATTGTGATTTTTGGCCAAATTTGGCACTGAATAACAGGGTTTATATACATCCCAAGCATAAATGCTTCTAAATTTGTAAAAAAAAAAAAAAACAGTCGAAGTGTGCAGAATATTAAAAATTTGCAACTTTCTGATGTCTAAAGGTCATTAAATGCCACTTAAAGTTTACATTTTTTTTGTACAAAATGACCCATTTTGTGCTGTCCATTATTGGTTTATGTTTTACGCCGTAAGGTCCAAAAACGCTCATTCTGTAGCTTGTTTGGACTATAATCTATAATGTGGCCAAGTTTCAGCAGATTCGGCCCAGTGGTTCTGATTTTATACGCAGTGACTAGCTTTTATTTGTCCACTACCGGTTTCACCGGAGGGGACTTATGGTTTGTGCTCTGTGTGTCCGTCAGTCAGTCAGTCTGTCACACTTTTCTGAATCCTGCGATAACTTCAAAAGTTCTTAATATTTTTTCATGAAACTTGAAACATGGATAGATGGTAATAAGGACATTATGCACGTAATTTCATTTTGTTCCTACGTCAAAAATTCTGGTTTCTATGGCAATAAATAAAAAAATAAAATAAATTCTGACAATGGTGGAGCCGGTAGGGGACAAATTTGCTTGACAATAGTATTGTTGAGTATTACTCACTGACTTATGCATATGCGCTCGGCTGTTTTCGGAGAATACCTGAGGTATTGTCATAGCCAGCTCATCGTGTCGTGTCGTGTCTTTTCGCCGTCCGGCGTCCGCCATGCTAAAACCTTAACATTGACCCATTGTACCCACAATTTTCGTACCCACATTTTTTTCGTAACCAAAATGTTCGTACCCACATTTGTTTAGTACCCAAAATTTGTGTTCCCACATTTTCTTACCCAAATTTTCGAACCCACATTTTTTTAGTTCCCACTCATTCCATCCCGCGAAACCCTTAAGGTGTCGCAACTCTAGTTAAAATTTGACATTTCAACAAATTGAACAACATTATATGATTTAATTTTAATTACTTGGTGCAGTGGTAACAAGATCTTGCAGCGCCTTTTCATGACCGGTGCGAATGAGTATTTTCATTTAACATCTCAAACTATTTTCAGTTATTCAGATTTCATTTGAATTTGAGTAAATGAAGTATTGATGCAGTTCAATATGTTTGTTGATATAATAACCCCCACAAGTCAAGACGTTTTGGCGATGATCATTTGTTATGACTTAATTGGAGCATTCATATGTTTGAATAGCAAGATTTGCAAATTCATAAATTGACTGATTACAATTTCTTTGTGAATACTAATGTACTTCTTTATGTATTTGGTGCTTTAATTTCTATTGTTACATGTGCATGCTAGTTATAAAGTAATGTTATTATTAATGACGTGTTTATTTTGATATACTGAAGATATTCATAAGGATATCATATTGGAATAGACCACAAACAAGCTTTATTGGATTCGAAGATGTTCATATGGAGATGATTTTGGAATAGACCACAAACAAGCATCATTGGATTTAAATTGTTATGTGTTATGAAACACCTGTTTTATTAACACACATAATCAGATTGTATATTCATCTAATCAATTTTAGTAATAACATAGATACAAAACCCATAAATATACACACATATCAATACACACGCTTTGTTTTGCTTATGCAAAAATACATGTTAAATGGTAGGTTTGCATAGTTAGTGGAAATAGCTTTCCATAAACATCACAGAATGAAGCGGGGTCCCTGTCTCTGTCACTGTGGTTTTGATAATTAACTTGCCACATATCACCTTCCTTGCGGTATGATGGTGTTCATGTAGTTCTTACACAGCTTCGAACCTTAAAAGCGTTACAGATCTTTCGACTAATCCTTTTCAAGTCTGAAAAACAATAGAAGTAAAACCCATTTTAAAGCATGTGCTCTTATTTTCTATGTCATTCATTAAAAAATGAACCAAATTCAATAATCAGACAGAAATTTCAATCATTATATTTATTTAAAGACAATAAGTAAAACATTATATTTCAACATAACATGTATGCGTTTATAAGAATTATGTTCAGTTAAAAATAAATTGTTTAATCATTACACGATTACTTCAGTATTCAATAATGTAACATTTTGTTAATTTGATATATTTTCAGGACATACTAAAGTTTATGTTCTAGATTCTTACAAAACTGTGTTCAGATTAAGTGCAGAACTGACAGGCAAATTCTTGTATACCACACATAGCATTTAAAAAATGTGTCCCACACATAGCAGTATAACATTTATATACACACACTCCGAATTAGATGTATTTGCGCAAACATACAAAGTAAGTAGCTTATCTATGAAGAATAACAATGTCCGCCCTATTTTAAACCCTCGACAATATTATAATCAATGTTTTTGTTGATTGAACAAAAAATGTACCACACATAGCATTTCACTTCGTGTGTTTTCAAACACGCGGTTGCACTTTTTGGAAAAAATACTTAATTAATTTTGCGCAAACTTAACAAAGTTGTGTCTTTTTACAATGACCGGGCACTCGTCTTTGTTTTTTTTTTGAAAATGGTTTTGAAATAATGAACAAATTGTCAAAAACGTTACCTGAAGCGACGTTTTGTTTACATCCGATTGTCTCACACATAGCCGAAAAAAACACGTGGTTCAGGCACCTTGTTTATGGACTACCGCCAGAAATAATCCTGAACTCTCCTCTCTTTGTTGTAAGACAAGCCGAGTAATTGGGCTATGCCCGCGTATATAAATACATGTGCACTTTGTAATGGAGTTAATTCGAATATATATGCACCATCGTATTTTGTTCTGTAATGTAAATTCTAACACTCGTGAACAGTTATGGAATACCATAATAGACACAAATGGACTTGGTGCTTTCAACCAGATGTGTCGCTCTAGTCTTTCTGAGCAGAGCAATTATATTCTCCGGATGTTTCTTGATATAAATTATGACAACCTCAATCATACAAGACCTTCATTACTAGTCTGCAACATGTTTTTACAGTATGGGACTCACTAAATGATTAGCTTGCGATTATTTAACATAATGATCATGATAACACGATACCATTGGCTGCCTGACTAAAATTTCGCTCTTGCCTCCTAGATGGGAAAACTTAGAGACTCATCTAAGTAATAAAAAAAACAAAGCATCGCGATTGTACTAAATACTTATGTTTATAAAGTTCTCTCTTTTTTGCTGATGTTGATGTTAACATCCATATATATCGTTTATGTTTATATTAACCTGAATCCTTATTCATATATAGTTATATTGTGTTTTGATCTCCGTATCTTGTATATGGAGGAATAAAAGTAAAAGTACAGGTAAACAATCGGCCCAACAAATCACACAATTACGGTTCAGTGTGCTTGATGTATTTTCGTTAAATTGCGACACTGACATATTATTAACTATTAAACGATTAGGCATTTATTGCTTAAAAATAACTGTGAAAGTGCCTCAATCGGCCATAAAAAATGTATAAATTGCTTTCTTTTTTCTCATATAATCCGTTTTCCAAACAACTCCCATTTAGTTCGAAACAAAAACATTTATTTATTTTGTATTTTTCATTTTAAAATTGTTGTTGTTTTAAATCGTTGCTCAAGAACCGTATTTTTCTATTGTTAGCGTGTTCTACTTTATGTTGACTATTGTATAGTATAACTCAATTAAGGGATTCTCAGATTAGTAAGCGTACACACTGGAAAAAAAAGTTATAGATTTGCAATTTTATGTTGTAATTATGTTATTTGCAATAAAACAGTAATACTGGACATTTTCCAATCTCTAAATCATTCCCTATAAGTAAGTAAGTAAGTAAATAGTTTATTATAGTGACATGTGCATTTCGTATGGTATAAACAATAATATATACATATAAAAAAGCACCCGGCCCATTGGACCTATAAGTCACCTTAGCTGTTAAGCTCAATCTACACGTAAAGCATATATATACAGTTCTATGTCATAACAAGTGATGTACGAGTGGGACTGAGAAAACAGATAGCATATATACAGCAAATATATACAGCTTCAAGTGGTCCCGATTATGTCGTCAATGTTTAAAATATTATAGTTATTCATAGCAAAAGCAGCATAAAACAATTGGGTATACTGTAATATCAAAAAGCTAATATACTTTTATCAATAAGAGTTACAGCACTGATACATATTCAAATTTACAGTGGATACATTACGGACTGCCTAAGCAAATATGCTTTAACAATGAACTTTGCAGTCTTCCTTGGGTATACATTTAATATATGACAAAACCTTTGTTCTGGGTTAAGATGGATAAAGTCGTGATTTATGAGAATATCACCAAACACGTCGTTCCTGATATTGTTATATAAATCACATACAAGTAGGAAATGTTTCTCATCTTCTACGGTCGTTAGATCACAAAACCTACATGTTCGATTATCAACTGGTTCACCAGCGTATCTTCCTGTCTCTATTCTCAGTGGTAATATTCCCGATCTAAACTGACATAGTAATGAGCGTTCATGTTTTGAGAGGTTCATCCTCACATAGTCTTCACACTTAAATTCCGATTTGAATGTTGCGTATGTTCTCAGTTTTGGCATGTTCAACACGTCTTGTGACCATTTGACTATATAATGTTGGGTCATCAAAGATTTTGCTGCATCCAGATCGATACATGATTTAGCGTGAAACCGATCGATAATCCCTAACGTTGATAGTATCTGCTTAACGTCGCTTGACCAATTATTCACACATTTGGTATAATCAGAATTAAACACTTTTTTGGTGAGTCTATTGTCATCCATTTTAATTAGCCTATTCCAGAACCTGAGGACACATACCCATCTTCCATACAAGGTTGGTTTCCAGCCAGAGTCTCCATAAAGTGCCGGTAGTGGGGTAAATCTATGCACGCCCATGAAATATCTTAATGCTCGGTTGTGTACATTGTCAAGTGATTGATATGTCTTAGAGCCCCACACCGAAGCACTATATTCAAGAATTGGTGTAATGCATGCGGTGTATAGTTTTTCAAACGATTGGAACCGGAAGTGTTTCATGTTATGAATCTTGCTAATTAAGCTTCCAAGCGCCCGACCTGCACCCTTTGCCAACGCCTCGCAGTTCGCACTGAAGTCGTTTCGTTCATCGAAAATCACTCCAAGGTATCTGCGGTACTGCGCTACTGTTTCCAGGATGTTTTCACCAACTCGGAATTCCTTATCCGTCCGCGATGTTCTGCCCCGCCGGAAGTGAACGGTTTTCGACTTATTGGTGTTAATTATCACGCGCCAACGTTTGCACCAGTCGTGGAGGGTATTAAGCATGATTTGTAACTTTTCCTCGTTGTTTGAAACTAGCACAATATCGTCCGCATACATAAGAATGGACACGTTTGCCTCTCCCACTGAAATACCTAGGTCAAGGTCATTGATTTCTTTCACAAGGTCATTAGCAAAGATAGCGAACAAAGTCGGCGATAAACAACACCCCTGTTTGACCCCTGAATCGCAGCTGAACCAGTCTGTTAATTTATTATTTATACGTATACACGATGTGGCACTTGTGTATATATTTCGTATGGAGTTATAGACCTTTCCATCAATTCTATGTAGCAGCAATTTGTAGAGCAGCATATCGCGGTCTATAAAATCGAAGCATTTTTTTAAATCAATAAAAGAAGCAAATACCGAGTTATTGTTCCTTATAATGCTGTTCAAAGTGTAAATGTGGTCTTCGCAAGATCTCCCAGCCCGGAATCCATTCTGCTCGTCCGCTAATATATCATCGTTATCCAGATATGTTGTAATTCTTTTGTTCAAGAAAGCACTATAAAGTTTGCTTGTGCATGTCAGTAAGCTTACTCCTCGGTAGTTAAGCGACACACGTCTATCAGAGTTGTGGTCCTTGAGTATAGGACAAATAATGGCTTTTCTCCAGCAGGACGGAATTAAACTGCTATCGAATATCAATTGAAATAAGTGTTGCAATGTAACTATGACCGCCGGGAATTTAAGCACTTCATATGGTATGTTATCATGACCACACGCCGAACCAGACCGTGCGTGCATAATAATAGTCGTTAATTCTTCAATACTTATGTTACGGTTCATTTGTTCATTGGACACATATAGGGGGTCCTGCATGCTCATTTCCAATAGATGTTTATGAAGTTTCGCTCGGTCATAATGTTCCTCATTAAAATCGCCGTTGTTATCCCCGTTGTACAAATTACTAAAGTCCAATCTCCATCTCTCAAACACTGTTCGCTCATTTCTTATTATGTTACCATTGTCCACTATTTCTATTGGTATGGAATTGTCTTTTCTAGGCCCAAGATTTTGTATTTTTCGCCAAAACTCCGTAGGATTGTTACATGACATATCCTCTATTTCGAATGCTTGTGCCGCTCTATATACGCGTTCTGGTTGTCGTAATTGTTTGTCGAACCTGTTTCTGGCATTAACATAATCTAACCGAAGTATCGATTTCTGTTGATTATTTCCCTTGTACTTCACAAACGAGCGTTCTTTGATGCGCAAAACGTCCCATAAATGCTGTAACTCGTCACACCAGTATGGCTTTGACACTTTTCGCCGTTTATTAGTCTTTTTACTGGCATTATAGGTTGGAATATGAGCCTTCATTTCGTCTGTGATGGCGTTACACAAATTGCTATATATCGAATCTATATCTTCCTGGTTTTCTCGTGCACTTTCGATCTGTGAGATGATGGAAATAATAGCTGTTGCCACCCTTTCATTTTGCATAAAGTCTGGTGGTATGCAACGCAGTTTAAATCGCACATTATCGGTTGAAGTAGGATTACTATTGTCATTGCTATTCGTATTATAATCCCTACATTGAAACTCGATCACGAGCGCAGAATGATCGGGTAATCTTGCTCGTTGACCTAATAATCCAAGTAGGTCATTGTCACTCGCAATCTCTTGTGCCGTTAATACCTTAAAGTCACTACATTTCGACAGTGTCTCGTGTGGAACGCATATGTAGTCCACCACCGCCCGGCCTTTGTTTGATATTGAAGTGTAATTATCATAATTGTAACGGCCATTTAGAACACAACACTTTGAGTCGTTCAAAAAGTCTATCAGCTCTTGACCATGGCGATTACCTGTATTGTCAAGTGTTCTGCGCGCGGGAATAGTATCGCATTGATATATAGTATCTGATAACGTTCCAATTCTTGCATTAAAGTCCGCGCCGATAAACAGGTCATCGCAATCATTGTGTGTATATAGCTGCGTTAAGAGATGTGCGAAGAAAGATTGGGCGTCTCGACCTCGTGTTGAATTTTCTGGCGGCAAGTAACAGGAATAAACTATGAAGTCCGACCCTGTATAACTATGCTCAAAACGTAAGCCAAGTATTCCCTCAAAAGATTTATCCACAATTGTTATATTATACTGATCACTGAGTCCATTTCTCACTAAAATGCCTACTCCTCCAGACGCCTTTGGAGCGTCCCGGTGAATATTTGTTCGATTAAAACCGAACCACGAATAACCGTCTATATTTACACAATCATCGGTTTTCAAATGTGTTTCACACAACGTAATTATATCCGCATCTAGCGCATTTATAATTCCAGTTCGAAGCTTGTGATTTTCACGTGTCCAACCGCATACGTTAATATGCGCTATCCGAATAATTCCAAAGGGTCGGGATGACTCCTAGTTCACATTACCTCGGTTGTCATGTTGTTGACGCGGTTGAATTCTGCCATTAGCATCAACCCGGAAGTTCTTTCCGTCGGGCATCTGGCGCAGTAAAGCACGTGCGTTCATTTCAATCAGTCTTTCCGCGTGCGATTTACAACTTTTTACATATACGTCACTATATTGCTGTAAGTCTTTTAAACACATCTTGCTTCTGAGAACTTTGATTTTTTCTTGAACATTACGGAAGGTTATTTTCACTGGCCCTGGTTTATCCTGTATTCGTGCTCGGAATCTTACTACTTTCATTATTCTGACCTGTGTTTTGACTTCATGGCCTAGGGCGTCGATCAAATTCTGAGCTTTCTGAAGTAAGTCCTCGCCGTTATCATATGGTAAACCACTTGCAATAACGGATATGTCCGTATCATCTAATCGAGCGCTTGGGTTAAATGTCCGCTGACCTTGATCTTGTATACCGTTATTGGTTTCCATTTGATCGCCTGAGGGTACACTTGTATTTGCAGTCTGTGATTGCTCTATTGTGGCGACACGATCCTTCAATGACTGAATAGTAGACATTACCTCATCAATTCGATAGCCTTGTTTCTGTACGTCCGATGCAATTTCCTTGCGTAGGGATGCCACCTGATCATTAATGTTCTTTAACATTTCATTTTTAAATCTATCCAATTTAATGTCGAACATTTTCGTCATTTCATCTTGTCCTTGTTTCAGTCCCTGCATCATGTTCATAAGCATCGCAAACTGATTACTGTCCATACCACCGCTGCCTACTTGTGGCGCACCGCTCCCTTGTTGAGCGCTCGGCGTATACCCCGTTGCCATGTTTTCCGCGACCTGTTCTGTATTCTTGGACGTGTGAGGGGAGAATACAGAGTTTAAGTCCTGCGATAAGTCTAGTTCAGCGTCGTCGCAATCGCCCAATAACTCAAACTTATTGTAGGTATACTCACTGTCATATAATACCCCGTTTGTCTCGTTGAGTACCTGGCTCAAATCGACGTCCACTATCGATTCGTACTGTGCTCGGGCGCCTTGTTTAAAGGGTTTTCTCAGTGATTTTGTTTCTGAGTCCGATTCACTGCTCTTTTTACGTTTCGGTTTCCGATTAACTCGACCCATATGGCTGATAAGCGTATTTCACTCACGAGTCACCGATATAGCCATTCACAGCATGTTCATGTTCCGTAGAATTATGTTTCGTATAAAGTGCGCCGCACTAGAGCGTGACGATTTTTCAATCATGTGTGGTCTTATAATACCGTCCTGAGCGAAAAAAATTCTCAATGGCCGAAGGACGTATTTTAGTATGGACTTAAATCTATACAGTGGTGTTAAGTGTCAATATAGCCACAATATGGATGATGTGTAATAATACCAGTTCTATATCCTCGGGTAATATAATCCGATATAATCCTATATCACTATATCACTATAACACTGTACCGATCGTATCTATTGTCAATATATTCGAGCTCGAGTGATTTTAATCCGATTCACTGGTAATTGATACAATCACGCTAAAACGTACACTGACAGGAGTTCACGAAAATTGTCCAGATCATCCAGGATCTACTTCAGATTTACAAAATTTGCATCGCGAAAATAGAAGAACAATTTGTTTTCATACCAATACTGTCATCAGCTTTAACACTTCAAATGTACTTTTTGTGGAATTTTCCTGATAATTGTTATGTCCACCAGTAACTCAATTTTCAGTCACGTAGCTATATTAATTATATTTATAAATCCCAGAAACTTAGGAGCACAAAAAACACGTCCACTTGCACCACTTGTTCATATATAACCCTATATGCATCAGTAAAAATAAGAAGACCTGACAGCAAGCGCATGCGCGCTGCGCACATCAGCTTCTTGTTAACAAACAATGCATCGAACCCAATCTGTGACCGAAAGTGCAAAAAAAGAGGAACAAAAGCTCGATGCCATCGATTTTGCTGGAAAACAATCAATTATTGCGATCAGACTGAAAATTGGAAGACCCTTAAAGCTTCTTTGGAACAGACGAAGACAGTGTTGTGGCTCAAACATCGATCGATTCGTAAGTTTGACCATTATTGGCAAGTGTTGCGTGATTGTGCCTCCAGATGTTCGTACATAATTTGGGAATTTACTATAAAGAACACTCCACCACATTGTCTCAGTAGATTTCCAACGAAAAAATATATTTAAAGAAGAATGAGCGTGCGTCCTCGGCGTTATCATTGATTTTGATGATTTACTAGAGACTTTACAACAACTTATGCTATGAAAAAAATTACCATATGATACAATCTTCACAACATTATTTGAACTTGAATGGTATTTTTTACATTTTGCAAATACACCTTGATTGGCCAGAATATTGTGTATTCAATGTAAAGAATCATATGGTTTTTATGACAACTATCGACACACATTTTATTTGACCAGATGCTAAATCTGCCAAATGAGGAGCATTTAATATTTTATAAATACCGAAGATTTATTGTTAATAAAAAAGACAGCAGAAAAACAAGAAATTTGTATTTTATCATTTTTATGTTAAGTGTAATTGGAACATCAGGTTAGACCTTTAAGACAATCAAAGTACTGACAGTACCGGTGTGACGATGCTTTTGAAAAGGATTGATATAAAAGCTTCTATTTAAGTTTATCTACATCACCACAATTGTGTATGTGGGTACGAAAATTTTGGGTAGGAAAAAAATGGGTACGAAAATTTTGGGTACAAAAATTATGCCAAAAAAAATCAAGTACGTAAAAAGATTTGGTTACGAAAAAAAATTGGGTAGGAAAAAAATTGGGTACGAAAAAAATTTGGTTACGAGCTAAAATTTGGGTACGAAAAAAAATTGGGTACGAAAAAATTTGGTACGAAAAATGTAGGGTACGAAAAAATATTGGGTGTACGGGGAAGTAGTACCCGTTGGGAACTTGATCCTTTCAGCGAAACTGGGAGGCGGGTTACATTCTCGATCAAATATAACAAGAAATATCTTTAAAAAGTAGGAATGGCAACGAATACCGATTTCGGTATTCGAATATTCGGTCACCCTTCCGAACGAATATTCGGTCAACATCTCGTGGAAAAGTCAACTTTGTTAACCGTACCATTACTCCATGAATTCTACTTTCGTTTTTACCGGAAGTTCACCGGAAGTGACTAAATATTGACACAGCGTTGCCGTCGCTAATTCGAAGCTGATTTTGTTGATTACTTTTTATTGTTAAAATTGAATGACAATAACTGTTTTTAAACTATTAATATCGTACATCAACAATAGAACGAGAACAATAATATTTCATGACGACAAAATAATTACATGACAAAACAGTTAGATCTAAATATAATTAAAGCTGAACTTAAACGAATTATGTACATAGCCACAACACACTTTGAACCTGATTAACAGACTGAAAAGTCAGTCTTTTAAAGTTGCCACGTTTAAAAGTCACTTGGATCGGCGACTTCTTATCGGATGATGTCGTGAAATACTTCCAAGCAGCGGAAGGCGTAGGTGGCATTTTGCTTGGACAGAGATTTACTTTATGCGTGTAGCAATTATAATATTTTCAATTAAATGGGGGCGAAATACCAAAAAACATTTCTTTAAGTGTAATACCTGATTGAATATTGAGTAATTAATTAAAGTTTGGACCATACGATACGCAAATACTCATTAGAGGTTGAGTAAATTATTTTCTAAAAGCTTTTTGATTGGACAACGTGATTATAACCATACGATCTTTTTTTGTTTTTCACACCAATTCGGCTCTTTCTTTACTCATTTAATCTTTGATAATTTTAAATGTAATTCGAGTTATTAGATCAAGACGGGTCGGTGTTGTAATTTCCATACGGTCTTATTTGTTTTTTACACCAAGTTGGCTTTTCCTTTACTCATTTAATCTTTGATAATTTAAAATGTAATTCAAGTACTTAGACTTAACCCTTAAACTTTTCGACCACACAGTGCTACCAATTTTAACATATGGTTCAGAAATATTTGGTTTTGAAAACATAGACATTCTGGAGAGAGTACACAACAACTTCCTCAGAAAAATTACTAAAGCCAGAAAATCTACTCCTATATCTTTTCTATACGGTGAACTTGGCAGGCATCCAATTGCAATCAATATTAAAACTCGTATGATCTCCTTCTGGTGTAGAACTCTTCAAGGCAAAGAACAGAAAATATCACATCAGATTTATAAGTACATGATGAACCTCCCAAACTCAAATTTTAAGTGGTCAAACAAAATAAAAGAAATACTCACATCAGTTAACCAAAGTAGCATATGGGATAATCAGTTTCAAATAAACCAAATTAATATCCACCGCTTAGTTAAATCACAGTTACTAACTCAGTTCAAAACCCAATGGCACCACCAATTACAGCAAACACACAAAGGACAAATATATACCAGCTTCAAACAATCACCATCCCTTGAAAACTACCTTATTAAACTCACCAAAAAAGAATACATTTACCTATTCCAATTCAGGACTGCTAACCACTGGTTTCCAGTCGAGACAGGCCGATACGACGGAACCCCATTTGAAGATAGAGTCTGCAGGCTATGTAATTCGGGTCAGGTTGGCACCGAACACCACTACCTCCTTAACTGCGATTTCTTTGATACTGAAAGAGAACAATTCCTAGGTAATGACACACATAATGCTTCTCTTAGCTCATTCTTATCATCAGAATCCTTACCTTTACTTAAAAATACAAGCAAATTTATACGCTTTATATTCAGTAAATTTAAACGCTAACAAAGATTCAATACAAGTACACATTTGTTTATAAATACAAATGCCACCAGACCACCAAATTATAGTATATGTTCTACTACAGTGCACTAATTGACTGTTAGTTTTTTGTTAAGTCTCGATCTAATGCGTTATTATGTACTTGGAAATGAATTTCATTTCAAAACCTGTATAGCCATCCTTTTTATTATTAATTAGGGCACATTTTTGTCTAAATAGTCTCCCTTTAATGATAATAACTACATTACTGCTTCTTCACAGAGTCTACTTTTTTTCTTACATCCGTTTACTACTGTATAATCTGTGGTTACCTACTTGAAATTGAATAAATTCAATTTACATGCCACATTCTCAGTCTTATGTACATGTATGCTTTACCGTTATAAACATTAATTGTTAAGCATGAGGAACATTTATGCTTATAAGTTATATTTAATTACTTGTTAATACTTAATATGTGAATCAGTGTGAGAAATGTACATAAATTTGCTATATTCTTAATTTCATTCGCTAGTTGATGATTGTATTATATTAATTCGGTTGGGTTTCTCTAATAATGTTATATATCATGAGGAACATTTATGCTTATAAGTTATATTTAATTACTTGTTAATACTTAATATGTGTACCAGTGTGAGAAATGTACATAAATTTGCTATATTCTTAATTTCAATCGCTAATTGATGATTGTATTATATTAATTTGGTTGTGTTTCTCTAATAATGTTATATATCATGACTATGTGTACTTTTGCATCATTTTGATATGTTAAAAATCTGTACAAATATTTATTTGCTTTCATGACCATGGCTTCTTAAACAAATACTTCCTCGAAAAAACCGGCCAAAAATTTATAGAATAAATTGCAATAATAATAACCAGTTTATAACTTATTACAATTTCCTTTTGCTAGTGATTTTTATAATTCTGTACCATTTCTATCTACAAATTTGTGTTTTGTTTTAAATAGCCGACTTATACCACCAGTATAATAGAAAGTTGACTGTAGTTACCTACTTGAAATTAAATAAATTCCATAAATTCAATTTACATTACACATTTTCAGTCCTATGTACATCTACACTTTACCGTTAAAAACATTAATTGTTAAGCATGAGGAACGTTTATGCTTATTTAATTACTTGATAATACTTAAAATGTGTATCAATGTGAGAAATGTACATAATTTTTTTATATCCTTTATTTCACTCGCTAACTGATAATTTATATATCATGACTACGTCTACTTTTGCATCATTCTGATATGTTAAAAATCTGTACATATATTTATTTGCTTTTCATGACCCTGGCTTCTTAAACAAATACTTTCTCGGAAAACCAGCTAAAAAAAAAAACAAAAAAAAGAAAAAAAGAATATATTGCAATAATAATAATATCAGTTTATAACTTATAACAATTCCTTTTGCTAGTGATTTTCATATTTTTGTACCGTCTCGATTCACGAATTATCGTTTTGTTTTAAATAAGCCATTATAATAGTAAGTTGACAAAAAATCACCTCTTGATACCGCTTAGGCCTTGCTCATTCCTTTTGAATGCAGTACACACAATTTGCTTAATCCTAACGGTAGTACCTTATCTATTCTGTCCTTGAGAAGTACAGCTATCATTCATGGCCTCGGGTTGCTCCGACATTATCCATTCGCCCATTGGCAAATTTCATTGTGCGGGTGCAGTCGAGCGAATAAATCACGAAAAAGCATGTCTGCAACTATTCCAAATACAGAAATTAAAGCTACCAACTGCAAGTTGCATTATCGCCTTAAACGCACTGTTTTAACCTGCACTTTTTAAATAAACATTTTTCTTTCCTGAAAACTGCTATCGGTAACAGCGCGTGCAAAGTTAAGTGACGTGTGAACAAGACAACCCCGCATAATTAAGGTTAAAGATCACTAATAATATTAGAATCCTCGACAAATTAGGCTACACAATTACGAACCGTTATTTCATTCTCATGCATTGCTCACTATGTATGATAATCTGGTGTTTTTTGTAATTGATTAACTTTTCCCACATTCTCGTAGTCAATATATTTATATATGCTCATTCTGAATACCCCCACCCTCGCTGGATAATATGTGCTGTTGTTGCTAAATTATCGGAAGTCAAAATATTGTTATAAAAATTGTACTTTGTTATATTGCCCTTATTGTATATGTTATATACTTGGGTGAAAATAAAAGTTCTGTTCTGTTCTGTTCTGTTCTCAGTAATTGGATCAAGTGCAGGTCGATGTTTTGATTGCCGACGCGATTTGCACCTATCATAATTTTGACACAAAGTGTCTGTCTTTGTTAGGCAATTAGCGGGATTTATGACCGGTATACTGTCAACACCATAGCGACGCATTATCGCGCCTACCGGAATAAACATTTTGACACGAGGAACAACTTTTTTTACAATGTTTGAAGCAAATTTCACGAAAACAAAGTCTTTGAAATTACTCGAGTTTTTTATTATTTCTTCCGAATATTCGATTCGGAAAACAGTATCCGAATATTCGGTCCGGGACCGAATATTCGGTCATTCGGATATTCGTTGACATCCCTATTAAAAAGGTATTCGACGTGTATTTTCTGTACTACTTATATTAAAAAAAACTGTCTGTTACATTAAAACGTGTGTGGGTTATAACATTACGTTTCAGCATATAAATTCAAAACTTGACCTGCTCTTTAATTACACCATGCTCTTTAATTTCACATGTATATTATACCAAACTTAATATTTCGTTGTTTCCTTTCCTAAGTTAATGATGCTATGTGTACGAACGTGATTTCACAATCCCATATGCATGAACATATACTTTTTCTCTTTTGATTATTTTTCTTTTTCTCTAATTCAATAAGCTTAGGCATGTTTGTTCGTTAAGTACGGCAACAATTTCATGATGATTCCCGATCGAAAGTGGGTATGAGCACATAGTCGTAAGACTAGTCGTCAACATGAACACATGGTAAGGTTAACTAAATCTCCGCGATACGACCTAATATGTGTTTAAAACAGCAAACAATATCCAACAAACGAATGAGTCGTCAAACATAGTATGTGCACTGATGTGGCTCTGTAATTTATGTTTGAAAAGTTTATTAAATATGCAAAATGAGAAAGCACGCAGAAGAGCGAGTATCACGGTATCCGGAGAAGTGCCCCCCCGGAGAACTGCCCCCCGGAGAACTGCCCCCTTATTTTAAAGGTGGCGGAGAGGTGCCCCCCCATCAAATCGGTAGGGGCGGAGAACTGCCCCCCTGTCAGAATTTAGTAGGCGGATATCTGCCCCCCCCCCCATCAAATCTGTAGGGGCGGAGAACTGCCCCCCCGGTGTCATATTAGTTATTAGTTACGTAGTGAAAACAATACTTACGGGTAATTTTACGTTATCGCCGACCACATTTTATCCGGTAACAATTTAATTTCAGTACAAGTATATTACCATTTATCGAACTGAATAACACAAATTGTCTAGAGGCATGTGATAATACTGTTTAAGGCCCTTGGTACGCATCTGCACCACTCACTATACATGAATGCCTTGTAAAAGTCGTGTTTTAATAAGAGCGCGAAACATAGTCGAGATCCACACAGGAAACGCGTGCGTGTTAATACTGGCAATGTGTTGCAACTAAATATAGACGTGCAACTCGGTACTTATGGAGGAAAAGTTACATCGGAATTAATTTACATTATAAAGATAGTATTGACCCATGGAAAAAAAGTTAATTGACATATAAAAAAGTAAATTAATAGGCAAAGCAAAGGCAATAATTTAGCTGACTTGAAGAAAAAAGTGAAGTGAAGTTGAATTTATAAGCAATTTATTTATGTTGTTTAGTTAATTCATGTCTTCTAGCACCTTATCCGTCGGTAGCATCGCCAGACCGTCGAGTCGTCCGCAGTTTGCATTTTGAGCAGATCATGTCGACATGCCAAACAAACAAAATCGGTAACAGTTGCTTTAATTAGCAGCTAATAAGGCAGGCAGAGAACTTGTTACCGTTAACGATAAGTACCGCGATCTTTTAATCTTTTAATTGGTAGACCGGACCGACCTTAATTGTTAAGAACTTGTTAGCTTTGAATAAAGCCGCACATGGGTTTATTATATTGAACCGTCCAAATCCGTAATTGGCGAAAACAAACAAATAAATTATTGTTTTCAGCTGGCATAAGGATGGATTAAATTGCATGCTAATTGTTTGTTTTTATTACGGGGAAAATATCAAATAATTCAGCCGCGAAAACTTTTTATTAGCAAAAAGTTATTTGTTTTACTTTGTTCACATTGACGAAAATCACGTGATTATAAAGTTGGCGACGTGACGACGTCCATGCCGAGGTAGGTATTTTATGCCGTTTTATAACTTTTATTACTTGTACAACTTTATATTACTTTTGAAATTTTACTCAATTTCCATACATAATAGCAAGAAAGTTACTGGCGTTATTGTCATTATAATACTCGCTTTATATATCACCGCTATTTCTTTAATTAGGGGGCACTTCTCCGGGTCATCAATTCTGACAGGGGGGCAGTTCTCCGCCCCTTATTAATCAGCAGGGGGGCAGTTCTCCGCCCTATACAAAAACAGTGAGGGGGCAGTTCTCCGCCCAGTGAAAAATCTTTGGGGGGGCAGTTCTCCGGGGGGGGGGCACTTCTCCTAGAGCCGAGTATCACATATGTGATACGGCTATTATGCTGTTTATATACCATAGTCGCTACAACGTTTACAAATAGCAGGTTCGAAATAATTCGTTTTCTTTACACACATGATTGCATCGAAAGTTAATTATACACGTTTTAATTCGCAATTTATTTACTAAATCACGACAAATGTCAAATACAATACAGAAAATGCATAGTTGTTTCATTGATCTATAAACATATAATGGATTGAATATAACTGATTTAAAATTAACGTTTTCAAACTATTATTAAATCTTTTCCCAGAATATGCTGTCCTATTTATAGCTGAGCTTCCTATACCTTTATCAATGATAATCAGCGAGGTAAGCCGATTAGAAAAATCGAGCTATCTCAATCGGACTGGCTCGGTCTTTTACATAGGTTGTCATTGTGAAGAATTTTTTCATGATATGATAAGTTAGACGATGCTTCGCAGCATCGTCAAAAAGTACAACTGTACAAGAAACAAAAATGGTCAAGAGTAGATAAGTAAAATACCGATTTGTAGACTTGTAGTGGACCTAGTGAAAATTATTGCTATTTCTGAGCAATTCTACCGAGGGCAGATTTGTATGGTACTACCAAAAATATCGACTGCATACAATATATAATACAATATATTGAATAAATATGGATTAACATTATGAATTCTGTAATCATGTTTGAAACGATTGTTGGCCCTTTTTATGTGCATGGTAACTATCCCTTTAAAAAAATTAATACTAAAAAATCAACGAAAAGTTCGTACCATATTTCGTAAAATGAAGTTACCAAATAAAAAATAGTATTCCTTATAGCAAAAGCAAAATTTTCAACGCCATATGTTTTCTGGTGACATGGATGTCTGTAGATACATAATGCTTGTTTTTATTTTATTTTGACATAAAAAATCCATTTTAATTTCCCGCGACGATATCTATTCATACGACACACGAACACTAACATGGTACAATTTTTGTCTTCGTATGTCGTATGAATATCAGTGCGGGAAATTAAAGGCATTTATTGTGACACGAAAAATTTATAACAAGCATTTTGTAACTAAAAATATCTTTGTTACCAGAACACATCTGGCTTTGAAATGTTGGCTTTTGCTGTAAGAAACATTGATTTTGTATTGGGTAACTTTATTTAACGAAATTTTGTTTGTAATTTTCGTTGATTTTTAATTATTAAATGAAAGGTAAATAATAGAACATGATTGATTGTTATTTTTACATGGTCACAGATAGCAAAACAAGTGTGCATCTTGCAAACACAGTGCAGTGTTATTTATTGTACATTTGTCTTGATCACCTCTTGATTGTAATTGTAAGATATTTTTATAAAAACATTTTGTACTGCCTTATACTATTGTTCATTTTCGAAATATCTTTTCAGGGTGAACGTTGACTTCTGTGATCCAGTTTATGATCCAGATGTTCTCACATATCATCCAACTGAACTTGATCTGTGAATTGTTTAAGTAGAGTTTCTAAGCTCATGAATTTTGAAAATTCTGAAGTATTTATTCACTATTTGCTCACTTTGTTTGGTTTGTCTCGGTTAAAAATATTGCTCATCCAAAGAAAAGTGTTATTCAAAATCTGTTCATTTATATCAAACTACGTCGTCAGTATGGTATGTTTAGATTTGCTTATACTGTAGATGTGTAGTCAAACAGATGCTGAGGTCCTTAATGGGGCTGCTAGTGATGGCGTTGAGAATTATCTTCAGCCATATAGTTCGGTAGGCAAGCCTCTAGCAGATGTGACAGAGGAGGACATGACAGAGGACAAGTATGTAATCAGACGACACTGCATTGACACGCTTGCAGATATACTGGCGTTCAAGCACTGTTCAATGTGTAGGAAGAATGTCGTTCTTAAGACAAGACTGTTGGGTGAACGTTCATTGTCATTTTCGGTAAGAAACGTATATTCAACATGTTAATTTGTTAGATGTTATTATAAACTAAAAAGGAAACATCTTTGTATGAGATACAATGCTGCATGGGTATTTTAGTTCGTATGTTCAATCTTCAGAGTGTCCATACTTTACTCGTCACTAGGTCATTTCAAATTTTAACACAAAATATTGATCTCACTTACGTGAGCCTCTTGTTTATTAATTCCTGATTGTCAGCACCAATTAGTTTAACATATGTTGCTAGTTATATAATGCTTCAAATATGATTTACATTACCAAATAAATCATGAATAAATATACTTTTCAATGACCATTATTGAAAATAAATCAAATTTACAGCAGGGTTAACGTTTTGTTTGAAATTTAAATATTTGTTTTATTTAAAGACTTTTGAAGACGGGCATGTTGAACACAGATGGCAGAGCTCTGCAGTTCGTCCACATGGAATATCCATTGTCATTTGTTCTGCATATTTGTTTAATGATCTGCAAATGTGTTTTGAAATTATAACGATGAAAATCCCACAGTCTGTATAATTAAACATATACAAAGTTAAGTGCTTAAAAACATATACATTTCAATGTTTCAAGTCAAATAATTTGTTTATGTTATAAATGATATGATACAATTGCGATAATTTTGTATGTCATGTATTTCAATTAAAGACGAATGCTGCATTTACATGCAAGCAAGCTGCTTCAATTAAAATTCACGACAAAAAACTTACATTATCATTATAAACAAGTCAATAAAAACTATAGCAACATTTTAATAATTTGAGAACGTCGGAGTGCCCATTCTTGCTTGGCTTGAGTCTTTTTTATTTGCGAGTTCAGAGTTCCCACCACAGAGGGCCCATCCTTGTTGAGTGGATCGAGGACAAACGGTTCAGACAGAAGTCCTTTTAAAGAGGCTTAAAACCTTCAAAACGCAGGTACATAGCTTCAGAAATAAGATACATGTTTACTGAAGATTATCATTAATCATATGGGAGAACTGAATATACTTCTCCTTCGATTAACCTTCAACAGTTTTATTTAACAGATCTTCCATTTTCTTCCCCTTGATTTCTTTGATGTCAATGTTTTCCAAGATCTGATTTCGAATTTCGGCTATTGTTTGGTTCTCAATGGACAATATTTCAGGCTTTCCTTCTTCAATTATGAAAATAACATCTTGTTGGAATTCCTTATTTTTGCACAAGAATGCCTCATACATGTAGTACTTTTCTTTGAGGAATTTACTATCCACAGTGATTTTGTTTATCCCCATTTAAGCTTCTGTGTTCCTTTTGATCCATTGGATGCAGCAGATATTCCTTCTTGTGCAGCAGTTCTCTGATTGGCAGAATTTCATGGAAGTATACTTTTTGTTCTTCTTTGTAGCTGCCAGATTCTACATTGGAACTGCCTGATGCCATGTGAAGAGTTTTTTCTGCAGCTGCGAAAAATAAAATTCAACAAAATTTAAAATAGTTGGCATGTTTGTTTTCCAGCCATAAATGTCGCAGAACATTCAATTAATTACAGTAGTAACAATTACACATTAAACTTAAAATGACCTTTAAGGCAGATGCTGTTAGTTTTGATTCATTATTACAGTTGCTGCATTGGTCTGCATCATTTGTTTTGCTTCATAGTATGGTTAGAAATCCCACATTTACTTTGTAAACTGTTGTATTTCCGGATAATATAAAGCCCTACATGTGTGGGGCAAGTGTTACAGTGACCATTGTTGCTGAGAGTGGGAAGCTGACAACTTTGAGCTATCCCCCACTTACTACTCGATCAGTAAAGATCCAGAATGGAGAATCTGGGCTGGCATCCCCCAGGTTCCTGAACACCCTCAGCAATTCATCATTTGAAGGTACACATTTGCTGATCCAGCGTTTTGCCTCTTTGTTGAATTCTTCGAGACATGCATCTCAACATTGGTAATGACCAATATTGCCAGCTCTACTAAGCGTTAGTGAAGACCTCACGATGGTTTCCAACTCATCTGGCATCATTGTCTCAATGTACTGATTAAGTGTCACAATTCTTTGATAGAATGTATGATTACGTGCAAAGAAAAATTGGGACATCTTCTCTCTTCCTGCACCAAAGGCATCTACATTTCCTCTCCTACAACCAACCCATTAAGCTGTGAAGAAATTTAAATACCATCTGTTGCAGGAACATGTAATTAGGGTCACAACTATCCCCAGTCCAGGCCCAGTAACCCTCCACTGTAGGATCTAATTGTGTTATGTTCTGAGAAAACTGGACAAAATGCTTGTGCGTAAAGTGTCATCCCAAATTAGCATGTGCAGTCCGCACAGGCTAATCAGGGACGACACTTTCCGCCTAAACTGGATTTTGCTAAGAAGAGACATCATTTAAACGAAAAATGTCATAAAAGCGGAAATTGTCCCTGATTAGCCTATGCGGACTGCACAGGCTAATCTGGGATGACAATTTACGCACAAGCATTACGCCCAGTTTCTCAGAGGGCAACTCAATTCATCTTCCCGACATTTTCCTGACATAGGGAACGAGTAGTTCATATGCTACAGCAAGGTAGAAAATCTCCAGTACCTTTCAACTTTTGTGGTGATCAGCACATCGCTTTGCATAGTCTAACCCTTTGCATGCTGGGAAATTTGTCGTCTGCTAAAATGTCGTCTGCTGAATTTCTAAAATTAGCATTTTCTTTGATTTCTTTTCAAACAATACAATCAGAATTGCAAACAGTTTGACATGTTCTGTGGGGTCTCATCTGGATCCAAACTGTTTGCAAAGATCTTTAAGATTCGGTTCAAGCGCTTAAAGGGCTAATGCTTTTGGTGAAGAGTACCCAAGTTGTGTGCAGAAATCGTTCATTACAATAGCCCATGTAATTTCAAAGTAAGCTTTGCATGCGGTCATTTCAATATGCAGAAGACCTGGGAGAGGTACTAGCCACCCAAACTGATACTGTACAAGTGAAGTTGGAGCTTCTTCAGCTGTTCCTCTACAGCAGTCGTTGTTGGCGGGCCAGGCGGTGGGGCGGAAACTAAAGTGCACTCATTTGCTGATGGTTCCAGAGATGCGGTTCCGAGAAACCATGCAGGTGTTTAGGGAGATTCTCAGTAGAAGCGAGCTTGATCTGCAACGGTGTTAGACTTACTTAATATGCGTAATAACAATGAGCATTTATTTGTATACTAACTTTGTATAAAGCTGTTTTGACAAGATAAAAACATGTTTACAAAAAAATATAAATGTCATGGTCTCCCAATCAAGAGACTTGTTTATGCCTTTCTTTCGTGTACCCCCTATGTGGTGACTGTTCAACATATGTGTCGCGTTCTGAGAAAACAGGGCATAATGCATGTGCGTAAAGTTTCGTCCAAGATTAGCAGTCCGCACAGGCTAATCCGGGACGACACTTTCCGCCTGAACTGGATTTTCGCTAAGAAGAGAATCATTTAAACGAAAAATGTCATAAAAGCGGAAATTCTTGTCCCTGATTAGCCTGTGAGGACTGTTTTTCTCAGAACACGACACACATAGGAGAATTTCTCTCCATCAGGGTACACATGTACATAATATACCTCAATTTGCTATAATTAAAGAATGTTTCCCCCGAATCGGAGACATTCACCTGATAACGAGATTGTCTTCAATAGGAGAATCTGTCCTAGCTTATAGAATACGGTGAGTACAGTTTCATTTGATTCAGTTAATTCAATGGACTTATGGCTACTGTTCGATATTTCCTTGAGTGGATGTAGCAGTGGACTTATTATTTTCAACTTTGAATTTTATTGGAACAATTTATCCTGCTTGTATTAAGTTACCACGGAGGAAAAGTAAGCCAGTTGCAAGGCTCAAACCCATGACGTTGGAACAATAGGACATGTCAATGCCATATAAATGATAATTTATGTCAGGATTTCACGACCGACCTATGTTTTTTGAAACTTCAGAGACTGTAGAGGAGCAGGAGAATTTGTAATCCGGTGCCCGTTAAATCAAAACAGTCGATTGGTGTATAGCGGATTTAAGTTAGTAACGGATAGGTGTAAAAAAAAATTACAAAATATATTGTTTTATATAAAAATGTATATTTATCTTTTAATTGAATGCAAAAAGGCTATCATTTTTCAGGCCGTCACTAAAACGCTTACGGATTATGCATACAATATAGATAACGTTGAAAACTGCATAAGATATGAACAAAGTAGGAAATTGCATACGATATGACCCATGGACAAAGAAGGAAAATGCAGGCGGTATACCGCTTTAATGAAATGGATTTAAATCATTATTAACACGTCACTAAGATGCGCAACACTTGTAAATGTGATATTTTATTAAATATAAAAGCATTACTATCCATTATTGTCCATAGAACCGATAGTTTAATCAAAAAGAAAATATTTAAAACCGGTTGAAGTCCGTGGGTAATATGTTACGGGTGTAATTTTTCGGGGTTTTTTTCTTTGCAATTTCATATACAATTAAAAAAGACAGGAAATATATAGGTATTTCTGCGTTTTTATGTAAATGACACGATTGTCAAATCTTAAATGTAACGTATTTACAGAAATATTCATAAATTAGTCATTAGTCTGTTACCTGCAAATAAATGTGTGTCGTGGTAAAAATAATACTCGTTAAAGAAATAAAAATATTTGCTAACATTAATTATTACATTCTTGATATATTAACGGTGCCGTGAATAAAAAATAGAAGGCGGGATTTTTATTTAAAGTCCGCGTGTAATGTTATGCGGGTGTAATGCTAAGTTTTAGGTGTTGAAATGACGTGTAAAATAAGCAAATAAATACTTATATTTGCGTTGTGTTACAAACAAAAAACTTTAAACAACTATAAATATTTGCTGAAATTATTATTTCCTTGGTAATGCCACGGCGCTGTTTGATTGTTGTTTGCGTGTTTCTTCTATGTACATACCGTATGCAAGAAAACGCAGACGATATAGATAACGCTGAAAACTAATATATATTTCCACTGTTCTTTAAGAATTAACGCACACAATCCATGTTCTAAGAAAAACAACACAACACATCTAGCTTAATTATTAATATCCGGTCACACGTGTCATATGGCTTCAACAGGTGTTAACATTTTCTATACTGGTCTCGAAAAATATCCACAATCCCCCTGCGCGACACCATAGCAGAATTGTAGAATATACTTACTCTGCAGTACTTGTGTTTTTATAGCAAAAAAAAAATGTTCCACTTTTTGTCCTTTATACACAAGTTAAGTGTCCGCAGAGCTGGCAGGTGGACTCCATCAGTTCAAAACTTGTACAATTACAACCATTCTGTACATTGCGTTCAGAACATCCCATAAAGCTCTACTGTTTAAAAATTGCGTTGCGATTGTCAGCAATATTGCCTTTTTGTAAATTTATTCGAATATTTATTAGTTAATATATTGTTGATACTTTGTGTGCTTTAAGAATGTCTCTGGTAATAGGTCATAGTCAGGCAAAGTATTTGTCCCACTATCTCAATAAGAGTGAATTCAGTGTATTCGCCTATCCGGGATACAAGACTCATCAGTTCGCGAAAGAAGATGCCATCCAAAAGGTGCTACTCTTCTTTTCCGTAAGTATTTTTTTAACTATATAAGTGTCACTGTTTATACAGAATCTTCCTAAAAACACTGTTTATATATATATATGGCATTTGTAGTTTACATGTATTTGGAGATACACAAAAATTATATATCGCAAATGTTTACTATATACGATTCCGTTTAAAATAAAATAAAAGATAGAAACGTTATCGCACACCTATGATAACTAAATGTGCTTTTATTTGTGAATTGAAACCTCGAAATACATAAATGAGATTAAGGGCGACCCGAGTTTAAGCAACGTAAATTACTGCGCTATAATATTTATAAAAAAAGGCGCGGGAATGTGTACAATACAAAGAGTTCACCGGCCCAATTTTATTAAATATACATTAACGAATATGTTATGAGATTATAAATGGTATTAAGAACCGAGCACGTTTTGCTATTGAGTGTTTTTCCCGATATATTGTTGAACTATATCAACTTAAATATAAGCCAATCGGCCAACTACAAACATTCAAGCTATAATAATTAGTAGTAGTAGTATTCTAGTTAAGAAACCCCGTGCTAATTAATGTCCATCAATTTCCGCAACAATTATCAGTTTGATGTGACGATAATCTAGAATGTGTTACAAATGCTGTCGTTATTTAACAACTCGATTTGTATCTAAGAACAGAGTTTAAATGTATAAATAACTGTAAATCATTGTATTTATTATTTAAATAAGAACATAAATTAATTTTGTATATAACTCGCCGACGGGAATAAGTTAGACGTACATTGCTTATACATCTTCTCATTATTTAGAGACACACAATAAAATTTATCTGTCAACAAAATAATTGGTTAGATTTACAGCCACTAAAAATAAAATCTTAACACAAAAAGAGAAGTGCCGTCTGTTCGGAAGAGTGTAATGACCGTACAATATGATTTATTTGTTTAAAAAAAAGATGTGGTAAGAATCCGAGCACCTTGGACTATAAAACAACAGAACAGCTACGAAAATTTAAATTCCAGTTAGAGCATAATTTGCTTAATGTTATAAGATATATGGGTAATGTAACGACTCGCCCCCTTAACGACTCGCCCCATAACGACTCGCCCCACTTTTTATAACGACTCGCCCCACATGTATAACGACTCGCCCCACATATATAACGACTCGCCCTATCAAAATAAAATGTTATATTATATATAGTAATATAAATGAAATCAATTCATAATATGAATTTAAGGTTCGGCATTGTTTGATAACCATCGTTCAGCGGTTTTTTGCCTTATACCTGACCTTATATACGTCTATTGCAGGCATATTCTGAAAAGTAATAATTTTTATTTTATGATGTTTTTTTTACATCTTTGTTCAGTGACAATATTATCATAAAGCAAGACTATTGGATATCGGCACATTTGTCTCATGTCATACTTTCCTTTATATTTATAAAAAGAAGCAAAGGCTAAGATCATATCGTCAATTAAAGATCCCCAGGTTAAATTACTCAAGAATTTAGGGATTATCGTTATAAAGGAGACCGATGAATTAACAACATAATTGACAGGTACATTACCGCGGGCGGGTGATGACAATAAACAATACACGTGTCATAATCGCGAAAGCGTGAATACCTTGCTTCGTGTTAAAGATATTTTCATATATACGGGTATTGAAAGGTAAGAAAAAATGAAAAAAGGTCTTTGCCGAAATTTATTTTTTGCAGAAATTTTACGGACACAATTCATCTGTAAGATAATTTTTTATTTATAATTTTATAATTTTAAAATTACCATTATAATCTTAAATCTACCTATTTTTTACCTGTTGATCTGAATACACAACACACGTTTTAAAAATCTTTTTTCATATTATAAAAATGCGTATTAGTCCTTTTGTGTTTTTCACACAAACTTTACTTTCAAATGGCGTTTCTTTTAAATTTTGGTGTGAACAATTAGCGCGGAAAGTTTTCAATGATTTGAAATAAACATTCAATGCTAATTAAATGGCTGTTCTTTTAATTTGTAGAAGTGAACAATTATCGCGGAAAATGTGCAATGGTTTCAAATAAACAAGAAACTATTTGTGATAAATCAATTAATTCCACGATTTGTTTAATTACTTTAATGGTTATAACTTTAATTGAGTAATACGTGCCACTGCGGAGTTTAGTATTTAAAGATGTATACATGATTATAGTATACCATTATTTTAAATTGATAATTCGACTTACACCATGCCTGCGCCTCCTTGTTTGTTTTGTCTACGACGGGTGTACCAAAACTCCAGAGCGGTGACATGTGACAACTGTTCACGGTGGCATCACATAAAATGTGGTAACACTGGTAAGTACTTTTAAAACGTACAATCGAAGATAAATGATTTTTTTGCGCTGTAGTATTTTCGTGTGTTAACTTTGCACTCAGTATTTGCAGCGCAGCATTGTTTACTAATATATATAAAAGTGTATAAAACTGTTTTTTCTCTTGTTATCTACGCTTATATTATAGTCTATGTATATCAGAGATTGAATAAACTTTGTACTCTGTATTTGCAGCGCAGCATTGTTTACCTATATATATATAGTGCTATATCAGTGCTTTCCACAGGATTTTTGTCAGGCGCCCCAGGGCTGCTAGGGGTGGTTTCGGAGGGGTGTCCCCTCCCGAAGTTGATTTTTTTAAATTTAACGTGTCAATTCACGTTCTGTGGTGCGTTATAACTAAAAAAAAATGTTCTTATATATTTCTCTTTCTATTCATCTGTACTGTTTACATTTAACATAGATGCTAAAAATGTAACAATAAAAACGATGGGGCGAGTCGTTATATATTATATACGCAAAAACATAGTTATGTTAAAATTCCAGGTGTAGAAATCTTGAACATATCATGCAGGATGCGATACAGTATTCCAGTTTCTGTTGAAAGTTCCTGAAAAAGGTGAAAGTTTTTTTTTTTTTTTTTTTTTTATTCAATATCATACATATAATGTAAACATGTATATGATCATACAACACAGTGATTGTATAAAGCAATAAAGTTCAGACATGTTATACAAGATATGCTATTATATATATATTATTTTTTTTAGAGAGAAAAGAAAAGAGCAACAGAGGAATAGTTTTGAAAAATGATGAGTTGTATTAAGTCGGAAGAAAGCATACTGGATTTGTGTGTTTTGTTGTAAATTCACAATGATATTGTCTGATTGAAAAAAATATAAACAAAACTTTTTTAGAAAGATAAAAAAAAAAACTATTTTAGAAAGATAAACTAGCATTAGAGTGAAATGTATATAAGTGGACAAAACATTATGAGAATTTAATCCGATTCCATTTTTGTTCAAAGATTTGTAATGTGTCATTACTGAGGGCTATTTCTTTCTCAATCTGGATTTTTAGTTTAAGACTATGGACAAAACAATTAAAATTTGGTACTTGTTTTTTGTACTTCATGTTTAAGATGAAATATTTCATCAATATAACCATAAAATTCACAATATTATTACCGTCTATTGATTTCAATGAGTTAATTCCGAAACTTACATTTAAGAAAGATAGTTTAACGTTTAGTTGCTGTTGTTCAAGAAAAGATGTTAATTGATTCCAGATAGGCTGGATGTGTTTGCACTCCCAAAAAAGATGTTCTATAGTTTCAATGTTTTCACTGCAGAAGTCACACAGATTTGAGTTAGATAATTTGCATTTAAAGAGATATTTATTTGTAGCTATAATTCTATGGATGTATTTATATTGAAAATTTCTCAGTGTGCATTCAATAGTTGCTTTATATGGCATGGTAAATATGTGTTTCCAATTAAGTTCATTTTCTCCAAAAAGGCCTTGCCATTTATTTTGGATTTTGGAGTTTTCCGTAGGGTTTTTAATTTGTAGTTTGTAAAATATTTTATTTGTTTTGTTTTTTCTTCCAAGTATGTTTTCTACAAATGTTGTTTGAGTACATGGTGTATTATTTGTATTGATTTCAGATTTAATATGTATGGGTATGCTTTTGATTAGTGTGTAGTACTTCAGAAAATTATTTGAAGGTATTCCATGTATGTAGCATATATTATCAAAAGAGTAGAAATCCTTAATTCTATAGTCATATAATTGGTCGACATATTTAATGCTTCGTTCAAACCAATCTTTATAGAAAAACGTCTTATTGTTTGAAGTTATGTCTTTATTGTTCCATAAAATTGTTTTACTGCTAGTTTGGGTTTCTAATTTATGAGTGACATCACTCCACGCTGATAGAACATCAGACAGAAATATGTTTTCGTTTGCAATTTCATGTAAGATAGTATTGCTGATGTTACATTCAAAGAGTAAGAAGTCACCATATTTTTTTAGGATTTTCTGGTAGAATAATTTCCATTTACTCGTATTGGTATTATCTAGGTATCTTTTAACCCAGCTGCATTTGATTGCATTCAAGAATGAGTCAATGTTCGTTAATTGGATACCTCCATTTTCTACAGATTGAATTAACTGAGTTCTTTTTATTTTATCAGGCTTAAGGTGAAAGTTAAAGTAAAGTATTTTTACAAATTTCATCAAACTTCTAATTTGCCAAATCTTAAGATATTTGTTCAATACCCCACCAGTTTTAACCGACTTAAAACACAATAAAATCGAAATTAAATAAAAATCGTACCATATAAGTAATGACGGGGCGAGTCGTTATCTATGTGGGGCGAGTCGTTATACGTGTGGGGCGAGTCGTTATAAAAGTGGGGCGAGTCGGTATAAAAAGTGAGGCGAGTCGTTATGGGGCGAGTCGTTAAGGGGGCGAGTCGTTAGTAAACCGATATATGTATAATATAATATAACATTTTTAGCAGTATAGTTCTTACCCCGCACGTTTAAAACGACAGTCAATATATATTTATTCAATGAATCAATATTAGAACGTTGGAATGAGGATACACCGGTTAATAAAATACTAGAGACTCGATCTGTGAAAAGGGGTTTAATGTACATGTGCGTAAAGTGTCGTCCTAAAATAGATTGTGCTGTCCGCACAGGCTAATTAGGGACGACACTTTTCACATAAACTCGATTTTTGCTTAGAAGAGACTTTCGTTAAACGAAAAATGTCATAAAAGCGGAAAGTGTCGTCCCTGATTAGACTGTGCGGACTCCACAGGCTTATCTGGGACGAATCTGTACGCACATGCATTTAAACTCCTTTTCACAGAGCAGGGCTCATTATGTATTTGCTAATATTTATTTCATATGTTACGAATGTGCATTTTCCTGTTGCTCATATGGAATACTAAATATAATTCAAAGTTTTCAAAGTATATTTCGCAAGCAAAACATGGTAACTAATTGAATAAGGGCATACTTGAAATGGTAAAAAGTATCTTCATGTATCTACTTTAAAACGTAAAGCATTTGGTGTAAACTTTTATGTAAAAATGAGTTAATTAAATAATAACTTGATAGAACAGTATCTTATTAGTGTTCACAGTTTACAAAACAATAACAAATTGTAATAACTTGTGAGTTAACTTATAAGAGAATGTCACAAATATCAAACAAACAGTAGTCTATATGATAAATCATAGTAGATATTGTGAAAAAGAGTTGTTACATGAAAAATCTCCAGTATAGGGTCAGTAACATAAAGGTAGGATTATGATAGTGATAATGAAAATACTAATAATGATGATTATATCAATCACGGTGATAATGATAGTGATGATTATACAGCTAGGAAGGGCAAATAGTACGATAACACTGAACATGAGGCGTGGTGCCTAAGTCATTAGTCTACAAATACAGTTTATTTTACACGCTATGGCATTTCTTATGTATAATACATACATGCACGTGTGTAGTGATTAAAAACTATTGCAATATCCGTTTCAAAATTGTTTTATGATTGAACGTACGTAGGTCCCCCTACTATAAATAGGGTACTCGCCCATCGAAAGTTTGGGAAGGTAACCGTAGGGAAACTTTTAAGCGATTAAATAGTACGATTATACGTTTTATCGATTTCAGTTCATAAAATTGCTAAACGCTAATGTGTACAACTCTTTATGATAGAAAAAGTTTTATAAAATTAAACAAACGTCTATATTATAGAACTATTCCGACAATTCGTGGAAATTCTGAAGGGTATTTAGACCAAACAATGTTATTAATTTCCACTTACATAGACAAAAAGAGGGTGAGATAGGTCGTTAACTTGTTTTTACTATTCAATTGAATAAGAATTTTTATTAATATACAAATGACATAAATTCAACTTTCAAATCTCTGTATAATCTCTTTCGTCACTTGTTGGCAAATTACAATTATTAAATTTAGATAATATGAAATATACAGCTGGTTAATTAAGTGTAATATGCAAAAATAATGAAAACTTAACATGGAATACCAACAAGTTTGGGGTTCGTTGGGGAACCAGTAACTTGTTAACCTCTTATACTCCTCGTAAAATTAGTGATAATTGATGTTTTTAGGGTTCACTAGAAATAATGTTTTATCTGTCTAATTTGCAAATGTAATACTTTATGTGTATTAAACTTATTTTAAAGGAAAATGTTACCATTTGATATATATATAATTTATATATTACACACTAAAACTATATATATATATATATATATATATATATATATATATATATATATATATATATATATATATATATATATATATATATATATATATATATATATATATATATATCTATATATATATATATATTAGTTTTAGTGTGTAATAGTAAAAGTAATTACCAGTAATTGTGACAAAAGTAATTTTCATGTACCTTATTTTGATACAACCTTCAACGATATGTATCTAGTGTCTTGTATTATTTTAATACTATTTTAATACCCGATATGTATCAAAACTAGACACAGCGTTTTTAAAGAAGACCGATACATAAGCATGAGATCTATCAAATTCAACAACAACATTTATTTCAGCAATAAAGCTTACAATAAAGCTTCTAGCATAAATAGTAAATGTCTGTTTTTAGATATATTCCTAATGGAAAAAAAATACTGATTGATACTGCTACAAAAATCAAAAAGTAAACTCACTGATCGCCTTCCCTAAATAATTCTGTAATTGTTGTTACTTCGAACTTCTGTTTTGAGAAATAAAATTTGGTGAACTAAATGCTGTTACAATTTACGTACTGTTTTATGTGGCCTGTGAAACAAATTAAAATATATTCTGTTCTGTTCAATAAATATACCTCTGGTACCCGATACCCAGTTGATTGTATTTATTATTTGATAAAGGAGTCAGCAAACTATTAAAATAAAATTGGTAGATTTTTGTATAAGCGTTTACACGCCAAATTCGATTTTTTTAATACACGGAATAAAATTCTAAGTATATAATTCATTTTAAAATGAGCAAATAAAGAAATATAGAGATGTAATTATAATTGTATATTTGGTAAAGATATTTCATTCTCCATTTATGTAATACCACTTATGATGTTGTGGTTGTTGTTGTTATAAAACCACTTGTTTACAATGTATTTAATATAAGAGAGACGGACATACTTTATTAACTTATCGTGTTAATCAGTTTTCAAAAATACAATTTGAAGATCAGACGTAATGGTACTATTGATTCTTTAAGCATTCTTACGTGATTTACATATCATCAAATATTTTATGAAAATATTAAAGTAATGTAAAGCTGTGTGATTTAAATCAGAATGAAGACGTATAACATATTCCTGTCCGTTGATATACTTTACAAATGCTTTTATTTGCCTTTATATATATATCAGCAAAAAGAGTTAATTAATAAAGTATCAATTTATTAAAAATACAGCGTCATTAAATGACAGACCCCAGCATATGCACATTATGTGTATAATCCTCATAAGCTCTCAACGGACCTACCACTGGGTTAATGCATTTTTTCCATGTGCACCTGTTAGTTTTGATCACCGCTGATAATGATCGCTGCTCTGTCAGAGGGGGTAATCACGTGATTATCAAGATGGCGACGTCCATGCCAAGACAGGTATTTTTTGCCGTTTCATACCCTTTATCAATAGCATTATTTTTGAAAATTCCGCCCACTTTCCAGCCATTTTGGCAAGAAAGTTACTGGCGTTTATTTTATAGTAATATTCGCTCTATATCTCGACTTTACTCGGTGCGAAATTTCTTAGCAGAATGACCTAATTAGGGCTCCACTAAGAAAATTTGCGCTGAGTAAAGTCGAGATATAAAGCGAATTTAAATACGAAATAAACGTTTACCACTTTTTTACTGATTTGGCTGGAAAGTGAGCGTCGTTTAAAAAGTAAACAAGAGTAATAAAGGGTATAAAACGGCGAAAAATAACTGTCTTGGTATGGACGTCGCCATCTTGACTATCACGTGAATACCCCTCTGTCTGTGACCACAGCGCAGGATATCAATGAACGGGGATAATACACAGGATTGGGGCCAATAGTGAACCCAGTAAAGTACATTATTGTTGTAACTATGTACTGCATAGCTATTAAAGATTGCAAAATGGGTCTTTCGAGCTGGGATTCATGTGTATTTTACTGTAAGGTAACTTCTAAATGATTTGGGGGTTTCAGATATAGTTTTATATTATAACGAAATAAGTAGTTCTTTGTCGTTTAAGAACATGTATACTACATATACAATATTATCACATTCTATATACACTTATACAATCACTATTGCCAATTCATGATTTTGCGATATGTTGTCTGAGGAAGGACATTTGTTGCACGCTTTAAGATATTTGCATCCTCTTTAAGTATGAATATTAAGATTTTTGCATCCTCTTTGAGTATTACAGTGAGTGATTGACTAAGTATGAGATTTACTTTTCGACGGTGTGATCGACTGACTGCGCGACTGTTTATGTAAGCGAGTGACTGACTGTAAGAATGTTTGAGGGACGGACTCAGTCCGCGAATGAACATGCGATTTACTGACAGTGCGAGTTTACAAGTGCGCGATTGAATTACAGTAACACTGATTGAATAATTTGGCTATAACCTTTTTTCATCAAACGCCATAAAACTGATAGAATGTAAAGAATGCATGTGTTCTACCGTAAATTCGGCTAATGAAAATATTGAGCCGGAGGGAACTCACTAATTGACTTACTGTAGGAATGGGATTGATGGACTGAATATGCGAAAGAAGCTGTGAGTGAGTGACAAGTGGGGTAACTAGATTAACCGAAAGCGCGCGCTTTCGGTATCGGTACCGAAAGCGCAAAAGAATTACCGAAAGCGCATTGAATATATGCGGTATGTATACAATATAAGGAAAATTAGATACATCCTGTTAAAACAAATGTTTCAAGCCACATATTAAAATGTGAATTGTTGATATTTTGAGATACATTTGCTATATTGTTGAAATTTATTTGGTTTAAACTTATTTATTACGACATAGTAACATATTCACAAGTTACATGACCTGACATAGGATTGGGCTGAAAGGCGAACCTTATTGGAGCCCTATCCCGATAAATAATATATTTACGCATGACATTATGTCATGACGTCGTAGTAAATTGACAATACAAGATGCAAAATGCAACTTACAAGTTCAAAAAACATAATACAGAATGCAACGTTTATACAAGTCCACTTACATTGAGGGAAAGAAACATAAGCAATTTTACAGGGGAAAAGAAATAGAAACTGAGGGGGGGGGGGGGGGAATGAAACATTCACAAATCACACCAATGGTGCTAGTGCAATGGGCACATGCACTTCTGCGTTCGCCTTTAGTGCTGATCTGGATGGGGAACTCGTCTGTTCGTCCGTCCGTTTGTTCGTGCGTGCGTCCGTCCGTTCCTTCGTTCGTCAGTGCGTCCGTTCGTTCGCCCGTCTGTTCGACCCTTCGTTCGTGCGCCCATCCGTTCCTGCGTTCGTCCGTCGTTCCTTCGTTCGTGCGTCCGTTTGTTTGTTAGTCCGTTCCTTTGTTCATCCGTCCCTTCTTTCGTTCGTTCTTCCGTCGGTCCGTCTGTTCCTTCGATCTCACGTCTGTGCATCCGTTCGTTCGTTAGTCCGTTCCTTCGTTCGTCCGTCCCTTCTTTCGTTCGTCCGTCCGTCCGTTCATGCGTCTGTTCGTCTGTTCCTTCGTCCGCCCGTCCCTTCTTCGTTCATCCGTCCGTCTGTTCATTCGTCAATTCGCTAATCCGTCCGTTCGTTCGTTCCTTCGTACGTCCGTCCTTTCGTTCCTTCGTCCGTCGGTCTGTACGTTCGTGCGGCCTTTCGTTCGTACATAACATAACATGAACTTTGTTCAGTCTGTGCGTCAATGTCACGTATCACCCTTATCGCAACTGTTTCTCATAACGCCTCACTGTGGTGTGGTCTTATGTCAAATACATCTATCTTGGTCTGATGTGCGGATGTAGTATCTTTAAATGCGGCACATGTAATACAATAATTAATTCAAGCACGTACACTTAACAAAAAACACGATATTTCTTTATTTCCGTTATCAGTTTAAAAATGATGGTATTACTAAACAGTAAAACAGATTAATGCACTTGGCCGCTAGATGAATAATGTTATACAATTATTCTGGGCAATTTATTAATTCAAAACATGTTTAGTTGGTGATGTTATTCACGTCCAATAAATATATCAGTTCTTCCTATCAACCAGATGCCTGTTGTCTGCTACTATTTCTTATCATAATTGTATATATTACAATACACCATCAGCGGCCGCGCGCTTGGCCGCTGATTTTTTTTTGTGTGGATTGCATCAAATTAAAGGTCAAATTCCGATCTTGTATTACAAAAAACTGCCTTTTCTATAAATATATCAAGCACGTAACAAAAACAATACGATATTTCCTTATTTAATGTAGCATTTTGCAAAAGTAAAGCGCTTTATATATAATCATGTTTTATTATTTCTTTCTGGTTGAGTAAAAAAATAAAATATTTTTTTTATAACATATAATATTTGTGCATAATTTATAAAAAGGAATATAATGAAACACTTGATGTTTTATAATTTTGTTGTGCGCGTGCGCGTGCCATTGAACGTTAAGTTAAGCGAGAGATGGGAATTAAATTACCGTACACATAATTAAGAACTGAAACTATTCTGTCAGCTTGATTTATATATCATGTTTCATCGCGCCAATATATTAATTATTTCAAAAATTGTGTATAAAAGCAAAACGATTGAAATTATGTCCGAAACCCAGCTTTTCACATAAAATGACCTTGAACATAACGCCAGCAGACCCGATTGAATACACTTCATTTATTCCAATCAGGTAAATAACAAATACAATATTAAAACAGGGGAAGTCTACACTGTGTATTAGCAACCTGCTGTGATGATCCCTATCTTGTCAGCTCAATACACAGGCACCTGGCTACCGTACTGGAAAAAAAGGATTAACTGCCAAAATAACTGACTTCATTTATTGCTAAACTGTTGTGTACATTTAAAATTAACAACGAGAATGGATCAATATCACCGTTGCACATTTTTTTAATTTCACAGTAATCTGTTCTTTAAATAGTGATAGCCTAATTAAAGACGGCGCTAATAAAGAATAAAGTGTGAAGGTGGATATTAAGAAATAAGATCCATTTTCGCATGACACTGGCAGTATAGAATGTAGTCTTATATAAATAATACACATTTAAGACATGGATAAAAGATAAATAAGACACATTTGAATATCTCATTTCTTAAAAAAATAAGCACGTAGTCACAAATAAATAAGATACATTTAAGAAACAGAAATATATATATATATAAGATACATTTGCATATTTCATTTCTTAAAAAAAGCTTGTGAATCTGAAGCAATACATTTATTACTGACACATTATTCTTAAAGTCGACAGACAACATAAGTTCAAAGAGGGAACCACAATTAAATAAGATCCATTTTCGCATGATACTGGTCTAACGAATTTTTCAAACATTCAATTAATAGAGAGCAATATCTGGCTGTCATCATCGAACCTAGATTTGGTTGCAATGGAAGTCAAAATTGATATGTAATGTTTTGTTTTTCAACTTCTTGCTCCAGAAAATGTTTTTATTTACTTTCTCCATGTACATTAGTTTTAGCGTTATGATTAACTCAACACTAATGGTGAATTGAGTGTTAAAGATTTTTTATTAAAGTTATGTTCGGACCGTAAACTCAATTTTTGAGAAAAAATGAAATGAAATACAAATAATGTATCATCATCTTAACCCTTTACAGATGCTAACAAGTATTGCGATCTCAAACGCTTCTTATTACTTTTTTAAACATACCGTAGTGCGCAATTGTAAAATAATTTGATAAATACTGCAAGTAATGATTTTAATGACTTAACGAGTGTTGGTTTGTAATCAAATTTGTTTAATAATTCGCTCTCAATTAGAATCGCTTAAACGGTTGTGGTTGCATTGTTGATGACGTTAATTACACAGACTATACGACTTATAATATTAAATTCTGATTGAGCAAATACGACGTAAACTGATCATAATTTCAACAAAAGTGATAATCTTGATACAATTTATATTTCTATGCACTTGCTTACTCGAGCATTCAGTTGTAGGTTGGTAAACAAAACATCAAATAATCAAAAAAAGACTCGTACGTTGCTTAATTTATGTGTTTATTGTCACGAAATTGATTTCCGCCATCATTTTGGACCAATCGGCTCTATACTTTTAATACCATCGTTCAAATGCCTTCCACATGTGGCGGTTTAAAGCTACGCATCAGTTCATTAAAGTTTTAATATATATGTTTTCAGAGCGTAATTATTATGACGGGGGCAAACGACATCGGCAGGAAAAGTCCCGGCGACATAGGTCGTGCGATTGAATCATTGTGCCGTCACGTCCGGAACCTGTCACCGAGTGCCACAGTTTTTGTTTCGCACGTGTTGCCTCGGTGCGAGAATCGGTTCGACGGGTCCCTCACGCAGGACTTCATCTGTCGATGGAACAGAGATGCGGAGGCCGTCAATCAGGAGATAGAAGCGTTGTCATGCTCCTGGTTACAGCCAGTGCGACATCCGCGATTTTATGATTTGAATGGTAAGCAGCCGAACAATAAATTAAAATGATACTTTTTGTTAATGATTGTTTGTGCTTGGATTATAAATTTTGCGTTAATTTGCCATGATCAAAGTTGGCGTCTTAAAGTACGCTTCTATATTCACGACAGTTCCTTGAACAAATGCCTCAAATGATTGTGCTTACCTCTTCTTTGATACTATTTAATTGTAATCGATAGTCTAAATTGTTCATGTGCTCATCGCAAGACGTGTACTCGTGTAAATACAATGTATTTTCTGTGACAAAGGTAATATAATACAAAATAGTAAGTTTTTGTAAGATGTTATTATGATCGTACCGCTTTTACATGCATGCATACAAGGAAGAAATGCACATTTTTGTTTTCTTTATCAGGTCCAAACCGACGCCTCCTCAGCCGGGATGGGCTTCACCTCAGTTTTGACGGCACCGAGGAGGTGTGCCGCAATATGTACGATGCGGTCTACAGCCCCAGAGCTTCGGAAGCCACACCGTCATCTCCTGAGCGGCACTGCATAAACACCTCACTACTGTACATTGAAGTATAAATGCTTACAACAGCTCGGCCTACATCCACCACAAACAAGCCACCTATATTCACCACCACCAAGCAGCCAACACCCACAACCACCAAGCAGCCCACATCCACTTCATCCATCACCATCAAGCAGCCAACACCCACTTCATCCACCACCACCAAGCAGACAACACCCACTTCATCCATCACCATCAAGCAGACAACACCCACTTCATCCATCACCACCAAGCAGACAACACCCACTTCATCCATCACCATCAAGCAGACAACACCCACTTCATCCACCACCACCAAGCAGACAACACCCACTTCATCCATCACCACCAAGCAGACAACAGCCACTTCATCCATCACCACCAAGCAGACAACACCCACTTCATCCATCACCATCAAGCAGACAACACCCACTTCATCCATCACCACCAAGCAAACAACACCCACCACCACCAAGCAGTCAACACCCACCACCACCAAGCAGTCAACACCCACTTCATCCATCACCATCAAGCAGCCAACGCCCACTTCATCCACCACCACCAAGCAGACAACACCTACTTCATCCATCACCATCAAGCAGACAACACCCACTTCATCCATCACCACCAAGCAGACAACACCCAGCACCACCAAGCAGTCAACACCCACTTCATCTATCACCACCAAGCAGTCAACACCCACTTCATCCATCACCATCAAGCAGACAATACCCAGTTCATCCATCACCACCAAGCAGCCAACACCCACCACCACCAAGCAGCCAACACCCATTTCATCCATCACCACCAAGCAGACAACACCCACTTCATCCATCACCAAAAAGCAGCCAACATCCACTTCATCCACCACCACCAAGCAGCCAACACCCACCACCAAAAAGCAGTCAACACCCACTCCATTCATCACCATCAAGCAGACAACACCCATTCATCCATCACCATCAAGCAGACAACACCCACTTCATCCATCACCCAAAAGCAGCCAACATCCACTTCATCCACCACCACCAAGCAGCCAACACCCACCACCAAAAAGCAGCCAACACCCACTCCATCCATCACCATCAAGCAGACAACACCCACTTCATCCACCACCACCAAGCAGACAACACCCACTTCATCCATCACCATCAAGCAGACAACACCCACTTCATCCATCACCACCAAGCAGACAACACCCACTTCATCCATCACCACCAAGCAGACAACAGCCACTTCATCCATCACCACCAAGCATACAACACCCACTTCATCCATCACCACCAAGCAAACAACACCCACCACCACCAAGCAGTCAACACCCACCACCACCAAGCAGTCAACACCCACTTCATCCATCACCATCAAGCAGCCAACACCCACTTCATCCACCACCACCAAGCAGACAACACCTACTTCATCCATCACCATCAAGCAGACAACACCCACTTCATCCATCACCACCAAGCAGACAACACCCAGCACCACCAAGCAGTCAACACCCACTTCATCTATCACCACCAAGCAGTCAACACCCACTTCATCCATCACCATCAAGCAGACAACACCCAGTTCATCCATCACCACCAAGCAGCCAACACCCACCACCACCAAGCAGCCAACACCCATTTCATCCATCACCACCAAGCAGACAACACCCACTTCATCCATCACCAAAAAGCAGCCAACATCCACTTCATCCACCACCACCAAGCAGCCAACACCCACCACCAAAAAGCAGTCAACACCCACTCCATTCATCACCATCAAGCAGACAACACCCATTCATCCATCACCATCAAGCAGACAACACCCACTTCATCCATCACCCAAAAGCAGCCAACATCCACTTCATCCACCACCACCAAGCAGCCAACACCCACCACCAAAAAGCAGCCAACACCCACTCCATCCATCACCATCAAGCAGACAACACCCACTTCATCCACCACCACCAAGCAGACAACACCTACTTCATCCATCACCATCAAGCAGACAACACCCACTTCATCCATCACCACCAAGCAGACAACACCCAGCACCACCAAGCAGTCAACACCCACTTCATCTATCACCACCAAGCAGTCAACACCCACTTCATCCATCACCATCAAGCAGACAACACCCAGTTCATCCATCACCACCAAGCAGCCAACACCCACCACCACCAAGCAGCCAACACCCATTTCATCCATCACCACCAAGCAGACAACACCCACTTCATCCATCACCAAAAAGCAGCCAACATCCACTTCATCCACCACCACCAAGCAGCCAACACCCACCACCAAAAAGCAGTCAACACCCACTCCATTCATCACCATCAAGCAGACAACACCCATTCATCCATCACCATCAAGCAGACAACACCCACTTCATCCATCACCCAAAAGCAGCCAACATCCACTTCATCCACCACCACCAAGCAGCCAACACCCACCACCAAAAAGCAGCCAACACCCACTCCATCCATCACCATCAAGCAGACAACACCCACTTCATCCACCACCACCAAGCAGACAACACCCACTTCATCCATCACCATCAAGCAGACAACACCCAGTTCATCCATCACCACTAAGCAGCCAACACCCACCACCACCAAGCAGCCAACACCCACTTCATCCATCACCACCAAGCAGACAACACCCACTTCATCCATCACCAAAAAGCAGCCAACATCCACTTCATCCACCACCACCAAGCAGCCAACACCCACCACCAAAAAGCAGTCAACACCCACTCCATCCATCACCATCAAGCAGACAACACCCACTTCATCCACCACCACCACCAAGCAGACAACACCCACTTCATCCATCACCAAAAAGCAGCCAACACCCACTTCATCCATCACCAAAAAGCAGCCAACACCCACTTCATCCATTACCAAAAGCAGCCAACACTCACTTTATCCACCACCACCAAGCAGCCAACACCCACTACCAACAAGCAGCCAACACCCACTTCATCCATCACCACCAAGCAGCCAACACCCACTTCATCCATCACCAAAAAGCAGCCAACATCCACCACCACCAAGCAGCCAACACCCACTTCATCCATCACCATCAAGCAGACAACACCCGCTTCATGCATCACTATCAAGCAGCCAACACCCACCACCACCACACCCAATTCAACATCAAGAAAGAAAATCACAACCAACAGTAAATGTGCATATACTAATTAAACTATAATTAAAGGCTCCGAAGTAATGGATAACAATAATAAACTGTATGGAGGCGGTTCCGGGGCCATTCTGTTTTCGAAAACCGAACGCATTTTAACTGACAAAGAAGCAGCAGATATACTTGAACAAAACATAAGCGTTTCATATGAGCCCCCATATAGACCAAGTGGAGGTTCAGTATATTTATACAGTGATTCTGGGAAATCTAATCTTGCAGACGATTGGAAATCTGATGGCTACACTTCTATCAATAACTGCATTAACCAAAAATAAAGTAATATTTTCATAAAATTATAATAGTTGATGACTTATTATGCATTTTTCAAAGAACAGAATTTAAAACAAAGTACATTAACAAAATCTTCGTTTATATGTTGTTTTAAACCAAAACAAGAATCATTTGTGGCTTGGCACGAGATCAGGACAGCACCATCTTGTCAAGAGATTACTTCTTCATTATACAAGTGTAAAATTTGACACATTATAATCTGAAATTTGAGCTCTGAATTCCCAGGTGGGGACGAAGTTGCGACACTTTTCATGTTTAGTCTTTAACACCGATTTCGCAAATTTTGTCAATAAAAGCCAAACGATTTTATGATATGCAGTGCATGTAATGACCTACCTTATGACTGTAAGCCTCGCCACAAATGCCGTTGTAAATGGTTTAACTGCTTAACATGTACATAGGGTCGCAAAATGTAACAGGCAAAAAAACATAATGATATCATGGATGAAATGAAAAGACAAATCCAGCGTATTTCATAAAAAAATAATATGATTGAAAGGCCATTACATAACATAACAAGGTATGTGTTTGTAAAACACAATACACAATGTCCCCTTTTGAGCGATTTTGACCCATATATTTGACCTTTGACCTTGAAGGATGATCTTGACCTTTCACCACTCAAAATGTGCAGCTCCTTGAGGTACACATGCATGCCAAATATCAAGTTGCTATCTTCAATATTGCAAAAGTTATGATTTTGACCCATATATTTTACCTTTGACCTTGATGTTTTTGTAAAAAAGTGTGACATGTGCATAATACACCCCATTTAAAATCAATGGATGCAATGTAAAAAAGTACATTATTCACAGGGAGCTAGAGACAGACAGATTTGGAAACTAAAACAAGCAAATTCATTGACAATGTGAAAACAGTGCTGAGTGAGCATAGAATTTCTTGTATTCAAATGCTTGTGCAGAAACAACATAACATGTCTTCATTATATTCCCTTAAAATACTTTATCATGCTTAATATTCATAATTATTGATGAAAGGCTGATTAAAAAACAGACACAAGATATACATCAATGCCATTATAACCACATATTCACCCTTATAAATAAAACTGTATTTTTAAATTCTTTGATGAAAACTGACCTCTTAAGTCTTCAATTAAATACTTGATATGTTAAAAAGGTCCATCACAAGACAATTACTGGGCAATACATGTATATAGTCCGTGTTACCACCCACATACAGCTCAAACTGACGGTTAGATGTAAACATGGTAAGGTAAGGTTGCACCAGGATCTGCCAGGTTCATTTGTGAAATTCTGCAATAAAAATATATAACACAACACATTATTAATCAAATGATACACTGTTATCAACATGAAAATAAGATTTTTGTTTTGTACATAATTTATTTCTGTTCCATCCAGATATGCATAGTGAAAAGAGCTAAGGCATTTTTGTTTAATAAATTCTGTTAGTTTTTTTTAAACATCCGCATGCCATGGATAAGATAATCAATAAATCATATGTTGTTTTTACTAATGGAAAAAAATAGAATAAATACTAAACACAAATGAGGTAAACAATACATGGTGTAAGTCATACCATACCTGCTAATTACAGTATAAGCACATCTTTTGGTACTATGTCATTATTCCCAATCAGTATGTTATGATGTGGATCAGCTTTGGACACATGCCCCTACATGTATATCATTGGAGTTCTTCACTGAAACAACAAGATACAGGCCTTAACAAAATTATTGCAAAATATATATGTGTGGTTTTAATTATATTTAAACATAATATATTACAAATAAAAAAAAATGCCCGCACAAGTATTGAATCAGCAGGCTTTCTACTGCCTCTCCACAAAAAACTAGGGCAAAAGTAGGGCAAGATTTTAGCAAAAAGTAGGGCAAAGTAGGGATTTTTACTGTTAAAAAGTAGGGCTAAATAAGAAAATTATTACAATTTTTTAGCAGGAATAAACGTTAAATTGATACATATCCTAGTCCATCTGATGCTGTGAGAATGCCTTGATCTGCCCATCCTTGAAATATAGGCACCTGAAATTTTTATTTCTCATTTAACAGAATGGAATACAATAATTAACATGACATTCAAAACATACACTGTTGATCTTATAAAGCAAAGAACAAAAGCTCTAAGTATTACCCCTTTCCTCCATAAATATGTACTAAACTTCACCCAGTATGAAAATATAAGTTAATAAGTATTCTTGCATTAGAACTAAAACAAAGAATTTTCTCACCACAGGCAAAAGTGAAGAATTATATTTTTATTATTACTGTATAAGCCAACAGAGACTAAGGTCTATTCAGTTTGCTAAGGTGTTAAAATGAGTATACATGGAGTAAAGGGTTAAGCAAAAGTAGTTTCAAACCAAACAGGGTTGTCATTATGATTGCAAAGGATTATGTGGAATAGTAACTGATTAGCCCAGGGATCAAGGGGGGCCGCCAACCTTGTGGGTCCAGGGCAAGGCCCTGGTAGGGAGGCCAGGGGAGCGAAGCCCCCCGACCGTAAACAAATTCTAGACATTTTAGGGGCAAAAAACTGCTATTCTCAGAGCACAAAAAGTTAAAATGAGGTCTAAAAAGAAGAGAAAATTTTAAGATTTTCACATTTTTAGTATACTTTACAATGTAAAAACATATTATATTGATAGATCTTTGCATGTTCCAATTCTATCCATTAGTCAATAATCTATTATTATTATGATTTCTTTTTCAAAACCAAAATACTGCCAATATTGACAATGAATGTTTTAAAGAATTAAGTAAACACAAATGTCCGCCATTTAACGCAAATGCATATACAAATTGAATGATTAAGAGTGGTTACGAGTAATTTTTATGTTAGTGAAACTGACTAATTATAGTATTAAAATGGACATTGTATGGATCCAAGTTGTTAGTATGTCACTGCTGCAACATGGTATTGGCACAAAGCAAAAGGCTGGTCAAAGCAGTTGGTCAATGCAGTGTCTTATATCAAACTACAAATGCCACGGTTTTAATCAAATTCTAATCAATGTATTAATTTCAAAGTATATGTGTGTCCATAGGACATAGATGCCCCGCTAAATCAGGGGCCATAACTCCATAGATATCTATACACTTGCATCAAAATACTCAGGTATACAAGTTCACATGCTGACAACTAGTCACAGAAAGATGGCTCTAGCAGTTATACTTTTGAGTTCTGCGCGACACAAACTTTGGGCTATGGACAGTCAGATGGACGGACAGACAAACAATGGCAAATAACCCCTCCCTTTTTTGTGGTGTCATACAAAATTATTAATGATTAATATGACAGTTCAGAAAAGTGACTTAACATATAAACTTAAAAAGTATTTTGTAAGAAAGCAAAGCAGCAGCTGCAATTACGAATTAAACCCTTTTAAGGTTTAAAACACCGCAGGGCATTTGTGGGTTCCCTCAGTTAGTAGTATCATTGGGATAAAAAGAAACTTTGCAGTATAAAGTCTAGCTAAAGCGTGCATATCTGTCACCTCTATTTGGAGAAGCACATATGTTATGATTAAATAGAACATACATGTATTTTCACAGTGTAAAAAGATATAATCTTACCTAAAGACCAGTATGTCTCACTCTGTACTGACTAGCCAAGGAACCATGGTGCTTTCAAGGATGGACATCACAAGGTGATCCCCCAAACACATCTGAACTGTACTCATTACAAAAGATTCATAATGGATGGAAATTCTGAAAATATCTAAAGAAGAATCATGTAAGCCTTTATTTTACATTTTATTTATTTTACTTGCAAAATGAAAAAGTAGGGATAATAGGGCTATTTTTGAAAAAAGTAGGGAAAAGTAGGGTTAAGAAAAAAAGTAGGGAAAAATAGGGAAAAGTAGGGACCAGTAGAAAGCCTGAATCAGGAAACAATCTAACCAATATTCCAAAACATATGAGCAGACAACCTTTAAATTGTCTTAAACTGGAAACTATAGTCTCTAAAGTGACTTCCAAATTTGTGTTGTTCTACATTCTATATTTCTATATTTGTTTTAATGAATCATTATCTTTGCGCATCACTGTTTTAATTTCAACTTGATCATGAACACTTAACTGACATTGATAACGCATTCATTAATTCTGGTGTTACAAATAGAATTGCCATTGCTTACAGTCCATTACAGGATTGCACACAGATTTGTAACACAAATTTTATTATACATGTACAGTCAAGTTACCATTACAGGATCAGTAGCGTAATAAAGTTGTTCTGGTAAAAAGGAATAAATGTTTTGAGACTTCTTTTACATCAGTTTGATTAAATATTACCTTTGCTCACTGATTCAGCATATAGTCTTATTTTAAACGCAGGCAAAATGTATTTGTGATACCTTTTTTTTCGCAGCAGAATTCATGCATTAACAGATCAGTTGTAGCCATAACAGATCACGTGATCGAAACCACTCAGGGGGCCTCTACCACGCTATTTGAACTGTCGAAACATGAACTGTGTTGTTTACAATGCCCAAATTACATTGCCAGTTATAAATTATATTCATTTGTTTTTTGTTATTAATTGTTTTCTATATGGGATTGAAAATGCTGTGTTCAAAATATCATCCAAAACTGACAACTATTTATCGGGAAACGCATTCTTGAACATGAAAATGATCCTCTATGGGTAATGATCCGGTAATGGTATCTTGACTGTATCTACTACAACCCTAATTCCATATTCATTTGACAGTCTTTCAGCAGAGCTCCAGATAAGGGTCGTATTTTCGTAATTACGAATTATTTTCAAGTCCGTTACGTATTTATTTTAAAATCTTGTCGTACCATTAAGAATTACAAAATCAAGTTACGAATATTATTTTTACATTGGTTCGTATCGATTTTTATTGAGTTCTTTCCGCGTATTAAAGATCTTTGCGGTGCTTATATAGAATGTTTTTCGGGTTTGTTTAACAAAGCGCATTTTTTTTCCAACAAAAGTGGCGTATACAGCCTATCTGTCAAAAAAAAAATGGCGGCGCCCAGAGAGCGTCCTAAAAACACGCTTTTAACATATTGTACGCAAAGTGAGCCGAAGTTAAATGCTTAGAAAGACATTATAAAAAAGATCTTGTACGATGTTGTATGTTCAGTTGCCGACACAGTCGGAAAAGCTAAACAAAAACGCGACACGCCGGGTCCAAACTTAAACACACAAAAAACATTGAACGAGTGAAAGGCACAAGTCCCGTGGCTAATCGTTGAAAAGATTGAAAGGGAGACCTGTTTTAATTGTGAAATATGTAAAAATTCATCTAAGGCATGCAATCTAAGCACAGTTTGGGCATATGAAGGTATTTGAAAAATAAAATTGTAAAATACTGAAAAGACGCTGTTGAACTCTTATAAATAAAGTTGCTAGTATGTTTACTTTGATTTTTTTTTGCATGAAAATAGCCATCATTATTTATTTTTAGGTCATTTAGAGAAAATAAGAATTATTTTCCAATACTTAGTAGTAAGTTAAGAATAAAATTTCAGAGTTAAGAATTCTTTTTGAAAATCTGGTAGTAATTTAAGAATTTCACAAAACCTTATCTGGAGCTCTGTTTCAGTTATCAATTGATCAACAGTTATACAATCATCTTAAAAATAAATAAAGTAAAAGTAAAAAACTTTGAGAAGCATATAAGCACTAAACTTTATCAAAGATGTGTTACTACAGTTGATGTCATTTTAAAATCGTATAATAAGAAATGATTTGACAGATAAATTGTGAAGCGTTTAAGATTTTGACAACTGTGTAACAGACAGAAATATCCGCTAAAATCGTCATTATGAGAGCCAATACGTCTTATAATCACGTTATGATTGATGAAATATTCTTTTTACAGGAATTTTTTTATTCCACATACTACTTCTTGAAGCAAACAAACTGAAAATCTATGAAAAAATATACCTTGGCAAAATCCAGAAAGTTTATCCGAAAATTAACAATGTTGATCTGCCGTTCCATGCCCTACTGTTTTGATTGTTATATTAACTCAGGTTAATCTACACCATAAAATATAAAAATAAAAAAGGTAAATAACCATTTATCATACTTAACCAATATTTAAGTATCCATCGTGTATTTTTAACATCAAAAAATAAAATTAAAATAACTAAACCATAATAAACACCTTTTTCAGTCGATTCGTGTTTTTGTTGACATGTGTCACGGTTTACAACTGTTTCTTTTTTCGAAAGAAAAACAAGGTCACATTATGTACGCACCGTTTTAGTGTTGAAAGGAAAAGTGCAGACGTATGGTTTCTTGAATTTTGCAGATTTTGTTTGGTAAACACAATGTTCATTGATGTAATATTTTAGTATAGTGTGTCCTTTACAAAAGTAAGAACGCTCAGAAACCATATTGATGCGTACCATATAAAAATGCATTAAAGTTGCAACTCGTGATTTAGTAAATACCAGACATGTGGTGACCCATATTCAGGAATGTGGGGGTTGTCTCAAACTACATATAAACTAAATTAAAGTTGTCCAATATGCATATATATCAATATGTATCATAACAACTGAAACATTACAAGAAATTTACAGTAAAAAAAAGTAAATTAAATAAGAATACAAAAAAATGTGTTCCATATGTAAATTTAAACAATCAGATAATTTTATTAAAATCCATGTAAATTAGAAAAAGTTGTTTATGGATTGTTTGCTCTTAATTATAATGAGTAACTTAATTATTTTATTTAATGAGCTCCCAAATTCCTCGTCAAGAGATGCACATTTGAATAAGATGGTGTATATTCTTTAAAGAATTACATTCTTTGCCCACATATATATTGTAAAAACACTAGACTTGTCAGTTCTCGCTTTTAATTAAAACAAATTCAATACTTTTTGTGTTTTTGTTATGAGATATATTGCACAAATGATAACATAATGCGTAGACAATGGTCTCTGTTGAAATCATGTAATATCTTATTGGGAAACTTTAAATGATTGTTACTATAATAAAAGATTCATATATAATTTTAAAAAAGGGCTGCTTTATCAAATTAATGGTTGTTTAATTGTTTACCTTTATTTCCCGGAGTTATCATAGTGACACAACTATGTAATCTAAACAGAATTGGGATGGCACACCATGATTAATGTATCTAGTCTGTACACTCATTATATTATGTTCAATTCTTAAAGTAAATCAGTGCTAAGTATAGGTCTCTTTTTAGAGCAAAATGGGGAGGCCCCGTAGCCCAGCAAGAGGCAGTGAGAGCCCAATCAAATTAAGAAAAGTATTCTCCCTCCAAACCGCTTCGGACACGGTCAATTTGCATTGTTTCAGTTAATCAAATGGATATTGGTTTTTGAAAATTCAAATGACGACATATTAAAAAAGTAACGTTTATCAAGTTAATAAAAATGATATGTCTAATTTTTAAATGTCTTCTATATGAACCTTATTGTCGTGTTTCGAAGGCCTTGACCTAAGCGCATGCCCCAAGGACGGCTGTCAGAACGGTCACTATTGAGATGGCGTCAACTGCGTTAGAAAGGACCGTTGCCATTGTCTGATCAACGGCAAAATAGTCATGGTTTAAGTCAATATATAACGATAAACTTACTCAGTAATTTTACGTGAAAGCTTGATAAAATGTTATTGGCACGTACAGTGTTTCTGAAGAATTATCATAGTGCAGTCTTGTTTTATTAATTTGTTTTCAAAACAACAACTCAAAAATTTATTTGTAAGACCTTATTTTTTGTTTATTTTAAAACCAAAATTGTACACTTATTTCTACTTTATAATGTTTACGACGAAACAATCTGAACTTCTCGACTAAAACGTTTGTAGAATGAAAATGACGCTTTGCAAGTAAACATCATTTCGGCCAATTTTTTAACGTATATAATTAATCCTTATTGATATCTGAAAAAACACTATTCTGCGGATCATTAGAAAAAAAACGCCAATGTTTGTTATTATCAGATATATATTTTTATTTATTGCATATCCTTTTTCCTCTTGGTTGCAGTCAGGCGGTTTCAAGGAGGGTGCAAACTGTGACATGTGTCAGCGTATCGCCGGCGAGGTCATGTGCTCGCCCAAGATGTGCGCCCCGTGCCCACTAGGATTCTTTCTAGTGAGGCTCAATTGGTCATTGTCGGCTCGAGAACTTCCTAAATGTACCCCGGGTACTCTTAAGTATACGGAAATGTACCCCGGGTATGGAAAATATACTAAAACGTACCCTGAAATTCTTACTCTAAATTGGTTTTTTTTAAATTAATTATGTTCATATTTATGTCAATATTTTGTAAAATGACCTCTATATTATGAGAACTCATCCTCACAAAATCATGTTGAGGCAGGTTTTATTCAAAAAGAGTTTCGTATTCCGTAGTGCGCCATTGGATTTTGGGCAGGAATAAAACTCGGGTAAAGTCTAAATTGGCCGGGTACTCTTGAGTATATTCTCCGTACCCGGGGTACATTTAAGTAGTACTCAAACCGACAATGAACAATCAAGCGTAAGTAGATCTTTGTGCATGCTCGTTTGAATGAAAGTCGCGGATGTGCATTTTGTTACATATTATTCATGCAAAGTATTAGTTATTTAGTGGAAGATGTCCGCACATTATGTTGTGATTCCGTCAAACTTGTTCACGTAGATTGTAGTGTGCACCTTACACTGCGAACCGTCTAGGAAGGACGTTAACCAAGTAATGCGTTATTATAAACTCATAGCTTATGGCTTTCCCCTTGAGGTGAGAATGAGAACAGTGCCTATAATGACCGCTATGTTTACACAGGACAACATGAATTTCTCGTGCGCACCAAGCCTGCCTGAAGAGTTCAAGTGCGGTAACGGCATGTGCATTACACTGCAGCGGTGCTGTGACAGCGTCATAGACTGCATCGATGAAGAAAAGGACTGTGGTAAGCAGTGGCTGTTACATTAACGTGTCAGATGGTTAAAGTGAGTTGAAGCGAGATCATACTTACTGAGTTCCCTGGCTGAATTCTTACATGTGATGTTATACTTTTAAGCAATAAATGCTCTATGCGTATTTTGTTTTAAAGACAGATTGTGAACAAAATCAAAGATATATCAAACGTATCATTATGAATTTCTTTACAAAATGTGTATTGCTAATAATGTCAGAAACTCATACCGCAATTATTTACAATTATAACACTTTTACATGTTTTGATAGGCTGACTAGAAATGACGCATTAGTCTTGTTGTAGTTGTGATTAACATTGAGCGTTTGACTCATGGGCAAATGCAATTATTCCTTAACACATTTCAGTGTCGACTCCGCGCTTTGTCCCGCCCACTGGCGCCACGGAAACGCCCACTTTGATCCCGCCCATGACGTCACTGTATCACGGCACGCACACTGTAATACCGCCTTCAGTCACTGGAGATCCTACACTGGTATGTGCTATAGCTTACGATTTTGTTTGTGTTCTAAACCGATTGTGTTGCAAAGATATATACTATAATACATTTTGTTTTGCTTTAAACACGGCGTTAATTTACAATTTCCACCTTTTTGTGCAGCAAAAATATTTAATTTAAAGTTCATAACACAAGCTTAGCTGTTAAAAAAACTCATGTAGGTTTTTAAACGTCTGATTATCATTTTCATTATTAGTAAAATCGTAAAACAGCTTTTACCATTTACCGAAATGTTCGTATTAACCATTAAGGTAATAGATACACGAAATGGTACTAAAATGTCTATTATTTTTACATGTATTTCTATATTTAGAATATTTCTTACAGAAATTCACTTAAGCAAACAGCGCAGACCCTGATGAGACGCCGCATCATGCGGCGTCTCATCTGGGTCTTCGCTGTTTGCCAATACCTTTTTTTCTAGACGCTAGACATAAATGGGTTAATTGCCTGCACCAGCAAGTGGTCCACCTGGCTCAACAGAGACAAACTGCAATATGGCGACGGTGACAGAGAAGTCATGACTCAGAGCGAGCTAGCAGCCATCTGTCCGGCTGGCAAGATCATCGCTGTGGAATGTCAGGCAGTGGACGGTATGACCTTCTACAGTTCTTGGGAAGTAAGCACAGTGCTCTATTGAGGGCGTTTCTGTGTGTCTGAACGCTGACAATGACCCGATCCCATGAAGTGACTACCAGATCAGATACTTCTGCTGCACATGGGAAGGTGATTGCAGTTAGGAGAAACTTTGGTAGCAAATGTGCTCAGCTAATTAGTATGATAGAATTTGATTTGACGAACCTGTTGTGTTAACTCTTTTAGTGCTGGAACCGAATTTTAAAGGCCTTTGCAAACAGTTTGGATCCAGATGAGACGCCACAGAACGCGGCGTCTCATCAGGATCCAAACTGTTTGCTATTCTGATAGTGGTCTTTGAAAAAAAAGTCAAAGAAAATGCTAATTTTAAAAAATCAGCAGACAACATTTTAGCAAACAACATATTTCCCAGCATGCAAAGGGTTAAAACATTCATAGACTGTCAGTTATGCTCTACGAGCTTAGTAGGCGGGTTAATAAATCTCTTGGCGTATTACTTATTGCCATAATCAGTGTTTCAGAAGAACACCATGCAATATCGTCAACTGTGTAGCATTTATAGTAAACATGTTACTTCATGTTTTCAATTTGTTACAATGCAAAATTCGTTGCTAGTCGTGTTGAGAAAGTACGGGTTGATGAAGTACATGTTGATAAAGTAAGTGTTGATAAAGTACGTGTGTTTTTTTAAGAAAGTATGTGTTGATAAAGAACGTGTTGAGAAAGTACGTGTTGTTTTTTCAGAAAGTACGTGTTGAGAATGTACGTGTTAAAGATCATGTTTAAACCTTTGTTTTTATTCTGTGATTCAGCAGGGTTCTGTAAACAAAATAAAAATATATTATAATTGTAAAGATTGAATCCTTTATTCAGGTTTTGAAAAAAAAAACAATATGTGTTCCAAAAAAAGGGGCATTTCATTGCAAATGCTCTATATAATATTCACTTCATGCAAATGGATAAGTTCTTGCTTGTCATTCAGGGACAAAATTGACCATTCATATGTTCTAATTGTAATGTTAAATCGAATCACATGACTGATTTTCTTTTTAATTAACTCTAAAAATATTGCGTTTAAAAAAAAAATAATATTAAAGCAGTTTAAATGCAGCAGTTATAATGAGGCTTCTAATCCCTAGGCATGCTTATGCTAGTGTTAACCCCCATACTATATGTATTTCTCCCCACTTATCAGCAGGAGGTCTCAGAAATAGCGCTGTTTGGAGCAGTATTAAGGTAAAATAAGTGCCAAAATTAGCCCCCCAGGTAAGTCAGCATCATTAATATTCCTTCACTGCCTATTGCTGACCCAGACATCTGACATAGAAGTGAATCCAGGCCCCCAGGTAAAAGAAAACGAAAATACCTCGAGATATCCTTGTGGAATTTGTGACACAGAAGTTACTTGGAAACAACAAGGTATTGCCTGTGACCAATGTTACGTCTGGTATCATGCTCATTGTCAAGGGATAGGAGATTCAACTTACTTCTGCCTGTCTGACTCTCGGTTTATTTGGCACTGTACTAAATGTTGCAACTCAAACTTCTCGCAACCCCTATCTGATTCCCTAAATAGTCTGAGTGAAAATACCATATATTCTCCACTGCATTCGCTAAGCACAGAAGAAAGCTCAAAAACTAGTGGTCACATGCTTGACACTAGTCATCCAAGCCCTAGAACAAGGTCAGTCGCCACATCAACACCCAATGCTAAGAAAAAAAAAGGTTAAACCCCCTAGGCCCCCAAAACTTAAACCATTGGAACGCCTCACCATCCTATATATAAATTGCCGCTCGGTTGATAATAAAATCCCAGATCTGCAACAGGTAATCTCACAGACCAAGCCAGACATCTTGTGTCTTACAGAAACATGGCTCAAACCCGAAATAAATTCTTCGGAAATATTTCCGGATCATCTTAATTATAATGTTTACAGGGATGACAGGCTAAATAGCAAAGGAGGAGGGACCCTGCTAGCTATCTCCCGTTCCATCACCAGTCAGGAACAACCCGACCTAAACTCCAAGAGTAATGCGATCTGGGCAAAGATCTCCCTTAAAGGTATCAGAGACATATATATCTCTTCCTTCTATAAACCTCATGAGAACGATGAGGAGTCCCTTAATGATTTATGGTCAACAGAAAGAAAGATTCCCAGAAATAGCTCAATCTGGATCTTGGGTGACTTCAACATGCCCAGTATAAATTGGTCAACCGAATCCATCATAGAAGGCTGCAGGCATAGAGATATCTATATCTCCCTACTGGAAAACCTATTAGACCTAAATCTCCAACAAATGGTCACTTCCCCCACCAGAGGTAACAACACCTTAGATCTTTTCTTTACAAATGTTCCTGGTCAAGTCCACAGCACCACTACATTGCCCCCTCTAGGTTCATCAGATCACGACATTGTATTTCACGAGATGAAGGTTAATAGAGGCCGTCCCCTACAAACTGTTAGAGAAGTTAAAAGCTATAGGAAAGCTGATTGGTCAAGCCTCAAAAATGACTTTAATAAATATGCAAAATCCTTTCTAGCGTGTAACCATTCTGACCCAAATTCTGCTTGGTCGTCTTTTAAGAGTGAACTCACACGTCTAAGCTTCATCCATATCCCATCAAAACAAACTAAGGCACGTCGTGATCTGCCCTGGATAAACCCCTCCATCATACGCCAAATTAGGAAACGCAATCGACTTTACTCCAAACTTAAGAAGTCAACCACTCACTCACCTGACCTGTTACAGAAATTTAAGAAGCTCAGAGGTCAGATCCAAAAGCAAGTTAGAAACTCTTACTGGTTGTATTTAGACCAGGTCATATTCTCAAATGCCTCACAACCAGGGGCGAATAAGAAATTTTATTCTTTCGTCAAGTCAAACAAAACAGAAAATTGTGGAGTAGCCCCCCTCAAAAGTGATGGTCAAACCTTTACCGACCCAACAACCAAGGCAAACATATTAAACAAACAATTTGAATCAGTCTTCTCTCGCCCACAGCCACTGAGCCTCTCTCAGTCCTGTAAACAGATACTCACCCCACAAAACCACCCAAAGATGCAAAATGTCACTATCACCGAGGATGGAGTACGGAAACTCCTTAAAGGTTTAAACCCCAGCAAAGTATCAGGACCCGACCAGATCTCCCCAAGGTTACTAAAGGAACTTCACCATGAAATAGCCCCTGTCCTGACCCATATCTACCAAATTTCTTTGAAATCAGGTATTGTCCCGAATGACTGGAAGCACGCAGTCATTGCTCCAGTGTTCAAGAAAGGCCCTAAATGCAACCCCAGTAACTATAGACCCATCTCACTAACCTGTCTTGCTTCTAAGCTTATGGAGCATATACTTGTCTCCAATATCATGTCTTTTTATGACGAACATAATATTTTAAGTCAATTTCAACACGGGTTCAGATCAAAACATAGCTGTGAAACCCAGCTCATTAGTTTTTCTCAGGAAGTCTATGACAACCTAGAACAAGGTCAACAAACTGATATTATAGTCATGGACTTCAGCAAAGCCTTTGACAAAGTCGACCATCACAAACTCCTCATGAAACTTCATAGACTAGGGATACACCCCGAGACCATTTGTTGGATAAGGTCATTCCTATACGGTCGCACCCAACAGGTTGCCGTCGAGGTCCATAACTCTGACAACCTTCCAGTCCTATCTGGCGTCCCCCAAGGCTCGGTCCTCGGACCTTGCCTGTTTCTATCATACATTAATGACTTCCCTGACAGTGTTAAGAGCAAGGTTAGGCTTTTCGCAGATGAAACTATTGTTTATTTAACAGTTAAATCTACCCAAGATGCACAAACCCTCCAAAAAGATCTCTTAAATCTTGAAAACTGGGAATCCGATTGGTCAATGGAATTCAACCCCGACAAATGTGAAATCCTTAGAATCAGCCGCAAAAAACATCCTTTCCTTTTTCCCTACAAACTTCATGGTATAGAACTAAAAGCCACAGAGACTGCAAAATACCTAGGTGTCACCATAAGTAAAGACCTGTCTTGGATCAATCACATAAACAACATAACATCAAAGGCCAGTAATTCACTCAGATTCATTAAAAGAAATATCAAAACTTCAAATAAAAAGGTTAAAGAGACTGCCTACAAAACGTATGTTAGGCCCCAGTTAGAATACTGTTCAACTGTTTGGCATCCTTGGCAAAAATATCTCATTTACAAAATTGAACAAGTCCAAAGATCAGCTGCCAGGTATGTTTGTAATGACTACAACTATACCAGTAGTGTTACCCAAATGTTAAATGATCTCAAATGGCAAACCCTAGAACAGCGTCGTAACATAAGTAATGTCACATTATTATACAAAATCCAAAATAATCTTGTGTGGGTTGACCATCACCACCTGACACCCACCAGAAACCTGAACTACCTGGTACCGTACTCAAGGACACAGTATCACTCGAATTCATTTTTCCCACGTAGTATTCGTCTGTGGAATGGCCTGCCTGTGTCCTTACAAGCTAGTCCCAGTTTAGACATCCTTACTGGGCAGCTGCATCCTTTCCACCAGTTCTAATCTATTGTGTTTTTAACTTTTTATCTTAGTCTTGTAGCTTCTTTTATCTTTTTATCTGTACCTAGTAAATTGCACTGAACATATCTTTAACAGCTATTTTCTGACAACGCGCCGGCTTCTGATAATCGTTCAACGATTGTATAGCAGTACCATGTAGATGTAGATGTAGATAATTGTCAATTGGTCAATCGCTCCGTGTGCGACAGACTATGCACTCTTGTTCTCAATATCTCTGCTACAGAATTGAACACCCTGCCAGGCGGTCATATTAAGCCCAACACACCCACATTAACTCCCGCGTGCAGACCTACCAAAAACACAATACCTCGGTTAGACCTCTCATTGCCTATAACTTAGAACCAGCTTAATTAAATTAGAAGTCAGAATGAAATGCTTAAACTTACTTTAGCGTTAAAAGTGAAACCGTTGAAGAAATTACGCGAATTACATATAAAATGTCAACATTTCATTGCATAGAAAACAGTAAAGCTGTGATTGGTGATTGTATCTAGTGGAGAAAACTGTACTAAATGCAAATTAAATTGAATGTAGTTGTATTATAGACAACGTCTTTACAACCACCCACATTGTTTCCACAACACAAAAGACATCCTTTAAAAATGTAACGTGGTGTTGATAGTATTCTCCCAACACAATTCTTAAAAAGTCACGTGGTATAGGCACTGTGGTTTTAGTGCACATATCTAAGCATGCTAAAGTGTTGAAGCGCTAAACAACAGTATTGATACAGTCTTATAGTAGTGTGTGGCCCAAAATTATGGATTTGTCACCTGATTTGAAATACACTAGTCCACTAGTTTCTTGTGTAAAACAAATGTACTGGGACATAATCTCAGTCTAGGTTTCGAAACATAATTTTATTCTCAATATGAATACAAATAAATTATTGTTTGTTCCTCAAACAAAAAGTGTACGAGTATTTACTTGATTGTCTTTTTCCAGTTTTGGACCGATGCTCAGCGCTTTGCCGGCTGTCCGGCTGGCAAGATCACCGCTGTGGAATGCCAGACAGTGGACGGTATGACCTCCTACAGTACTGGGAAAGTAACGCAGTGCACCGTCGGGGGCGGTTCTTTGTGTCTATGAATCTCTGACAATGACCCGATCCCGTGCCGGGGCTACCAGATCAGATACTATAGCACGTGTGAAGGTAATTACTTGTAATCCGTTGAATGTTAATATTAAATTGCTCAAGTTGACCATTGAAACTTGAAAAAAAATCTAACTTACATACAGTATACAGATATGTGTAACAATAACTGCACTCGTAGTTTGGCGAATCGTGATATTGTTTTATCCCTTTACGAATCACACACATTTAAATGTAACTTTAAATTTTAAACCTTTTTGCCTTGACGTCGGCAAAAATACAAGTCCTCCGGTCACAATATCATGTGGCACACCCACCGCAGCGCTTGGAGTCACCGCAAGAACTCTAACAGTGTCTGGTAAGAAAATGTGTAGCTGCCTTCATTTATCCACAGAAAAGGCAATTATGTTAAGATAAACGATTTACATTACTCACTAAGATTAGATTCAGGAATAAGAAATAAATGATTGGAAATCTTTACGCGAATAAAACTGAATGTTGCTGTTCCCCTTCAATAGTTTTTGCTAAGAATCATGTCACAATGATTTTTGACACATATCTATATATAGTTTGTTTATCTCTTTCCGTGCTGGAACCGAATTTTAAAGGCCTTTGCAAACAGTTATGATCCAGATGAGACGCCAGAGAACGTGGCGTCTAATCAGGATCCAAACTCTTTGCTATTCTCATAGTGGTCTTTGAAACACATCAAAGAAAATGCGTATTAAAAAAAAACAGCAGACGACATTTTAGCAGACAACAAATTTCCCAGCATGCAAAGGGTTGATTATCAAAGACAACGATATATAGGACCTGCATCAGTCGTACGGTTTTGTGATTGAAGCATCAACACAAAGTAACACGAATCTAATACACATTTATAAGAAATTTTGTTTACATAAAATTACGTCGTTGTTTCCTGTAGCTACGCCATACCGCACGAATGCGTTACCCCAGCATGTATCGGCGCATGGTCGTCATGGATCAACACAGACACCCAGACGGCGTTGGTTACCAGTACAGTCGCACTTGACATTGATCTAGATATGTGTCGTGCTCTGAGAAAGCTGGACAAATGCATGTGCGTAAAGTGTCCTCCCAGATTAGCCTGTGCAGTCCGCACAGGCTAATCCGGGATAACACTTTCCGTCTAAACTGGATTTTTGCTAAGAAGAGACAACATTTAAACGAAAAATTCCATAAAAGCGGAAATTGTCGTCCCTGATAAGCCTGTTCGAACTATTACTTAATTTGGTTTGAAATGTCTTTGTGTTGTTCATATATGTTTTTTTGAGTCATTTGTATAGGATTGTTGGAAAGATAACGTAAAATCTAGAAATTGGGTTAACTCAACCTGTGCACGCGTTTGTTTATCATTTGTTTTTCTCCTACCAGTCAGAAACGGGTATATTGGAGTAATCTATCACAAGCCTTGTCTTTGTCGGTCGGTCAGTTTGTTTGCATTAAAGTTTGTATGGAGTTTCTGCAGCAAGTTCTGAGTTATTACACACTAAATATATAAATGGTGCGATGGTCTTAGTCACGTTTTATGACAAATATCTTGTTTATATCTGATTTGTTTGCTTATTTGACCTTTCAGCCGTGTAGCACCGCCCAGAAGGCTGTGTACTGCCCAATGGGCAAGGTGACCTCTATCAGGTGTGCCACAGTGGACGGTATCGCATCCTACAGTACCGGGGAAATACAGCAGTGCACGCTGGAGACCGGATTTAGATGTATGAACGACAACAACTTCCCTGCTACGTGCAGTGATTAAAAGATCAGATACTCGTGTGACTGCAAAGGTGTGCACATGTATTTGCTACTGGGTTTATTCCGAAAATGAAGAACAAGTCGCGATATGGGAACACCAGGCGTAATGCATGTGCGTTAAGTATCGTACCAGATTAGCCTGTGGAGTCCGCATCGGTATATCAGGGACGATTTACCCTGATAATGCCGCTTTAATGGCATTTGTCGTGTGGAGTATCTTTAAAACGGAAATCAAGTCTATGTGACAGTATCGTCCCAGATAAGCATATGCGGTCTAGTAAACACATGTAATCTGGGCGATATTAAACGCTCAAGCATTAAGCCTGGTTTTCCCCGAGCGAGACTTGTTTATTTCTTAAAGTTGTTATGAACATACACATTCTGATTAATATTTTTTCATAGCAAAAACCATTCTAATTGGTATGGAATCTGATATTTATTGTTTTATTATGTACCCATATTGTAGTTAGAGTAGACATATTAAGGGAATAAGTATATATACCTGCTGAATGACATAAATTGTATAGTCATGCTAGTGTGTCCAATACCTGACCTATTTTTATTCCAACATCGTTTAATATTTCAAAACCTGAATCCATAAATGTTGTTTTTGCTCCAATTGCAGTGTGTACAAACTTAATTCCATCATCTTTAAATCAACGCGAATCGACGGCCCATGCCTATGCACCAAAAGGCAAATACAACGAGTGTTTTAAAATTCCAGCCTGGTTCCACCTGGAATCCATATAAACGTGAGTTGTTTGCAGTTGGTATGTTCAGTTTCAACTCAAATGTTAATTATATGCAGTAGTTTGTTTCCATGTATAATGAAGCGTGTCGTACTCGCATTGAAAAGTTCAATATAAAATCATTATCATAATGATACTAAGACATCAAATCGGTAATAATGGAAGTGATAAACAAGTAACTGTGTACATACTTCCTTATTAGAATGCATTCAATTATAAATGAGTTAAACTAAATCTACGCTTCAAACGGTATACTAAGTTTACGTCCGAACAAAAATAAAGAGGAGAAAGAAATGAATAACCTCAAAAAATTATCAGTCAATATAACTTTTGCCTTCCTCCCTGAAAAACAAATCTTATTTTCACATTATATTATATTATATTATATATATATATATATATATATATATATATATATATATATATATATATATATATATATATATATATATATATATATATATATATATATATATATATATAATATATGTGTGTTACAGGCTGAAAATGTGGCAATTTAAGATGCGGGCTGCTTCCTATAGCATTCGTTGATATACTTTTTACTTTGCGCGTACACAAGAACGCTGTTATGTTGTTTGTTGCAGGGCGAGGAGACATATGAGTAGTGTTCTGAGAAAACTGGGCATAATGCGTTTGCGTGAAGTGTCGTCCCAGATTAGCCTGTGCAGTCCGCACAAGTTAATTAGGGACGATACTTTCCGCTTTTATGACATTTTTCGTTTAAAGGAAGTTTCTTCTTAGCGAAAATCCAGTTATGGCGGAAAGTGTCGCCCCTCATAGGGACTGAACAGGCTAATCCGGGGCGACATTTAACGCATATATACTATGCCCAGTTTTCTCAGAACGCGACTCATATGACCTTAAAGGCTGCTGCATGCGATGCGTTACTCAACGGTAGTCACCCTCGGCTATATAAGCAATAAAGTCTCCAACCAAAAGTGCCCCAATCTAAATTCGACTTGGTACCTTCCTTATCACATAAACGAATTCGTTATACCGTACGATTTAAGAAGAAATCATTCTTGGCATATTTGCCGAAACATCTTTGTTGAGTAATGTAAGCTATGTTCATGCGTAAACAGTGAACGATTTTTATTAATAGTATAATTCTTCACACTTGAATCACATATATAAACGGTAGTTTAAGCATTTAGCATTGTGGGCCTCTCCTTGTACATAAAGTTTCTTTCATAAATGCATGCATGTCCCAAAAGGCTTTAACTATTTAATTGCTGGAACCGAATTTTGAAGGCCTTTGCAAACAGTTTGGATCAAGACGAGACGCCACAGAACGTGGCATCTCATCAGGATCCAAACTGTTTGCTTTCCTGATACTGGGTCTTTGAAAAAAAAGTGAAGAAAATGATGATTTTAGAAATTCAGCAGACGACAGTTTAGCAGACGACATATTTCCCAGCATGCAAAGGGTTATGTCAGCAATGATTATTCATGTGTATGTGATATTATTGAACTTATTTACTACAGCAAGCATTTCCTAATTCAAAACATCGCTTTCATCCTTCATATCACTGACAAACGACATACGATAAATGTCAAACGCTTACCAACAAAAATGGCCCCAGCTAGTCCCGGATTACCGATTGGCAGAGAAGGCAGCTGCCTGCGGGCCCCGCGAATTTAAGGGGCCCCATGAGACCATAAATATACATACTGCAGTGATTGATAATTACATTCTTAATATTATAGTTATAATGATGTATTGGAATTACGGTATTATCATGACATTTTATACCTATAGAAGAACATTGTCACATTTTATGTCTTGCCAGCCTTGGTACTGGTAGGCTTATTTAAATGAGTTAAAACGACTGGGCATTGGCATTATAGAAGGCACTGGGGCGTGGGATCCAAAAGTTAAATGGATATTGGCATCCACGTTGCTAATCCGATTCCCAGCTAGGATCACTTCACTTTTCTGACAAATTTGAATAATTAACTGTATTTTAGGTTAACTTTGTTGTATTGTTTTGAATAGCTTATGTATTGTGGACCTCATTGCGACAGTAACGCTTGGTTATCGCCCGCTTATTTTTTGTTCAGAATATGGAATAAACATATTATTTTTAAGTTAACTATAATCTCCAGCTCTCAGCAACAACACTGAGAACCTGACGTGCCAGACGAGCGCACTGCGTCTTATATCCGTGTTACCCAACGACACGATCGGCTTCTTCACGGTGATTGACAACCTCGAGCTTAGTAAGAACAATGAGCGTATCCTCGACCTTCTGGAATTTTCCCGTTACTGCAACTCGCACTCGGCATACAGTCACGTGACGCGAGGCTTCACCAACTTAACATACAGTCACGTGACGCGAGGCTTTACCAACGATTGCAACTGCTTTCAGGCAACGGCAACAGAGAGCAAGAGCATTGGAAATATTGGGCAAAGGAGGCCGCAAACTAATAAGGTCTTATTCCGTACCGAAGTCGTGTGGCTGTGGTATTTGCACTGGAGGAAAGAAGATGAATACATGGGATTACTTCATTGCAGTAACTGGTTTACTTGATTGTAGCTCTATTAATGGACGTTGTTTTGTGGATCTTTACAATTGTTATTTATTTTGAGGTTTCCACATCATCATGTTATATATGTGTGTTAACAGAGGTTTTTACAATAACAAGAAGTGATGTGTTTGAGAAACACTATGCCCCCATATATTTGACCTTTTACCTTGAATGATGACCTTGACCTTGATCTTTCACCACTAAAAATGTGCAGTTCCATGAGATACACATGCATGCCAAATATCAAGTTGCGATCTTCAATATTGCAAAAGTTATGACCAAGGTTAAAGTTTTTGGACAGGCACACAGACACACACAATGACAGACAGACAGGCCAAAAACAATATACCCCCCTCTTTTTCGAAGAAGGGGGCATAACAATACATGTTGATACTCTTTACCATGTTGTGTTATAAATAGTTAGAAAAAACATCATTGAACGTAAGCTCGAGTCTCACTATTGCCGACAGAGACCCGCTACATCCCAGTTTGCTAAAACGCCGGTCGACCGGCGAGGACCGGGATGATTCGTCGAATTTTTTCAACACGGTCACACTTTTTCCCGGTGCCGCCCCGGTTGAAGCCGGTCAACAACCCGGCAGAGTTCTGGTCAACCCCGACTAGCTATGGTTTATCCCGGTGAAGCCCCGGTTGTCTCCGGCAATGCCCAGGTGGAGACCCGGTGAAAGCCGGCCCCGGTGGAGCTACGGTGCCGTCCCGGTTGTTCCCGGTGCCGTCCTGGTTGTTCCCGGTGCCGCGCCGGTCGTTGCCGGTCCTTCCCGGTGACTCCCGGTTCATCCCGGATGTATTAAACATTTATATACTTACCCGGTAGGGCCCCGGTTCATCCCGATCGTCCCCGGCGGAGCCCCGGTTCATCCCGGAAGAGCCCCGGTAGATCCCGGATCACGCATCGGGGCCCTACCGGCATCATAGTGAGACTGGGCCTTAATATATAGGAAATATTGTGTTTGAAAATTGTGTGACTGGCGAATAGCGCTCTATACATTGAAGAAAGAGCCTCTTATTTATTGATTTCCGAATGCATCGAGTTTTGCTATTTACTTAATAATTTAATGCCCTTATAATGTTTTATGAAATGCACTTTGTCTTGATGTGGAAATATCTCATTTGAAAATGTGTTTGGTGTAGTTGCCCATTAGATGATTTCAAGCCTTTTTACCAAGCTCAGGTTTTTGAAAAGTGATTTTTTTCAGTAACAAGGAAACTTATCACTTTAAGTAGAAACGATGAAATATTTGAACTTTGGGAATTGTTTGTATTATTTTCAATAACAAAAAACTTTTCATTTAGAGTAGAAACGATGAAATATTTGAACAGTGGTAATCGTTTGTTATCTTTGTTAATCGCAAGGAATACTAAGTATTGACGTGCAAATTAAGATAAATGTTTTATATTGTAAACTATTTTATATTCTTAAGCAATTTATGCCTAGCGTCTTGAAAAAAGGCCTTAGCAAACAGCGTAGCCCCAGATGAGACGCCGCATAATGCGGCGTCTCATCATGGTCTGCGCTGTTTGCTTAAAGGAATTTCCGTAAGAAATATTCTAAATATTGAAATAAATATTCTAGACATCTCTAATTTTGGAAATAAATTGATCCAATTTAGAAGGATGGGAGAGTTCACTAGGGATAAATGGTTTGAATGAAAAAAAACAAACAAACAATTATCCATTTTGACAATACGCTCAACTAGAAATCGTCCCCTTACATTTTTCATTTAATTTCACAAACCAGCATGAGCTTACGATGGAGAAACATAGAAATAATGAACATACAACACTTCATATTTTAGTTTTTAATGGAAACTATTTAGTCGTTCGGTAATGCCCATACTTAGTTTCCGCGCGAGATCTCTAACCAACGATAACGAATGACCTGTATGCGGTATAGTGTTGACATGCACATGTGGTCGCGCTTCGTGAAAAAGGGCTTTAATGCATTATCACAAAGTGTCGTCCCAGGTTAGCATGTGCATTGCGCACAGACTGAACCCAGGGTCGATAATTTCCGCTTTTATTGTTTTTTTCGTTTAAATGAAGACTCCTTTTGACGAAAATCTAGTTTAAGCGGAAAGTGCCGTCCCTAATAAGCCTGTGCGGACTGGACAGGCTTTTCTGGGACGACTCTTTACGCACATGCATTTAACCCCTTTTTTCACAGAGCGCGGTCCATATACGTTCAGTTTATTGGTTATAATCGCATTACACTGATTTAAATTGTGATCATTGTTTTCCGAACAGTTATTCAGGGTGCAGGATCCACGGGGTTCACAGTTCACATAAGGGCTGGACAGAATGTGAACACACCGATAAGAACTTTATTTTTGAAAAAAATCTCAAGTTATTTAAATTAATTTGCAAACATCTTTAGTGCATAAAGACTTTTTATCTTGCACTTTGTGCCGATATCTTAAAATTTAAGGATAAATCCTTAAATACGTGTGAAATCGTTGCAAAAATTTCACGATGCGTGCAACATAATCGTGTACAAAAAATGCTGTACACATCGAATGTTCAGCTAAGAACACATGCTTATTGAAAAAAAAGGAATTCTGATGTGTTTCACATTGCCATAAGCAGCTTTAAAAATGTCTTTCATGCACGAATTGAAATTCTTAAGAACAATAGTTTTAAAAAGTTATTTAAAATAAAGTACCAATTATCGGTTTGTTTACATCCATTAACGTTTAATTGTGAACCCTACAAAGTCACGTAATCCTGCAACCTGTAATCTGTTTCATAGATGCTGAACTGCTCGCGTCTTTTTGGCTCGGTTCCACCCTAACGTGTTAGCATCCACAGTATGTCATAAGGAAATTCCTTTCCAAAAAAACATCAAATGGATAAAGTTTACTTTCGTAAAATATCTTTTTCACCTCAAACTCTTAATAATGTAATTATGTTCAGCTCCAAAAAATGTTTGCCAACATTGGACGTGATGTCGCAAGTTCATACACAGGCAGGTGTTTTATACAATTTTTTCTTGCGAAGACAACGCATACTTGTATCAAAGAAAACATTTGGGAAGACAAAACCTATAAGTTGTTGAGACAAACTAATGCGTTTATAATGCATTTGAGTGAGAGAGAAAACACTGAGTGGTTTATAATACAAATCAGCAGGGGAGACAACACTGCTACTCTTATAATACAATTCAGCAGGGGAGACAACACTGATTCTCTTGTAATACAATTCTTCAGTAGGTGAGAAAATAGAAAGTTAGTTTTATTTAGTTTAAACATATTTATTTCTTATGGCAATAACAATAAATACAGATAATACTCAAGATTAGCAGAAAAGGATTGAAACGAAAGAAACAAGTTCTTATATAGTATCTCTCCTTAAGAATAATATTTACACATTGAAGTGGCAGTGTTTAAAGACTACAAATGTCATATATGCCAGAAGTAAAAAACGGGATATAAACGTTAAAAAAAAACTGTGAAAGAATATGTGATGTTATCAAGCTAGGATGAAGGATTTTGATTATGAGTTAAAGGCAAATAAATGCAACGTCGAGTCGGGATCGGATTGTTATGAGAAACGCTTAGATTTAATTATGTACTGTTGGACACAAAGAAAGATTGTAGAGTTATCATCATCGTTTAGGCATGTATTGCCAAAATGAAGCGTATCAAGGTCTACAGGACTTATAATTCCCAAGATATCGTTAATTAATTTTGTCCGTATTACGCTATAATATGAACATATGAAGAAGAAGTGTAAGTTAGACTCAATATGTCTACAGCGACAGAGTGGGGAATCAATAATATTTTTTTTGCGTAAAGGTGCTCATTATGGGAACTGGATTTATTCCTTAATCGCGTGTAAATGACTTGAGAATGACGTTTACCTATGTAATAGTACGAAATTTAGACCAATAATAATTTGAGTTTTTTTATTTCGCGTAGTTTTATGTCTGTATACATGTCAAGCAATTTACAATTCAATGTAATCAATGCAATAAATAACGTAAAGATTTTCATCTTCAGAAACATATGCATTACGTGCATACTAAATACAAATACTACGATATAACTTAACATTCTATCTTCAAATGTGAATGGTGCCATTTATCACAGATCTAAATAAGATTACGACAATATGCAGCGGCATTTGTAACCAGGCTTTAATAAGACGCTATTGTGTTATGTAGATATATTACTTAATGAAAACAACTGCGGTAAAAGTATTAATTTTAATAAACGTTGAAAGTACATTTATGTTAAAAACAAGTCAATTGCTTAAACGTGAACTTAACGACGGAAACATCAAAACACACAAGACCCTATTTTTAAATTGACTTAATATATCTCCGAACACGCTCACTACTTCCCTTAAGTATATCACTGTTAACCGTCTTTTTTAAATGGGAATCTGCTATATCCCCTAAGACGTGATTAAAGGCAAATTATTGTGATTCTCAATTCCTAAATATTGATTGCGGTGATCTTGCACCGAGCTGAGATTGCGTCGTGCATAGTGTAATTTGTTAGGCGGAATTCTGTCGTGTTCTGAAAAAACTGGGCAAAATGCTTGTGCGTAAATTGTCATCGCAGATTAGCCTGTGCATTTCGCAAAGGCTACTCAGGGACGACAATTTTCGCTTTAATGGAATTTTTCGTTTTTAGCGAAAATCAAGGTTAGGCGGAAAGTGTCGTCCCTGATTAGCCTGTGCGAACTGCACAGGCATATATTGAATGACACTTTAAGCACGAGCATTTTGCCCAGCTTTCTCGGAATACGCCACAGTCAATGACTGAGTTAGTCAGTAATGGGTAGATTCGTCAAGTCATAAAAAAATCACGTCACTGTATAATCAGGTCGATTGCCAGTAAAGCCTTACACAAAACAACAAAGGCATGGCTATTAATGTCTGTCTACTGGTTAATTATTGCAAACTTAATATCATCTATCAAAGAGAAAGCTGACTGATGTTATATAATCTATCTGAGAGAAAGCTCATTGGTGTTATATCATCTATCTAAGAAAAAGCTGACTGATTATATATCATCTATCTAAGAGAAGGCTGACTGATGTTATATCATCTATCTAAGAGAAAGCTGACTGATACCATCTATCTAAGAGAAAGCTGACTGCTGTTATATCATCGATCTAAGAGATAGCTGACTGCTGTTATATCATCTATCTAAGAGCTAGCTGACTGATGTTATATCATCTATCTAAGAGAAAGCTGACTGATGCTATATCATCTATCTAAGAGAATTCTGACTGATGTTATATCATCTATCTAAGAGAAAGCTGACTGGTGTTATATCATCTATCTTAGAGAAAGCTGACTGATGTTATATCATCTATCTAAAAGAATTCTGACTGATGTTATATCATCTATCTAAGAGAAAGCTGACTGGTGTTATATCATCTATCTTAGAGAAAGCTGACTGATGTTATATCATCTATCTAAGAGAAAGCTGACTGGTGTTATATCATCTATCTAAGAGAATTCTGACTGATGTTATATCATCTATCTAAGAGAATTCTGACTGATGTTATATCATCTATCTAAGAGAATTCTGACTGATGTTATATCATCTATCTGAGAGAAAGCTGACTGATGTTATATCATCTATCTAAGAGAATTCTGACTGATGTTTTATCATCTATCTGAGAGAAAGCTGACAGATGTTATATCATCTATTTTAGAGATAGCTGACTGATTTCATCTATCTAAGAGAAAGCTGACTGCTGTAATATCATTTATCTAAGCGATAGCTGACTGATATCATCTTTCTAAGAGAAAGCTGACTGCTGTTATATTATATATCTAAGATATAGCTGACTGATGTTATATCATCTATCTACGAGAAAGCTGACTGATGTTATATCATCTATCTAAGAGAAAGCTGACTGCTGTTATATCATCCATCTGAGAGAAAGCTGACTGATGTTATATCATCTATCTAAGAGATAGCTGCCTGATGTTATATCATCTATCTAAGAGAAAGCTAACTGGTGTTATATCATCTATCTACGAGAAAGCTGACTGATGTTATATGATCTATCTAAGAGATAGCTGACTGATAGCATCTATCTAAGAGAAAGCTGACAGATGTTAAATAATCTATCCAAGAGAAAGCTGACTGATGTTATATCATCTATCTGAGAGAAAGCTGACTGATGTTATATCATCTATCTAAGTGAAAGCTGACTGATATTATCTATCTAAGAGAAAGCTGACTGATGTTATATCATCTATCTAAGAGAAAGCTGACTGGTGTTACATCATCTATCTGAGAGAAAGCTGACTGCTATCATCTATCTTAGAGAAAGCTGACTGATGTTATATCATCTATCTAAGAGAAAGCTACCTGATATCATCTATCTAAGATAAAGCTCACTGATGTTATATCATCTATCTAAGAGAAAGCTCACTGACGTTATATCATCTGTCTAAAAGAAAGCTGTCTGATGTTATATCATCTATCTGAGAGAAAGCTCACTGATCTTATATCATCTATCGAAGAGAAAGCTCACTGATGTCATATCATCTATCTAAGAGAAAGGTCACTGAAGTTATATTATCAATCTAAGAGAAAGCCGACTGCTGCTAAGATCATCTATCTAAGAGAAATCTCACTGATGTTTATATCATCCATCTAAGAGAAAGCTGAATGATACTTATATCATCTATCCAAGAAAAAGGTCACTGATGTTTTGAAATTTAAAGGCTAGATTGAAGTTAGGCAACGGCGATCTTACGGCTTGCTTGAAGTGTAGCGACCAATCTTCCGGCTAGTTGGCAGTGGGGTTACGGCGATCTTACGGCTAGCATGAAATGTGTTAAGCAATCTTCCGGCTAGTTTGCAGTGGGGTTACGGCGATCTAACGGCTAGCATAAAGTGTGGTAACCAATCTTCCGGCTCGCTGGCAGTGGGGTTACGGCGATCTTACGGCAAGCATGAAGTGTGGTATCTAAGAGATAAATTACGCCTGTTATATCATCTATCTAAGAGATAGCTGACTGATGTTATATCATCTATCTAAGAGATAGCTGACTGATGCTATATCATCTATCTAAGGGAAAGCTGACTGATGTTTTATCATCTATCTGAGGTAAAGCTGACTGATGTTATATCATCTATCTAAGAGAAAGCTGACTGATGTTATATCATCTATCTAAGAGAAAGCTGACTGATTATATATCATCTATCTAAGAGAAAGCTGACTGATGTTATATCATCAATATGATAGAAAGCTGACTGATGTTGTATCATCTATCTAAGAGAAGGCAAAATGATATAATCTATCTTAGAGAATTCTGACTGATGTTATATCATCTGTCTAAGAGAAAGCTGACGGATATTATCTATCTAAGAGAAAGTTGACTGCTGTTATATAATCTATCTAAGAGAAAGCTAACTGATGTTATATTATCTATCTAAGAGAAAGCTGACTGATATCATCTATCTAAGAGAAAGCTGACCGATGTTATATCATCTATCTAAGAGAAAGCTGCCTGATATCATCTATGTAAGAGAAAGCTGACTGCTGTTATATCATCTATCTAAGAGCTAGCTGACTGATGTTATATCATCTATCTGAGAGAAAGCTGACTGATGTTATATCATCTATCTTAGAAAATTCTGACTGATGTTATATCATCTTTCTGAGAGAAAGCTCACTGGTGTTATATCATCTATCTGAGAGAAAGCTCACTGTTCTTATATCATCTATCTTAGAGAAAGCTGACTGATGTCATATCATCTATCCAAGAAAAAGGTCACTGATAATTTGAAAATTATGGCTAGATTGAAGTGAGGTAACGGCGATCTTACGACTAGCATGAAGTGTGGCGACCAATCTTCCGGCTAGTTGGCAGTGGGGTAACGGCGATCTTACGGCTAGCATGAAATGTGGCAACCAATCTTCCGGCTCGCTGGCAGTGAGGTTATGGCCATTTAACGGCTAGCATAAAGTGTTGTAACCAATCTTCCGGCTCGCTGGCAGTGGGGTTACGGCGATCTTACGGCTAGCATGAAGTGTGGTAACCAATCTTCCGCCTAGTTGGCAATGAGGATACGGCGATCTTACGGCTAGCATGAAGTGTGGTTACCAATCTTCCGGCTCGCTGGCAGTGAGGTTACGGCGATCTAACGGCTAGCATGAAGTGTGTTAACCAACCTTCCGCCTAGTTGGCAATGAGGGTAAGGCGATCTTACGGCTAGCATGAAGTGTGGTTACCAATCTTCCGCCTCGCTGGCAGTGAGGTTACGGTGATCTAACGGCTAGCATGAAGTGTGGTAAACAATCTTCCGGCTAGTTGGCATTGGGGTTACGGCAATATTACGTCTAGCATGAAGTGTGGTAACCAATCTTCCGGCTAGTTGGCAGTCAGGATACGGCGATATTACGGCTAGCATGAAATGTGGTGACCAATCTTCTGGCTAGTTGGCAGTCAGGTTACGGCGATATTACAGCTAGCATGAAGTGTGGTAACCTATCTTCCGCCTAGCTGACAGTGAGGTAACGGCGATCTTACGGCTACATGAAGTGTGTTAACCAATCTTCCGGCTATCTGGCAGTGAAGTTACGGCGATATTACGGCTAGCATGAAGTGTGGCAAACAATCTTCTGGCTAGCTGGCAGTGAGGTTACGGCGATCTTACGGCTAGCATGAAGTTTGGTAATCAATCTTCCGGCTAGCTGGCAGTGAGGTAACGGCGATCTTACGGCTAGCATGAAGTGTGGTAACCAATCGTCCGGATAGCTGGCAGTGAGGTTACGGCGATCTTACTGCTATCTGGCAGTGAGGTTACGGCGATCTTACGGCTAGCATAAAGTGTGGTAACCAATTTACGGCTAGCTGGCAGTGGGTTTACGGCGATCTAACGGCTGGCTTGAAGTGTGGCAACCAATCTTCCGGCTTGTTGGCAGTGGGGTTACGGCGATCTTACGGCTATTATGAAGTGTGGTTACAAATCTTCCGGCTAGTTGGCAGTGGAGTTACGTCGATCTTACGGCTAGCATGAAGTGTGGTAACCAATCTTCCGGCTATCTGGCAGTGAGGTTACGGCGATCTTTCGGCCAGCATGAAGTGTGGTTACCAATCTTCCGGCTATCTGGCAGTGAGGTTACGGCGATCTTACTGCTAGCATGAAGTGTGGCAACCAATTTCCAGCTTTCTGGCAGTGGGGTTACGGCGATCGTACGGCTAGCATGAAGTGTGGCAACCAATCTTCCGGCTAGCTTGCAGTGAGGTTACGGCGATTTTACGGCTAGCATGAAGTGTGGCAACCAATCTTACGGCTAGTTGGCAGTTGTGTTACGGCCATCTAACGGCTAGCATGAAGTGTGGCAACCAATATTCCGGCTAGTTGGAAGTAAGGTTACGGAATCTTATGGCTAGCATTAAGTATGGGAACCAATCTTCTGGTTAGCTGGAACTGAGGTTATGGCGATCTAACGGCTAGCATGAAGTGTGGTTACCAATCTTCCGGCGAGTTGGCAGTGAGGTTACGGCGATCTTACGGCTAGCAGGAAGTGTGGCAACCAATCTTCCGGCTAGTTGTCAGTGGGGTTACGCCGATCTTATGGCTAGCAGGAAGTGTGGTAACCAATCTTCCGGCTAGTTGGCAGTGAGGTTACGGCGATCTAACGGCTAGCATGCAGTGTGGCAACCAATCTTCCGGCTAGTTGGATGTGAGGTTACGGCGATATTATGGCTAGAATGAAGTGTGATAACAAATCTTCCGGCTAGCTGGCAGTCAGGATACGGCGATCTTTAGGCTAGCATAAAGTGTGGTAACCAATCTTCCGGAAAGCTGGAAGTGAGGTAATGGCGATCTTACAGCTCGCATGAAGTGGGGCTACCTTTTTTCGGCTAGCATGACGTGAGGTAACCAATCTTACGGCTATCTGGCAGTGAGGTTACGGCGATCTTATGGCTAGCATGTAGTGTGGTAACAAATCTTCCGGCTAGTTGGCAGTGAGGTTACGGCGATCTTATGGCTAGCATGAAGTGTGGTAACCAATCATACGGCTATCTGGCAGTGGGCTTACGGCGATCTTTCGTCTAGCATGAAGTGCGGTAACCAATCTTTCGGCTATCTGGCAGTGAGGTTACGGCGATCTTACGGCTAGCATAAAATGTAGTTATCAATCGTAGGGCAAGCTGGTAGTGAGTTTATGGCAATCTTACGGCTAGCATTAAGTGTGGCTACCTATCTTACGGCTAGCATGAAGTGTGGTTACCAATCTTACGACTATCTGGCAGTGATTTAACGGCGATCTTACGGCTAGCTTGATGTGTGCTTACCAATCTTACGGCTAGCATGAAGTGTGGCGACCTATCTTACGGCTAGCATGAAGTGGGTTAACCAATCTTACGGCTTTCTGGCAGTGAGATTACGGCGATCTTTTGGCTAGCATGAAGTATGGTAACCAATATTACGGCTATCTGACAGTGAGGTTACGTCAATCTTATGGCTAGCATGAAGTGTGGTAACCAATCTTACGGCTATCTGGCAGTGAGGTTACGGCGATTTTATGGCTAACAGAAGTGTTGTAACCAATCTTACGGCTTTCTGGCAGTCAGGTTACGGCGATCTTTCGGCTAGCTTGAAGTGTGGTATTCCAATCTTACGGCTTGCATGAACTGTGGTAACCAATCTTGCGGCTATTTGGCAGTCAGGTTACGGCGATCTTAGTGTGGTATACCAATCTTACGGCTAGCATGAAGTGTGTAACCAATCTTCCGGCTATCTGGCAGTCAGGTTACGGCGATCTTACGGCTAGCATGAAGTGTAGCTACCTATCTTAAGGCTAGCATGAAGTGTGGTAACAAAATCTTACCGCTATCTGGCAGTCAGGTTAAGGCGATCTTACGGCTAGCATGAGGTGTAGCTACCTATATAACGGCTAGCATGAAATGTGGCTAGCGATCTTACGGCTAGCATGAAGTGTGGCTACCAATCGTGCGGCTAGCTGGCAGTCAGGTTACGGCGATCTTTCGGCTAGCATGAAGTGTAGCTACCTATCTTACGGCCAGCATGAAATGTGGCTTCCGATCTTACGGCTAGAATTAAGTGTGGCTACTCATGTTACGGCTAGCATGAAGTGTTATATTAATATATTAATAAAGGACATTTCGTTTTATTCTTGTTCACAGTAAATGTGGATGGTTTAGGGCAAACATTTGGATATAAACCGCTACCTCGGGGGTATTTGATACTTTGACGTATTAACCTCTAGTTAACATTTGAGAAAATCATTTATTTACAAAAATATATGGTGCGGTTATTAATTAATTTACCCAGTCAACATCCCGATGTGCTGTTAATGTATAAGCCACAATGTCATTTATTTGTGAGTGTACCTTCCTTAATAGGCTGGACTTTCTGCTCATATTACATGTTAACGTCTGTTTTACTTGTATACAACTAATCACTTATTTGGTAGTAAGTCAGTACACACTACGCAAGCATATATGAAGTTTCACAATTACTGATTGTCACGGGTTGAAGCCCGTTTAGTGTCTCACGTGTATTGTATTGCTTAGATTACCAATTGGTTTGGAAAGGGTTTGTGTTAAACTTTCAGGAGCAAAATAAACATATATGAAAACTGTTGTCGATGTGTTAATGTCTTTCTTCAATCGAATAACGATACAGGCACTCACAGGGGCAGCACATGTTGAATATGAGTCGTGCTCTGTGAACAGGGGTGCATATACTGAAAGAATCGTCCAGATTCTCCTGTGAAGTCCACACCGGCTTATCAGACACGACACTTTCCGCGTTCATGACATTTGTCGTTCAAGAAAGTATCTTCTTAGAAAAATAAAGTTTATACCGAAAACGTCGTCCCTGATTAGCCTGTGCGGGCCTTCACATGCTTATCTGGGACGACTCTTTAAGTACATGCATTATACCCCTTTTCACAGAACGAGGCTCATATGCTTACATACGGGTAGCAATCTTTCGACACTACTATAGAGTCATATCACAGGTTTGACGCTGTGAATACAATAAAAACTGAGCGCCAAGAAGAGACACACCGGTTTGGGTACCAGTATTAAAAACGCTAAAAGACGACCTTATAAATACAAATCAATGCTTTAACTGTCGTTCCAGATTAGCCTGTACTGCCCGCATAGGAAAATCAGGGCGCAGGGACGACACATCCTGTCTGTATTGTATTTTTCGTTTATAGGAAGACTAATATTGACGAAAATCCGAATTAGGCGGAAAGTGTCGTCCCTGATTAGCCTGTGCGGATTGCACAGGATAATCTGGGACGACACTTTTCGTACATGCATTTAACCCCTTTTTTTACAGAGCGAGGCTCAAATGGTATGGAATATGTACGAATACGCATCTCAATAACCAAGTATCTTATTTACAGCTGGCAGTCAGGTTACGGCGATCTTGTTGTCTTATAATCTGGAAACAGTTACATATGTGACTATATAATATATTGACTAATACACCAAACTTAATACCTGTCATAAATGTTATATCTGAATCTGTTTTTTTTTATTCTTTAACAACAAGTGAATAATTCCCCTGTTGTTAAAGAATCAAATAAAGCAGATTCAGAAATAACATTTATGACAGGTTTTAAGTTTGTTTTATCGGTATCATTTCCGTTTTTAGATGACGTCGGTTCGTATTGACGTTAAATTGTGCGTGAGGGACGCAGGAAAAAAAGAATTTCTTTATTTATATTATGATTCATGACAATGAAATAAATCATAAATCACATTTGGATCACCTTAATCTTGATCGAATAATAAGCGCGGCAATCTGCATCTATATAATTCGTGGATGTTACGTTGCCGTAAAAGCAACGTTAAACGACGTCAAAATTGTAAAACAGTGAGCGTCTTTGTCTCGGGCTGGATGACACGTCTTTTTATCAAGTGCGTGCATTGAGAATATTTTTAAAAGATAAATTTCTGCGCTTTGTGTTGATATTAATTTGAACATAATTAAATAAAGGCAAAAACTCCCCTTAACGTCCCTTATCCTTTACGGTGCACAAGAAGCAGACGACACAATGACCCACACGGGGGTTATCAAATAAATCTGCTTTTGAAATTTTTTTTTATACTGCATCTGTTGTCAACAGCAGTAATTGTCACCTAAAGTTGTTGATTTTGCATTGTGATTGGAACAATTTCGGGCATGATTTTTTATACCTCTATCATATGTGGCGTGTTCTAAGTAAAACTAGGCAAAATGCATGTGCGTTAAGTCCGCACAGCTAATCCGGTACGACACTTTCCGCCTAAAGTGGATTTTGGCTAAAAATTCTATAAAAGCGGAAATTGTCGTCCCTGATTAGCCTGTGCGAACGGCACAGGCTAATCTTGGATGACATTTTACGGACAAGCATTATGCCCAGTTTTCTCAGAGCACGAAACATATTCCTGCCTCATTGTCATACTGCTTGATGGTGGTCGATCAATATGAGCCTCGTTCTGAGAAAACTGGCCTTAATTCGTTTGCGTAAAATGTCGTCCTAGATTAAACAGTGAAGTCCGCAAAGGCTTATCAGGGACGAAATTACTGCTTTTATGGAGTGTTACTTTTTGAGGAACGACAATCCAGTCAAGGTGGAAAGGGTCGTCCCTGATAAGCATGTGCGGACTTCACAGGTTAATCTGGGACGAAATTTTACGCAACGAATTAAGTCCAATTTTCGCAGCGCGAGACTCATATATTATGATAGCTTTATATCATATAACATCTTTACATTTTTTTTTATTTGACAGTAAACTATATATAAAAATTTCAAGTATATATAATTTGAAACGGATTTGCAAAAAAATAAATTAATAAGGAAAAGAAACACGCTTAAAACTCTTTAAGATCAGGTAGACTGTTTCTTGTGAACGCAGTGCCTACTTTTAACCCATTTAAAAAAACGTGTTAACTCCAATCGATCATTCGGTACCCCTCGCAGATTATCAATAATATCCGATGTTTGACGGAAAGGGCCGAGAATGTGCGATAGTCCAATCGATGTGCACGGGAAACTCGCACCCTTCCGTATAGGCAGATTTGTATTGTATGTCATTCATTCATAATATCCAAAAGAATGAGGCGAGCTGTTGAAAAGGCGCGGTTGAAAGAAGAATTAAACGGTTTGGATTTTGTGTTTTATTTAAAAGATAAACGTGTGCATTAAATCTCAAATAAACACAACTCATATCATATGGTTTTTTTTTTCATTACTGTAGAAACTTATTTAATGAATCTTTTTTTCTTTATAACAAACCGGAAGCCGTCACTCATGGCCGCCGAAACGTTGTTACTCGATGTACAGAGACACCTTGTCCGAATATCAGCCTTTGGGCCATTGGGACCCGTCCACAGTGTTTGAATTGCATACAAACATTCTATAAAAATATCACATATGATATATAATATATAGTCTATATATCATATATGATTTTTTTTTTAGATTTTTTTATGCAATCCCAAGGCCTAAAAAAAATCGTTTGTTTCCACTGACATGGCCAAAAAATTAGGGTAGGTAGTTGGCAAATAATGTTATTTTTTAAAATATTTTTTTTTTTAGAATTGTCGTACATGGTGCATTTTCTTCTCATGTTTTTGTGTATAACTGTATGTACAATAAATTTGATGATGTCTGTAATGCTATATGACTATATTTAAATGCTTTATGAAATAAAAACTTGCTGTTCATTAATATGAATGTGTTGCTTTCTTAATCCGAGTTTAATGTTGACTTCTGGCAACGGCTTAAATATACCCTTTTATGACCAATAAAAGGCATAAACTAACAAGTCAAGAGAGCTTGACCCTCAGTGTCTAAAGGGATTCGTGTTGTTTTTACTTTCTGGTCCTTTGGGTTCATGCAGTGTATTCTATATTATTTATTATATAATATATTAAATACCTCAAAAGCAGTGCTACGGAACGCCCAGCTTGTTGTTGCATTTAACATTATCACCATGGAAAGACCCAATCAAACCGGATGTGCTTTTATATTTCTTGGATGCAGTTAATGTTCCAAAAGGACCACATTTTCAGATTATATTATGTACTGGTGGCGTGGGGTCTATCTACCCATGAATTTCAGGAACAGAACAGAAAATTTATTACGACTTGTATTATATACATACAATACACACACAAAAATCAATAAACAATCACAAAATCAAATCACACACCAGCACAGAAAAGCAGAAATTTAATGATATAAAGAGAGGCTAAACAATTATTTAGACGGGCTATTCACAAACAAATCAAATTATATACCTGAGAAAAAAAAATCCTCTAAAAAACAACAAAGTCCAGCCCTCTGAAAAAATCGAGCAGGGGTTCCCCATGGGACCATGCCAGCATAGTTCAACCCCCATCCCTTCACCCAACTTTATCCCAAGTCATACAAAGTTTTAATATTTATAAATAAGTGGGTGGGGTAATACGAACTACTGCACCATATAAATAAACACATACCGATTCTAACATGATATATACCTGTTTAAAATATATTTATAATAAAGATACTGTAAATTGACACGTGTGCAACTGCTTTAATGTAGGCCTACCTTCGATCTCAAAACTTTCAGCCGATTTTGACTAGTCCAAATAATTAGACGTAAGCTACCCCGCTTAAATCGACCTCATATTTATAGGAGTAGATTTTGACATGTCGTCTTACACTTCACTGTGTAAGTGCAGTTTGTCTCGAGAGTGATGTTCCTGGAATAAATCGTCCATCTGTTGAGTGAGAGAAACATTTTTATTAGTTTTGCTCCTCCAGATGTTTGCATTTGAAAAATGTTATCGCAAGAACTGACGATGCTGCATTCGACGTGCTAGCGCTGGGCGCCGCCATCTTGTTTATGTTGAAAGTTTAATGTACGGCGCCGATAAGTTGAAACGCTTATTGAGCGCGCCGAAAAATACGCGGTCCGATTTTTTTCGAATTTTGGGCTCAAAAAAGATTAGGACCGGCGGCAAAAAATTAGTGGTAGGGTCGGGCCACCGGAAACAAACAACTTTTTTGTTACGCCCACACTGTGACGGGTCCCTATGCTTTGGGTGCCTATAATTTCGTCTTGTGAAGGTTTGCAAGGGCCATGATACTGCTGTTGTAACATGCTTGAGCTATAATTGATATTATTTTGTAAGATTACTGCAACATTATTGTAG